>NC_141541.1:66520000-66830000 GCF_021556685.1 Rattus norvegicus
TAGAAACACATCCCCATACCAGGAGAGGTTGATCATAACTCTCTGTGACTCATTTTTAGTTTATCCCCATTCTAGTCAGAGAACATAGTTATACTCACTGTTAACTTGATTTTAAGTGAAGGTTTGTGCTGTGCCTTAGAATACCTTCGATACTGCAGAGTTTGGTAAAGAATGTGCACTCTGCTTGTCAGACCCAAATGACAACCCCATTGCGCTTTGACAGTGTGTTCACGTCTTCTGTGTCCCCATCGACTCCCCTCCACTTTTCTATCAACTTTTGAGCTGTGAGCCCTGAACATCTCCCAGTTCTGGGAGACTGGTCTGTTTTCTACTTCCTCTTTCAGTTCCACATGTTTTGAAGTTCTATTATTAGACAAGGCTCCTCCAGGATTCTGTGTCTTCTACATGAACTGATTCCTTTATCCTTGTGTAAAATCCCTCAACATGAATCTTCCTATGGTATCTAGTGTCTAACATTAAAATGGCCATTCTAGCATTTTAAAAGTTTGCAACACCTCACAATATATATTTGTTCTTATGCTTTTTGGTATGGAGAATGGTTTATGCTGAGGCACGGTCTCATGTTGCTGCATGACCTCAAAGTGACTATGTAGCCTGGCCTTGAACTCCTGATCATCCTCTCCCCCTTCTCCCAAGTCCTGAGATTACAGGTATGTGCCAGCACACCCAGCCTGTCCTTTTTCTTTTAGCCTACCTGTATTATTATATTTAGAATGCATTTGTTTGTTTCTTGAGACAGGGTCTCTCTATGTAGCTCTAGTTGTTCTGGAACTCACTATGTAGACCAGGCTGGTCTTGAACTCACAGAGATTTGGCTGTCTCTGTTTCCCTAGCACTGGGACTAAAGGCTACCATGCCCAGCTTTAGAGTACATTTCTTATAACTAGCATACAGTGTATTGGGTCTTTAAAAAATTCTAACCTGAAAATATTTTTTAATTTATGTCTTTAAGCCATTTATATTTAATACATTCACATGGTTGGAGTCAGTCTTCCAAATTTGTTATTTGTTTCTTCTGTTTTTAATTCCCGTTTTCTCTTTTCTGTCTTATTTTGGATTTGACTATAGTATCACCTTTTAAATTTCCCTGTTAGCTTGTTGTTGTTGTTTGTTTGTTTGTTTGTTTGAAACTGTCTCACGTAGCTCAGACTGGCCTCAACTCTCTATGTAGCTGAGGCAGGGGGCTTGGACTTTGGATTGTCCTCCCTCCATCTCCTAAGTGCTGGAATTATAGATAGGTATGACTACCACACATCAGATCTCTGTTGGCTTTTTTTGCTTCATCTTTTTATACAGTTTCAATTAGAAAAATGTAACTGGTATGCATGTGTGTACGTGTGTGTGTGTGTGTGTGTGTGTGTGTGTGTGTGTGTGTGTGTGTGTAGTAAATATACCACAAAGCATGGTGGAGATCAGAGAACAACTTTTCGAAGTCAGGTCTCACCTTTTACCATAATGCACATTCCAGGTATCGAACTCAGTTCTCTAGGCTTGTGCTTTTTAACCCACTGGGTCTTTTTTAAAAAAATGGTGGTTGTTTTAAGGTTAAAATATGCATACCTGGGGACTGGGGAGAGATGGCTCAGCAGTTAAGAATGCTGACTGTTCTTCCAGATGTCCTGAGTTTAATTTCCAGCAACCACATGGTGGCTCACAACTATCTGTAATGGGATCCGATGCCCTCTTCTGATGTAACTGAAGATAGCTACAGTGTACTCATATAAATAAATTTATAAATAAATAAGCCTTTTTAAAAAATGCATACCTACCACTTCATGGGATAGTTGGAGTTAGTTGTACTCTTCAAGTGGAATTTAGAAGCCTTAAAGCCACATAGGCACCTTTCCTTCCTCTGTGTTACAGCTGCTATGTGTGCAGCTACACATTTACTCATTAAAACCTTACCGTATAATGTTTTCCTGTTGCTTTCAACCATCCCATGTATTTAAAGGTACCTGGCTGTGTGAGCCAACTTTCCATAGCTATGACAAAATGCCTGAGGTAATTATAAAATGGTTATTTTGGAAGCTTTGGAAGCTTGGCCTATGACCGGGTGATACTGTTGTTTGGGGGCCTGTGGGCAGGAACAACTGACAAAGCAAAACCATTTGCATCGTGAGCCTGACAGGAAGGGATAAGTGTCACAGCATTCTCTCAAGGGCATCCCTAATGACCTAAGGACCATTCCCTGTCTCCTAAAGGTTCTATCCTGTCCAGACAGTACCACCCTGGAGACCAAACCACAGTACACCAGGCCTCGGGGGTCAAGGTCCAAACTCCAGCGCCAGCTACTATCATTTTCTGCCTTTCTTTTCTTTCCTGCAAAATTCCACATTTCCTTCAGCGATTTCTCTCTCCCCAGAGAATTTCTGTTAGCATTTCTTTTAGCGCTGGCAAAAAAATTCTCTTCATTCTCATTCATCTGAAAATGACTTCATACAGCCTTAGAAGCAATGTTTCTGCTGATATAGAATTCCCGGTTAACACTTCTTTTTTTTCTGACCATGGGCAATGTTATCACCAGCTTTGACTTAGGTGGTTCTGATGAGAAATCTTCAGTTATTGAAGTGTTTTTCCCCTTGTATGTAATATATTGTTTTCCTCTGGCTGCTTCCGATACATTTTTTTTCCAATTTCAGTAGTTTAAGACATATTTGGCTCAGATTTTCTCTGAATTTATTCTTGTTGAGGTTGAACTCCTTGACTCTATAAATTTATGTCTTTTCACTAAAGTTGAGAAGTTTTGGCCATTATTTCATCAAATTTTTTTTTCCTGCACCAAGCTTCCTCCTATGTGAGGCAAAGTGACTGGAGTACCAGGCCTTGGCCCCGCAAGCCATGACACTCTGTTCAGTCCTTCCAATTACCTTTCTCTGTTGCTCAGATTAGATTGTTTCCGTAGGTCAAGTTTATTGACTCTTTGTTCTATTATCTCCACAGTTCTATTTAGCCTATCAAGTTATATTTTTCAGTTGTTGCCTGTGTGTCTCTGTGAGTTCATGTCACATATGTGCAAGTGCCCACAGAGACCAAAACTTGCGTCAGGGGCCCTGGAGCTGAAGTTATAGGTGTTTGTTAGCCACTTGGTGTGGGTGCTGGGAACCAAATTCAGGTCCTCTGGAAGCACTGACGACCCCTGAGCCACATCTCCTGGCCCGTTACTGTAATTTTTTAGTGATAAAATTTCTTTTTGTTACACACACACACACACACACACACACACACACACACACACACACACAGTGTTAATAGCCACGTTAAAGCTTTTATTGATACTTCTATCACCTGGACCTCCCTGGGGTCAACATTTGTTAGGTGTCTTCTCCTTTGAGAGCATTAAGGTTGGACTAAAGTGGGGCATTTTGGCTCTTAGGTAATCAATCTGCAAGACCAGACCTGCCTTCTGTCTTGAGTGAGTTTGACATCCGTAGCTGAAGGGATGTCACATACAGACTTCAGTGAATCTTTTCTCTAGCTCTCTGTGAATTCCCTTCCACTCTCAGGCTTTCAGATATCCTTTTCAGGATCCTCGAGCCAGAAGAAGCCTAGGAGTTCAGCCTCCTATTCCCCCTGATCTGATTCCACGGTGACTCAAGAAGATCAAAGAACACAGAAAATTAAGAGAATTTCCCCGAGCTCCAAAGGGCTCCTGTCTTGGTCTCTCTTCTATCACTGTGATAAGACAGCATGGCCAAGACAGCTTACAGAAGAAGATTATCTGGAGTTTACAGCTTCAGAGGGCCTGTCCATGATCACCATGGTAGGGAGTACGGCAGCAGGCAGGCAGGCATGGTGCTGGAGCAGTAGGAGAGATCTTACCTTGAGACACAGCCATGAAGCAGAGAGCTCTAACCAGAACACTTCACTTTTGAAGCCTCAAAGCCCTCCCCCAGTCCCCCAGTGGACACCACCTCCAACAAGGCCACACCTACACCTTCTTTTTTTTTTTTTTTTTTTTTTGGTTCTTTTTTTCGGAGCTGGGGACCGAACCCAGGGCCTTGCGCTTCCTAGGTAAGCGCTCTACCACTGAGCTAAATCCCCAGCCCAAGGCCACACCTTCTAATCCTTTCTAAACAGTTCCATCTACTGGGGACTAAGCATTCAAATATGTGAGTCTATGGGGCTATTTTCATTCAAACTACCACAGACCCCTTTTCCAGTTCCTCTGGTCAGAGAATAGGGTTCTTTTTCCAATGAAAACTCAAGGATAGACTGGAATGTAGTTCCCGATTGGGGTTTTCCTTGAGGCAGACTCAGGAGTGTAGCAAGATATTTGATCATACTGTGCATCTCGAGATTGTGTTATTTACTGGAAAAACCTATTTCTAGTTGTGGTGCGGCTCAGCCTTAGCACACAGCTTTAAACATGGCTGGAATACAGACATGCCCTTACCTTAGAACACATCTTTAATCCCAAACAATGAAGGTAAAGGTAGCTTGTAGAAGGAAGCACCCATGTTTGAAAGTGATGTCTAATTGAGTGGCAGACAAAGTGATGAATCAGAGAAAGATTGACAGAATAGGATCTGCCCAACTCTCAGGAGAAAGAGAGAGGCAAGGGAAGCTACTTAAGAGGCAACACAGAGAAAAAGAGAAGAAGGCAGTTTTACCAGGAGAGTTTTACAGAGACGGGTTGAAGAGAGAACAAGCTAGACGCAGGTGAAGCCAGAGAATGAGAAGGAGCCGGAAGATTAGAATAGATTGCTGAAGTTAGTTTTAGCCAGGCAGAGCAATTCCAAAGAGGCAGAGAGAGAGAGAGAAAGAAGCAAGATTAAATCAGTTAGCTTGGAGAGGAGTTTGTGCCAGACAGCTAAGTTGATCCAGCCAGCCAGCCATCAAAAAAAAAAAAAAAAAAAAAAAGGTGAGGGAATTCAACAGCAAACCTCAGAGGCTGAAAACATTCTAGGCCTAGATTGGATTGTACAGAGATTAAAAGCTTCAAGGGCTAGGCCTAGGGTAACAGACGAGGCAGTAGAAAACATTAACATTTACACAGGAGAGGGGTGGGGAAGGAAGCACTTGGGGTGCGATTTTCTATTACTTCCTGTCCCTGCAGGTCCCTATCCTCAGTCCCTTGGTTAGAAAGAAGATTTCTTTTGGAGAGGTTTTTCTTATGCTTCTAGGAAGGTCTGGGGTTTTGGCTTCTTAAAATCCCAACTGGTGGATACGAGAGGAACATCAACAACAAAAAACAAACGAAAAACAAAAACACTCCCCAGAAATTTCACTGGTTTATTGGTTTTTTTTTTCTTCAGTGTTTGTCTTGCTGTTGTTTACTTTCCAGAATCTCAGACTGTGCTGTATTTACTCCTGGGTTTTATGCCAGGGTTTTTATTCGTAGGAAATGGGAGCGAGGGAGAGAAGTGTGCGTTACTCCATTTTAGCTGTAATCACAAGGCTATGGAAAGGTGATTTCAAGCTGAAAGGAAGGGGAGAATCTGACTAATTTTGCAAGCCGTATTGCAGTATTTACAGGGACGCGAAAGTCGCTCTATTTGTACGTTTAATTTATTAGATTTTGCAGCACTTTCCCAAGCTCACGATGAAAGGGGTTTGGTTGTTCAATTAGACATTTAAGTTACTCAGGAAAAATCAAATAGATTAAATGTTTAAATGCAGTTGAAATGGTTTAAGCAAATTTAATTAAGTTGTACATGAGGCTGATTGTTTAAAAGAGTATAGTTTTTTCAACTCAAGTTAATCAAACTTTAATTGAAGAGAAGTAAAGGTCTCTTGTTCTTATTTTATTACTTTTATAAATAGAACTATGAGGTTGGGTGTGCGGAACTTAACTCCTTAAAAAAAGCTGTGTTTTAATATGTGTGTTCTTAAATTGAATATTAGTTCTGAAAAGGCAACTATAAATAGTATTTTTTATATGCACGCCCCCCTCCCCCTCATACTGGAAAAGTGTCACGACAGGGGCTCACCACCTCCGCTCTCAGGCAGCTCCCACGGTTGGGAAGGTGGCTGTCTATCCATCTGGAATCCACATGTAGTTCTGCACAGCCTTCGGGAGACCATCAGCAGGAGTTAACTGCCATGCCTCAGTTTCCATATCTATAAAATACAAATTAAAACAGACCTATTTGAAAGAGGGCTTTTTTTTGGGGGGGGGTGGTCAGGGTTATTTGTAGCCCAGGTTGGACCTGGGCTCATGGTATAGTTGAAAATGAACTGGAACTTCTGATCCCTTTGCCTCCATCTCATAAGATGAGATTCCTACCCTGTACCCTGCCTGGGGTTACAGGGCAGAAATACACACCACACCCACCCAGTTTAAGGCAGTGCTGAGGGCAAGCCCAGGATTTTGTGCATGCTGAGTAAGCATTCCTTCTTCTCTCCATCCTCCCCCCACCCCAAATGAGCTACAGTGAAGATTAAATGAGATGTCTGAAAACTGCATGTACGGGCAAAGTGCTGGGCACAGAAAGCAGGAGTAGCGGCTTCTGACTCTGGCGAGTCAGTTCCTGAAGGGTACTGAGAGAGGCGGTGAAGGGCCAGGCAGAAGGGAGAGTCTGGGCAGCAGAACCTGCTCTTCTGTCCTGCTGCTTGCAGCTTCCTCACTGGTCCAGCTGCTCCTAAGGGTGCGGGTGGCTGTCTTGTGTCCTCAGGTGGTGGCCGAGATGGAGAGCTTTGGTCTCAGAGAGACCCATGTTGTTTGCAGCTTTTCCATTTCCTCCTGGTAGGTTTGAAAAAAGAAACAACAAACCCAGAAAACTTCCCAGGGTCTCCATGCTTGGAGAACTCAGGTCATGTAACGAGTGAGGTGGATTTGAATAGTGACTGAGGCACTGGGCAAGATTAGCAGCTCGTGGCTGTGTTACTTCTCTACCGTGTGTCTTCTTCCACCGTGGAACCAACGGCCTGGAGAATTCAATTAACCTCACAACCCTGGTTTTCTAGCTTAGCATATTGAATCATCTGAGGGACAGGTGGCTGAGGTTCTAGTCATGAACCTTGATGCTTAAGCAAAGCCCTCTTGCCTGAGATTCAGTTTCTTCATCCCTACATTGGAGGTGACTGTCTCCTTTCTCCACAGGCCTCTCAGGGCTCTCAGGCTGCCCATGGCTGCAGAAACCTTTGTCCTGGAGGTCACTTCGCATGGACTTCCAGACAGACTTCTCTGCCCTGTCTCACCCTGGCAGGAATTCTGGCTCCTTGTGCTTTGAAGGCCTAGAGATGGCTTCCAGCCTGGCAGAAGTACACAGATGTTCAAGGCTTGTGTCTGAGTCACCCATTCATTAACACAATGCTCCCTCTTTCAGAGCTGTTGGAGGCTCGAGGGCTCTCCGTGCCACCCCCATGTCCTCTCGAAATCCTTGCCAGATGCTGTCTGCTTCCCTGTTGTTGGGATTCCGAGCACGGGGTTCTGGTCCTAAGAACTGGACTGTGGGAGTGAGAATGTTTTCTGGAGTTAGCTCTCTTGCCTTTGGGGCCATGGGACCTTAATCCACTGGGTTCATGCTCACTGCCACCACAACTATAGCTCTCAGGCATGGATGGAGTTCTTTCCTTACATTAGCCTCCTCTACTCTCCCACCACTGAGCTCCTCCCTCCCGCTCCCGCTCCCGCTCCCGCTCCCGCTCCCGCTCCTGCTCCCGCGCCGGCTCTGCCATGCTTGGGTCCCTCACTATTCTCTGGGTGGGTTGTTACTCAAGTAAGAAGCCCAGGAACACCATCTTCTCTAACTCCCTGACATCTATGCCCCAAGTTGGGCCCAAGAAGGACTGATGGCTGAGGAACGTAAGTCGGGAGGGTCAAGGTGGGGGCGAAAGGGTCAGGCTTTAACTGTGTCCTCAAAGCCACCACAGCCCACAAAAGATAGACACAAGGCCCTACCATGAGACCTCATGCACATTGGGCCCTAGAGAGGAAGAGAAACCTCTCTGGTCTCAATATTGAAATTATCTCCTAGGTGATCGGAGCCTTAGGGTTTCAGAAGGTAATCCCCAGGCCTTAGGCCATTTCACAGAGTGGGCTTCCTCATTGTATTCACAGAAGGAACAGCTAGCTTCCAAAGAAGAGCTGGACTTCCCAAGGTCTCAAACAGCTCATGGGCAGAAAGCTACAGTCTGTTTCCAGCCTCTTGATCTTTGTCTCCAGCTTTTGCAGGGGAGGGGAGGAGTAGGAGGCGATGGTGCCAGAGCCAAGCAGTGACTCCCAGCCCCTCTGCATCTACCCAGAATCCTTCCATGCTTCCTTAAGCCTTCTCTCCTGAGGGGACAGGGGAGGTGGCAGGGTGGAGAAACATCAAATCCTGAGATAGAAGGTACTTGGAGCCCTAGACAGCAATCATTCCCACTTCCAAGCCTTAGGAACCCCAGTAACTCCTGTCCCAGGTTCCTGGGCCCTCCTTGGCCCTCCCAACTCATGTCCTAGGGAGAGGCATGCTGTGAGCATCTTTGGAGCTGCCCCAACTCCACAAGGTCCTGGAGCTGAGGCTGGAGTGAGCTGTAAGTAGTTAGGCTGGCAGGAAAGTAAGGGGTTCTAGACCTGAAGTTTCAGCCCTGCCCTTTAAATGTGGGTCAGGCTGGCCTCTGGCTCCTGAGGTCTTGCATCCATGCTTGCATGAGCTGCAGTGAGGCATCTTCCTTCTTTGGTTAGTTTTGCACAGCCCCATTTTCCTCTTCTCTCCTCATCTGCCTCTAGAGGGGAAAAACAGCCTGTCAGCATTCTTTCTTACTAGCCCAGCAGAAGCGTCAGGGAGAAGAGGCTTGTGAGTGTGTGTGTATGTGTGGTGTGTGTATGTGTATGTGTAATGAGTGTATGTTTATGTGTGATGAGTGTGTGTATATGTTTGGTGTGTGTTGGTGAGTGTGTGTGTGTGTGTGAAGAGTGTGTGTGTATGTGTGGTATGTGTATTCGGTGTATGTGTATGTGTATGTGTATGTATGATAGGTGTGTATGTATGTTTGGTGTGTGTGATAAGTGTGTGTGTGTGGTGTGTGTGTAGTATGTGAGTGTGTATCTGGTGTGTGTATGGTATGTGTGGTGTGTGTGTGCAGTGTGTATGTGTGATGAGTGTGTGTAAGTGTATGGGGTGTATGATATATGTGTGTGTGTGTTTCCTGAAGATATGTCAAGCCCCTGCTCCTCCATCCTCCCCATCCCAGGACACTCAGGGCCTTGCCCTAGGAGAGAGTTTACTGATGTTTAGGCCTCATTATCTGACAGGCAGTTCTGGAAGCAGAGGGTGCTGACTGTCAGAAGAAGCCAGGTCAACTCATTAGCTACCAGTAACTACAGGGGAGTCAGCAGGTGGGAGACTGACACACAACAGGGCCAAGGAGGAGTTGGGGGAGGAACCAGGGCGGAGCTCACAGAGGACTGGAGACAAAAGCTTGCCTCACAGATGCTCAAAGATGGCAGGGAGTGGGGCAAGCAGCTCATTATACACAGGGGGAAACTGAGGCTCAGAGAAGGGCAAGCCCCTGCCAAATGTTTTAGAGCAATTAGGAGCTGAAAACAAACCTCGAAGGGGTTTCCACTGCGGCTGTTAAGGATGGATTATGCCAAAATCAATAGCTGGAAATCGTTCATCTCGATTCCTTGCCCCACACGGGACACTGTGGGCAGCAAACCCTGTGTGAAGACTCAGAGAGACCTGGGGTTGCATGGGGCTGTTCCCTCTGCAGTCAGGAACTATTTGTTGTCCCTGAGATAGGACAACACCACGTTCTGAAAGTGCCATTGATGAAGTTGCTGGCAGAGCACAGTGAAACATAGAACAGCAACGGGGACAAAAGGGGGGCATCTTATTCACTTACACCCTGCTTAATCCTCGAAGGACTCACTGTGACTGACATTGTGAGCTCATGAAGGCCTCAGGGCATGACCTGGTCTTAAGGGTGAATGGAATTCAAAGATGACAAGATAGGGACAGGCGTTGAGGAGACAGCTTGTGCAAAGATACAAGATATACATGAGGTGTCAAACGGAGGGGCAGTGGAATGACCGACTAAAGATGGCTCACTTGACTGCCAGGTGACAGGCTACTGTGAGCATCACTGTGGACAAACTTGTCCTCCTAGAGACTGGTTACCTAGGCTTCAGTCACTACACTGTTCTGTTAATGCTGTGTCACAGACTGTCCCAAATGCAGTGGATTAAAATGGTGTTGCATGTCATGCCCTACATGGCTTGGGCCCGAAAACCTGGCCGGAGCCACAGAACAATGGAGAAAGGACAGACACACAGATAGAAAGGCTGGGATTGGGTGGGAAGTGCTCACTCTGGTAGTACCAACCACTGCAACAGCCTGGAACCCCAACACTTTTGTAAGAAGTCAGCTAGTCTCAGGTGAGGGAGACGCCTTAGGGTGTGAACATCTGGGACAAGGGCCAATGCTTTCCGTGTAGTCTGGCAGCATTTACACGCCGCACTAGAGCAAGGCTTTGGAAGGTTTTGCCATCCCCATTGCTCTGAAGGGTCCTTGTCAGTTCCTTGTCGGCGCACATCCACTTGGGACTTTGCTTGCTCCTTACGGGTTCATTCACTTGGGACTTCCTCTGTTCCCCACAGTTAGTCACTAATCCACGGCCAGCAACTGAGGACAGCTCTTCTGGCTGGTTCTGTAGGTTCCAGCTGGGCTCTCACACAGATTAGCCTGGCTAGGTTGGGAGACTAGGGTGACTAGTCTCTGCATGTCTTATATCCATAGGAAGGTCATCTCAGGCATGCTCTTAGGGAGAGCAGAAGTTCAGGAAGCCAGACTCCTAAATACAAACCCATCTCAAATTTCTGCTTGCAGTTGGGTGCTGGTGTTTATTGGCCAAAGCAAGTTACAGGGATGAACCCAGAGTCAAGGAGTGGGTAGGTCACCACCCAAGTCACAACAGGAGGCCAAGGCTGTGTTGCCCAGCAGCCTGGAAGAGACCATGGAGCATGGAACACTGAAGCATTCACTTGGTTCTTGGTCATTTGCCACCCAGCTGTGACCCAGGCATCTTGCACAGGTTCAGAGCCAGCCTCTAGAACTCAGTAGAAACTCTGACTTCTCTGGGGATCCCTTCTTGCCTGGGCCTGGTGATGGTGGTGGTGGTGGTGGTAGGTGTGTGGCGTGTACCTGTGGGGGCCACCTGTTTCTTCATCTCCCTCACCATCTCCTCCAGGACCACTAGAGCTGCCTCATCTGTGGTCCCTACCCTCCAGAAAATCTTGTTCTTTTTCAGAAACACTCCTACAAGTGGTGACAAGCCAGCACAGCAAGTACCAGGGTCAGACACACAGGACACAGAGAAGGCCTAAGGGAAGCCCATGCCAAGCACGGCAGCCAGCCAAGTTTGACTCAGAGCCAGGGGTCCCCAGAAGTCTAGGATCTGGGAAGATTTGAGGTCCCTGCTGTTGGCAGCCACAGAGGCACCCTGGCACTAGGGCAGGAGTTCCCCTCTCTTTTCAGGCACCTGACCCAGCTGCTGCCTCTTCATCAGAAACAACCAGATGTCACAGCTCAAGGACAAAGAGCAGAGGGAGCTTGACAAAGGCACCAAAGACAGCTGGCATAAAGGTTACTCTCCAGCTTGTTCCCCCAGCTTCAAACTGGCCTCAGATGTCCCCTCAGGCTGGTGGCCTGAGGGGCACAGTCTTCACTAGGAAAGTCTCCAGTCACATATCCCTCCCCTGGAGAACTTCAAAAGTGGCCTTACAGAGCCAGCCTCCTGTTTCCCACCAGGAGCTGGAGGTTGGATCCTGCCGGCAACCTGGAAGCCCTTGGTACCTTCACCTCTAAGCCTCTGGCTGACACCAGCTCAGGTCGTCTCAAATTTATAGACTCATCTGCCTCTGTCTCCAGAAAGCCCTGCGGCCGATATGACTAGTCTGGCTAGCCAGCTTTCAGAAGGCTGGGATTATGGGTAGGCCAGCATGCCCCTTCTGCCCTTAAGTGGGTTTCTGGAGATCTGAACTCCAGTCTTGGAGCTGACAAAGCAAGTGCTTTAACTATTGAGTCGTCTCCCCCCTCCCCCGACAAGACTCTCTTCAGAGGTTGAGCATCTGCTCACGTCTCTTCCAGTTATAGGTTCCAAGTAGTCGTAACTTAAGGTACTTCCTCCTCTCCAGCCTTCACCTATTACAGAAGGCTGGCCTTGAGCTTTATATTGACTTTTTGTGTATTTTACATCATGCACCCTAGTCCCGCTCATCTCCCTGTCCCTCCATATCCACCCTCCACCCTCACAACCTCCCTGCAATAGAAATCAAAAGAATTTTAAATTTTAAAAATAAACAACCTGGATGTCCCTCGGCTGAAGAATGGATAAAGATAATGTGGTTCGTTTACACAGTGGGATTCTACTCAGCCATTAAAAACAAGGACATCTTGAATTTTGCAGGCAAATGGATGGGACTAGCAACTATCACCCCGAGAGAGGTAACCCAGACCCCAAAGGTCATGCGTGGTGTGTCCTCATAAGTGGGTATTAGCCACAAAGTACAAGACTCAATCCACAGACTCACAGAGGCTAAGTAACAAGGAGGGCCCAGGGAAGGGTGGCTGGATCTTTCTCAGAAGGGAAAATACGATAGGTCTCAGAGGTGGGTAGAGGGAGGGCACTGGGTGGAAGAGGCGGTGGGGAGGGGAGTTGGAAAAGGTGGGATCAGATATAGGGAGAGCAGGGAAGAGAGAATGGAAATTAGTGGTGGGGGTGGGCAATCTCTAGGACCTGAGATGGGGGAGGCTCCAGGGGGGTCTATGGGGGTGACTCTAGCTGATACTCCTAGCAGTGACGGATCCTGGAGTGGCCTTGTCCTGTAGCCAGGTAGGGGTAAGGACAACAACCCACCCACAAAACCTTCGACCCAAAATGTGTCCTGCCTACAAGATGCACAGGAACAAAGACGGGGCAGAGCGTGAGGGGATGGCCAACCAGTGACTGCCCCAGCCTGAGACTCATCCCATGAGCAAGAACCAATCTGTGACTCTATTAATGATACTCAGTTATGCTTGCAGTCAGGAGCCTAGCGTAGCTGGCATCTGAGTGGCTCCACCCAGCAGCCAATGGAAAGAGATGGAGAGACCCACAGCCAAACATTAGATGGAGTTCAGGGAGTCTTGTGGAAGAGCTGGGGGAAGGATTGAGGGACCAGAATAGAACAAGGACTCTATAGGAAGACCAACAGAGTCAACTAACCTGGACTCTTGAGGGCTCCCAGAGACTGAACCACCAACCAAAGAGTGAGCACAGGCTGGACCTAGGCTCCCAGCGCATCTGTAGCAGATGAGCAGCTTGGTCTTCATGAGGGTAACCCAACAACAAGAGTTGGAGCTGTCCCAGGATCTGTTGCTGCCTTCCTTTAGATCCCATTCTTCTAACTGGGCTGCCTTGTCTGGCCTCAGTGGAAGAGGATGCACCTAGTCCTGCAGCAACTTGATGTGCCGGGGAGAGGGGAGAGGGGAGAGGGGAGAGTAGGGAGCTAATACCTAGAGGGGGCTCCCCCTTCTCAAAGGAGAAGGGGAGGGAGGAATGGGGGGAAGATCTGTGTGAGGGGATGCTGGGTGGAGAGGGGGGACTGATATTGGGATGTAAAGTGAATAAACAAATACATTTTTTTAATTAATTAATTTATTTATTTTTATACGAGTACACTATAGCTATCCACAGACACACCAGAAGAGGGCGTTGGATATCATTACAGATGGTTGTGGGCCACCATGTGGTTGCTGGGAATTGAACTCAGGACCTCTGGAAGAGCAGCCAGTGCTCTTAACCTCTGAGCCATCTCTCCAGCCCAACAAATGAATTTAATACAAATTTAAAAATAAACAATTAAAAAAATCTCACCATAGGAGCTGCGGTATGTTCATGGTGTATCACACAGTACATCCTTTTGCCCAAACACCTTTCCTTGCAAACGCTCACTGCAATGAGTCATTGCTCTGGTTCAAAGCCTCTGGTTTCTGCTATACTCTCAATTTTGGATCCTCACTGGGACACCTCTCAGATATCCTGTTTTGCCCTGTGTCATGGAGATCCTGCAGCTTTGGCTCTGCAGGACCTGCCCCTTCTATGAGCTCCATTAGTTCATAGATGGGGTGGATGCTGGGGTGGGCCAACTCATGGATCTAGGCCTGGGTGGTAGCTGAGTTGTTCAGCCCACGAGCTTTCTTACTTGCACAGGGGAGGGGGAAGGACAGTTCTCCTGCCTGCAGCAGCCAGCAGGGGCAGGACCAGCTCTCAGGCACACTTGCCACCAGGGCCAGCTCTACCTAGCTGCCCAGGTGAAGTGTGGCGGCTCTGTTTCTTAAGGAAACAAAATCTCTGCTCTAGGCAGATATGAAAGGTAGCCTGCCTTGCTTCCAAGGGAAAATGAAAACATTCACTGTTTCTCACATCATGAGGCATCTTCATTAGATATCAAGACTTTTCTTATGGAAGAGGAAGGGGGAGGAAGAGGAAGAGGAGGAAGAAGGGGAGGAGGAGGGGAGGAAGAGGTGAAGGAGGGGGAGGAAGAGGAAGAGGAGGAAGAAGGGGAGGAGGAGGGGAGGAAGAGGTGAAGGAGGGGGAGGAGGAGGAAGAAGGGGAGGAGGAGGGGAGGAAGAGGTGAAGGAGGGGGAGGAAGAGGAAGAGGAGGAGGAAGAGGAAGAAGAGTAGGGGAAGGAGAGGAAGAGGAGGAGGGGAGGAAGAGGTGAAGGAGGGGGAGGAAGAGGAAGAGGAGGAAGAAGGGGAGGAGGAGGGGAGGAAGCAGAAGAGGAGGAGGGGGAGGAAGAGGAAGAGGAGGGGGAGGAAGAGAAGGAGGGGGAGGAAGAAGAAGGGGAGGAAGAAGAGGAGGAAGGGGAGGAAGAGGAGGACAATGGGGAGGAAGAAGAGGAAGAGGAGGAGGAGGAGGAGGAGGAGGAGGAGGAGGAAGAAGAAGAAGAAGAAGAAGAAGAAGAAGAAGAAGAAGAAGAAGAAGAAGAAGAAGAAGAAGAAGAAGAAGAAGAAGAAGACGACGACGACGACGACGACGACTAGGGTCTGGAAAAGACCCAGCCAGGTTCAGTTCCCAGAACTCAAAACTTACTTGGCAGCTCACACCCATCTGAAACTCCATTTCCAGGGCCCTGATGTCTCTTCTGACCTCTGCATGTACATGGTAGACAGATACACTCAAGAGCACACGCATACACATAAAACAAATATATATTTAAGTATATGGAAAAATTAAGTCTGGTGAGCTCCACTCCATCTCCCTCATCCATCCCAAGGAAAACTCTCAACTCTTTCCGTAGACCTAATGTTTGTGTGTCTCAAAAATGAGTCGATTAGGGGCTGGGGATTTAGCTCAGTGGTAGAGCGTTTACCTAGGAAGCGCAAGGCCCTGGGTTCGGTCCCCAGCTCCGAAAAAAAGAACCAAAAAAAAAAAAAAATGAGTCGATTAAAAATTTTGAACTTAATGCCTTAAATAAATGCAGAAGTACAGAAAATAATGATTCAGCATGATGCCACAGTCCTCACTGCTTATGAAATTATGAGCAAGTGAAAGTTGACCCTTAAGTGACCCAAACTACTTTTTTGGGATACCCAGCTTTGTGATCTTCCAGTCCTCTGCACAATTGAAAGAGCAGACAAGGCAAAGAATGCAAACAGACTTGGGATGCTTCTTTGTTTCCATGAATTAACAATGCTCTCCACTGAGATGGCCACTAGCCGAATGAGGTAGCCCATGACTGTAAGTCTGTCTCTTGAAAGACTGAGTCAGGTGGACTTCCATGAGTTTGAGGGCAGCTTTGTCATAGATGGGTTTTTTTTTTTTTTTTGGTTCTTTTTTTCGGAGCTGGGGATCGAACCCAGGGCCTTGCGCTTCCTAGGTAAGCGCTCTACCACTGAGCTAAATCCCCAGCCCCATAGATGGGTTTAAGGCCAGTTTATTGTATGTAGTGAGTCTCAGAGAGGCCCTGTCTAAAACGTTATTTATTTATTCAATTAATTTATATTTTATAAATTTATTAAAAGTAATAATATAAATAGACAGTTAAGTTATTCCAGACATAAAAAAAGAAGAGAGCTGCATAAATGTGTGTTGGATACACATTTGCACAGTAGGTGCCATGTTGCATAATAAGAATCCTTATTTCTGCTGTATCATCTCTTCCTCACAAAGTCTATGGGTTCCAAAGGAGGGAATTCCAAATGGAGAGATTAGATAACTTTCCAAGGTCACCTAGTTGGTTAGTTAAGTGATTTAGGTCCAAGCACCAGTATTCTTAACTTTAAAGCCCACTTCCCGACACAAATGGCCCTAGGAACTTTCTAGACATCAAGCTAACCATTATCATATGAGTCGATCTTCCAGGAGACTTGAGGAGATAGATGTGGAGGGTGTATTTCCTCTCTCTTGATATGCCTAGGTTTGTAGAGGCAGCTAGTGAGAGGAGGCGTTAGCATGAAGCTTAATCCCCGAGGGCCAAGACTGTAGAGTTGCCATAAGGTAGTCAAATGGAGGCTGATGTTAAGTTGATTAGCATGTAGCATTCATCCAAGCATCGTCTCAGACCAATGCTTATGTGAGAGGGGAGGAAGCAAGATGGGGCAGTATCAGTGGAATTTTCAGATTTTTCCACAGGATCTCCAAAGACAAGGTGACTCTTAAGAGCTGTGCAGTGTTTGGGGGAAAAAGGGGGGGCTTTCTACTCTACCACTGGCTGGTCTGTGGATGTGGTATGCCCTAGGTGGGGTGTTACCTGGGGCAAATATGCTTTTTTCAGCTGAGGCAACCCCAGTGAGGCTGACAGATGTGAGTTGTCAAACAACTATTTTCCAGCAGCTGGGAGAATAAGTCCTTCAGCCCCAGAGGGGCCATCAGCATCCTCAGCAAGGTTCTTCAGTGATGCCAATGAAGAGGTCTCTGGGGAAACTGTTCCCTGGCTTGCTGAGGCCAACTCGACAATACACGGGGGAAGAAGCCCACAAACAAGAGCTTGAGAAAGCAAGAGTTTTTCATATTACGGTGGAGGAAGAAGAAGGTTGGGGTTTTGGAAGACACCTTGACACTTGATCATGTGCTCTGTGCTCCCTGTCCCAGTGATGTGCCCAGTACAGGGAGAGTCCCAGTTGAAATCCCATGGCTAGTATGTCTCCCAGAAAAAAAGCCCTGACTGCTTAGTCCTGCGCTGGTTGGGAGAAAAAGGAGACAGTAGGAAAGATGAACGAAGGACAAGCTGCCCCTGTTATGTGGCGGTTGAATTCTATTAGGAGGTGCAGACTTGTATGTGAGAGAATGCAAGGAAGGCACACGGTGTGCTTATGGGCTGCCTTGGATGGTTCTGCCAGACTGTAGGGAAAATTAATTCAGAGGAAGCCAGCAAGGTGGGAAAGTCAAGGAGAAAACCTCAGAACAGAAGACTCGGGATGAGTCCTGAATAATGGAAAGCAGGGACCTGCCCTCTCCAAATGCTCTCATTCCCTGCCCTGCATCCAAAGAAGCACACACACAGCACCTGTCTTGATGCATAAGCCCTCTGTATCCTCTCTCTCTCTCTCTCTCTCTCTCTCTCTCTCTCTCTCTCTCTCTCTCTCTCTCTCTCTCTCTCTCTCTCTCGGCCTGTCCATGGTGCTGAATTCCCTAAGCCTTGTCCCCAAGCCATTTCTTGGAACAATCAAGTCTTCAGGGTTTGCTTTCCTTCTTAAGAACACAGTAAGATGAGCCTCTTCACAGGAGTTAGTCCTAGGAGACTTCTTTCTAGACACCCAGTCCCCAACCTGCTTCACTGGAAAGAGTTGGACAGGACAGGCAGACCTGCCTTGGAACCCTCACAAGGCACATACACCTATGCAAAGAGCGCTCACATAGATGTGCCAAAAGCCGCTTAAGACCTGTAGATTAGTTAAGTGTGTCAAGATCAATTTTCTAGTTTGATAACTATGGTTTGGTTATACTCCCACACCCCAGGGGATAGGTACCTAGAATGCTTTGCATTCTCTCCCTCTCCCTCTCCCTCTCCCTCTCCCTCTCCCTCTCCCTCTCCCTCTCCCTCTCCCTCTCTCTCTCTCTCTCCCACCCATGTGTGTGTGTCTGTCTGTCCGTCTGTCCGTCTCCATCTCTCTCTCTGTCTCTCTGTGTGTGTCTGTCTGTCTCTGTCTGTGTGTGTGTGTCTGTCCGTCTCCATCTCTCTCTCTGTCTCTGTCTCTCTGTGTGTGTGTCTGTCTGTCTCTCTCTGTGTGTGTGTGTGTGTGTGTGTGTGTGTATACTATCTACCTTTGTGTGTTTGCTTTTTAGACAAAGTTTCGCATTGAACTAGAGCTCACTGAACTCCCAGGCTGAATGGCCCATGAGTCCTGGTTATCCCTATCTCCACTTCCCCCAGTGCTAGGATTGTGAGCATGCACTGCCATGCTGACTTCTGTTTTCGCATGGGTACTGGGGATCAGATTCAGGTCCTGGCGACCCTGCCAATGGAGTCATCTCCTCAGCTCCTATTTCTTCTTAAAGTCTACAATTACTTCAAGACAGTACTTTTTAAGCTCTTTATTCTTTGAATGCTCCATAAACTTATACAATCTATATCAATCATATCCATCTACCACTACCTTTCCCAAATCCTCCTAGTGCCCCATCTCTCCGTGAAGATGGGAGACTGTATTTATTTATTTATTTATTTATTTATTTATTTATTTATTTAGCACAGGATTCCCATGTCTGAGCCGGCTGGAGAGTCTCTTTGCAGCTGCTTCCTCTTTAATCACCTACGTGGTTTAGCTTAAGACATTCCTTTTCCAAGACACTTCCGTGTTCTGAAGCACCATGCTGTGACCTCAAGGTCAGGCCCTTTCTTTATTTTTGCTTTAAATGTCATTTTGCTCCCATGCTCAGAGTTCCCTGAGAGTGGAGATCAGACAGTCTGGGTCTTCTATTCCCTCAAGTCCTTAAGAAACACAAATGGTGTGCTCAATTACTACCTGATAACAGACAGATAAATATCTGCTTCCCACAGCATCCAGCACCCCAAAGTAGCCCTTAATCACCTGCTCTTCACGATCCATCTCAACTCCATTTCCATGGTGACCTGGCTTCACGTGAGGGCATGAAGAGGTACAGGACTCACCGTCAACAGGAGCCTGAGTGTCATGAACCAGGTACAAGAATGCACAACTCAATGAGGCCTGACTGCATGGCCGCCATGCCACGGGCTGCATTTTACAGATGGAGACAGATACACTGAATACAGTGATGGTAACAAAATGTAAAACCAGTTCTGCTTTCCAGCCTCGCCACAGACAGCGAGAATAGGCACGGGTCTGGTTGCCTGACCTTGGTTATCAACTCTTGGCTTTTCCTCACCTGTAAAGCAGGTGGGCTGATGCCCATCGCTCTGTGGCAGGCAAATGGAGCCCTCAGAACATTTGCTACCTGGAAGGCTCCTCGGAGGCAGGAGCATAGCTGACGGTGCTGAATCTTTTCTGTGTGCGTACTGAAGTAGTCTGTGAGTCAGTTCATAACTGAAGGGCTGAACTGGTGTTTGCAGAGCCTGGGTTCAGAGCAGGAGCTCTGCCAACATCCCTTCTTAGTTTCCTGCCTTTTTTTGTCAACTTCATCTCATCCCTGCCCTTTCTGGCATGCGTCCTCCTCCAAACACTGCCAAGCAGTGAAGAGGCTTCCAGTGCCTTCTGCTGGGAAGGAAGGACAATGTGTCACCTGCTGTTTCAGGAGTCTGGGCAGGGGATGGAAGGGCCAGGCCCTGGGTAGATCTCTGTTCTGGATGAATATACAGGATATACAGATAGATCTGCTCAACACAAGCATAGAAGGTTCTGGGAAGAGGGAACATCAAGTGTGAAATGCCTCCATCAGATTGGCCTGCAGGCAAGTCTGTGGGCAGTTTCCTGATTAATGACTAATTTCGGAGGGCCCAGCCACTGTGGGTGGTGCTACCCCTAGGCAGGTAGTCTGGGGTTGTATAAGACAGCAGGAACAAGCCACTAAGCAGCACTCCCCCATAGCCTCTATATCAGTTCCTACTTCTGAGTTCCTGCCCTGACTTCCCCAGATGAAGGTTCATTACCTAGAGGTAGAAGCTGAAATAAATTATTTCTTTCCCAAGTTACTTTTGGTCATGGTGTTTATTACAGCAATAGAAACCTAACTAGGACAAGTGCCTTTGGCCTGAGGCCGGCCAGAGCCAGGGGAAGGAAGGACAAACCATTAATCTGGGTCCCTTTCCAAAAGGGCTAGAAAGAGAGCTCCAGGCTGGGCTTGCAGCCTGGTGTTCTCCCACAAAATAAATATGTACTCCAAAGAAGTGTGCAGGAGAAGGATCATTAGAAGCCATAGTGCATTTCTTCCTATTGCTTTGACTTTGTGCTTTTCAGAGATGTAAAGGATGCTGTCAGTCATCAGGCAGTCTCTGGGGGACGGAGTCCTTTTCTTCAGAGCCAGTGAGGATTAAACTGGTACTTCTTATTCTGTGGGGACTGCATCCCAAGACCTTCAGGGGATGCTTGATATCAACGTCCCAAAGCCCATCCATACTGTCTCAAAGAAACATAGCTATGATAAAAATGTATTTATGAGACACATCAAGAGATTAACAATAATAATTAAATGTAATCATTATAGTATGATTACAGAAAAGTCGTTTCAAGCTTATGAATTATTTACTTCAGATCTTGGCTGACTAAAAAGGCTTCTGAGACTACAGAAAGTAGTTTTGAGATTGACTTCTGTCTACCTTTTTCAGAACCTTGTACTCTCCTACTGAGTCATGCTGGATAATCCAGGATCATCTCCCAGTTTCCAGATAAACAGATTAATGGCCTTCCCTCCATCTGCAATCTCAGCTCCCTTTTTATCACATCAGTGTAACATATTCATGGATTTCAGGATTAGAGTGTGGGCGTTTGAGACAGGGACCACTCTGCCTCATATACCAAGAGGAAGAGATTGCAGCATGCTCAGCGTCTCCAAGGGGAAGTCCGTGCTCCCACCCAAAGTTGCAGATCCAGGAGTTTCCCAAACTTGTCCCTCGATTGGCGTGTGCCTGAGCCTCCCTCCAGAGCCTCAGCGTCATCATCTATAATGGAGAGAACAGACTAGATGACTCGTCTGTTAGTTAATTAGTGTGGAGCAATCTGCCATGCATCTACTCTGCTTAACTTTTGGTTCTGGGATGGACCTTGGTTACAAGGTGTGATGGGAAGTGTAGTCCATGGCTGAGCAGCCACATGCCCATCTGTGACTCTCGTTGTGGAGGAGAGAAAGGCTATGATTTGGTCTGGAACTATGGATCTCCATAATGGCTAAGGTATCTTCCAGTGAGGAAGAGGAATGAGGGTCTTGCACAACTCCATCTCATCAGTCAAATGAATTGAGGGGTTTGTCCTCACCGATTCCAGATCAACTCTAAGCTGGACTTGGTGACACAAGCCTGAAATCTCAGTGCTTGGGGAGTAAAGGCAGGAGCCCAAGGCTAACTTCAGCCACATAAAGAGCAAACCTGAGCTACATGAGACCCTGCCTCAGAACAAAAGCAGACTCGATGTTCACCTTGATCGACATGGTTTCTTGGCATCTTGGTGTGTGCTCAGGAAGACAAGGTCAGTTCTCTAACTGGAATGAGGGTGGGCGAAGGAGGGGATAAGGGATGGGCTACATGATGCCTTGTTCCACCCTCACTTGAGTAGAAGGGACTGGGCTGAGAGGCTTAAGAGACTGGTGATTTCATTTTCATGTACCCTTTAGAATACACAAAACACTAGACATTCCCCAGATATGCTAAGGACTTTAAGAAAGGAGGCACACTGGTGGTCACCCCTCCCCTCCGAGAACATCATCAAACATTTACTGAGGTTCTGTGCTCCATGCCTGAGCTGTTTGCTAAATGAGAAAGTGACCCCAACTGCTCACATCTGTAAATAGGAATACTTGGGGTGGGGCAGCTGACTGTCCTTCTCCCTCCTACCATGCTGTTTTAGAAGCCTCTGAAGTTTAAGATAAAAGGGCTCCTTCAGACTAAGCCGTCATCACAGACAGAGATACTGGCTGTCCTTGAGTCTGGAAACCGTGGGGCTCAGGGCCACTTCTCCCTCCGTGCCTCCGCCCTGAACACACTCATTTGTGTTTTCTTCCTATGGCACAGGAATGCCTGCCTTCTCCAGTGACCAGGTTTTCTTACCCCTCCAGCCCATGCTGGCTGGCTGGCTGGCATTCGCTAACACCGTCCTCACTGTGCTTTGGAACATGCTGCCACTTCTACAAGGTATTGTGGCGAACACGTCTGTCTTCTATGGAACTCAGGAAGATTGCTCTTCAGCTCCGTAGCTCAGTGTACCTTAAGTGATGGCTCCCACGATAAATTCTACTTAGAATTTAATGCCAGGAGCCTGTTTATGTCCCCTGAAAGCTGTCCTTTCGTTCTGGCAAGGAGAACACTATATCCTTTTGCTTCTGCTTTGGTCTGGGCTGCCAGGACTTCAGAGCTAAAGCAAGTGATTAATCGCCTCAGCTCCGTATTTTCAGTGCAGGCTGCGGCTCTCTCTTTTCCATTCACCAAGCCTCTTCAGAGAGAGGAGGGTCAAAGTCCATGAAAGAACCAACTTGCTGGTTCTCGCTGTACTTGTCCGATCTCAGACCTGATGAGTAAGAACTCTGGGATGCCGCTCAGAGTCCTTGCACCGCCACTCATCTCTCCGCAGGCTGAGAGCTGCTGCCAGGAGTCACGTGGCTTCTTATCTCAAACAATTCCCCTCCCAGGCTTTGCTTTCCTGTAAAACCACTTCAAACCTATTTGGACTCGGGAAGATTTCTTTTTTAATGTGTGATATTGCATTTTAATTGTATTATATGAAAATTTGAAGTGGTAGCAACCGACCTGGTTGAAGATCACCCTAAGAGTAAGACTGATCAGGATAAACTTAAGGTAATTCTAAACGTAAATGTGGTACCCAAAGTAAAGAAACCAAAACCAAAGCAACTGATCGGCAGCAGCAACCAAAGCAGAGCCTGTGTTAGCCCAGGCAGAAGTGGCAGTGAGCTCATCCTGACCCTGACCAGTGAATGGCAGCATTAGAAGGAACTAGAATATGCTTTCACTCTACTGAGTCATAGGAGAACGAGGAACCGTTACTTGGAAAATTATTCAACAAATCACAGTGACCGTTTACAGAAAGCTGGTTAAAGATGCAGCATGTTGTTAAGTGATTGCCTCTGCGTGGTGGTCCTTGTGCGAGCCATTGTTCAGTTCACGCATGTCTACATGGGTGTTGGGGTAGGATTCTGAACTCTAAGCAAACTCTGCAATGGGACACACTGCAGCTGTGAGAGTGAATACAGGAGTGTAGTGAGAGATGGGAACACTTGGGGTACCTCAAGAATTCTCTCTCAGTACAAAGAAAGGAAGGAGGGAGGAAAGGGGAAAGGGAAGGAGGGAAAGAAGGAAGGAGAAAGGAAGGTGGGAGGGAGGAAGGAAAGAAGGAAGGAGAAAAAGAAAGAAACAAAGCAGAATAGCATCGTAGGAATCTAGCTTTTGTGAAAACGAGCAATGGATATAGATTTTGGTTGCTTGTGTAGACCTAGTAATGAACTAACAGCTGTTTATGTGAGTGCTAGTGAGACGCGGGTGGATTTATGTTGAATTAGAACATGCTTTCCATACTTGTTTGTTTTCGAACCATGTGAATATATTTCATGTTCAAAATCAAAACACAAGGCTAGGGATGGACTCAATGGTATGGTGCTTGCTTACTGAGTACATGGCTTCCATCACTACAAAGGAAGAAGGGAAAGAAGGAAGGGAATCATAAGATCGCCTTCTTCTTTTGTTTGTTCCTAAGCACATTAAGTATTCCACTCAGCTTAGGTGTTTAGAGCCAATCAGCTCACTCCATGTCAGTCCTTACCTCCCAGCACTTTATTCCAGAATAACCTGTTCTGAGAGGCATTGGACAGCAACCGACAGCTGTGAAAAATATCCAGGATGGACCAAGGAACTTTAAGAGCAAGTGCTTGCCCCAATCTGAGCATGCTAGAGTTCAATCCACCCCTCCCCTGGTCTCCATCACTTATGCCTTTCCTGAGATGGGCTCTGAAGCCATGAAATGTCAGGCGTTGGCATGGTAGGGTTACCTCATCAGAGAAAAACCACAGATCTCAACCACAGTTCTGAAGTCTGGGAGCAGGAGACAAAGGTGTTGGTGACTGTTTTCCCCAAGGCCTCTCTCCTTGCCTCACAGGTAGTTCCCTCTTGTAGTCTTCCCAGGTCCCTTCGTCCTGGTGTCTGTGTGAGCTCGAGTTTCTTCCTTCTTCTATAGCTACTGCAGTCACATGGATCAGGACTCACCCTAAGGCCTCATGTTACACTAAATACCTCTCTAAAGGATGTTGCACCCGCAGTCACACTCAGGGCACTAGGCTTAGAGTTTCACACACGACACAATTCACTCAATCACAGTGAGCAAGATCTATCAATTTGGGGGCTGAAGTTTCAGACTTAGACCTTGGCTCAAATCTGAATCAATGCTGGGACCCAAAGAACACCAGGTCATCACATCCCACATCACTGTTGGCTGCAGCTCTAGTCACAGTAGTGAAGTTATAGAAGCAGCTTAGGTGTCCAACAACAGAGGAACGGATAAAGAAAATGTGGTGCCTACACACAGTAGGATCTTCCTCAGTCTGAAAGAAGAGCACACAGTCATTTGCAGAAATTGAATGCACCTGGAAATGACTGTATTATGTGAATGAAGCCAGGCTCAGTAACATATGTGTTTTTATTTACACAGATAAATAAAATCATGTTTGCTTGTATTACATAAAAGGAGGAGTGAAATTGTCGAAACTATCTTAAAGAGACAAAAGGCAGAGGAGAAAAAGGAAGGGCAGAAGGTATGGGGTAATGTGCTCAACATGTAAGACATACATGTCTGAAAATGCCCTTAGGTAGCACAGCACAGTCAGTATATACAATGAAGAAAAGCAGGGTGGGGAGGAGGGGAAGAAGCCTGGAGAACAGAAGAAATGGAGGGGCCAGCACCTCCTCCTGAAACAACAGCTTTTGTGAGATCCCTACAGAGTGGTGAGCAATTAAGGGTGCTTTTTCACGGCTCTCTCGGCTCCTGGTTTTGACTTCCCCGTGCAATTCCAGGATGCCCACGCTTTACTAGGCTACGCACTACCCAGATTTAGAGTGGGAAGAGGTGGCAGAACTCATCGGTGAACCCCTTCCTTCTGTGGAGGAAATGGGAGGAGTCCTGAATGAAGAAAGTAGCAGCTTCAGGCCACACGGTTGGCACCTGGGCTTGCCATCAGTGCCTTACAGTCATCGGGCTGTCCCGTGATACTCAGATACCAGGATCCAATAGCAAATCAGGACAGGGCGCCTTTCAGTTTGGATATAAAGAGGCTCATGATCGGCAGCACGACCCCGGCTGTTTGAGGAAGTCCTGGAAATGTTAGGAGGTAGAGCCTGGCTGGAGAAAGTGGGTCTTTGGGTGTCTCTCGTCCATGGCCCCTCCCCCTCTCCCTTTCTGCTTCCCTTGCATCACGAGGTGAGCCTTTGCTGCCATTTGCTTCTGCCTCCGCCATGCTCCGTCTCACTATAGGCCCAAAGAACCATGGACTGACGCTGCCAAAGTCATGAGCTAAAACAGACCCTTCTACCCCTAGCTTGTTTCTGTCCGGTATTTGTCACGGGGATAAGAAGCCCGACCTGGCCTTCTGCCTCCTCCTTCTGTAGCCCATTCTCCTAGGTCCTTTCTCCAAGGTCAGAGAGAAGGGCTTCTCCCAAATGAGAGTCTGGCACTGTGAAAACAACGGGGAAGGTCTCCCCAAAGAGGGCTCCCAGGGAGTACACTCATGTAGGGACATGAGGACCAGTGAGTGAGAGATAGAGATGCTTCAGAAAGACTGATGCTGAAGGAGACAAAGGGTGACATAAATTATGACTTCATGTCCCCAATAAATCTCAATGTTATAGACTGAGTTCTGGCTGCAGGTGTAAATGCTGGGCCCATGATGGATGAATGGATGGGGTGCTTGAAATGAAAGAGTTTCTCTAATCTCCCAGGTGACGCTGGCCTGTTTTATGCTCAGTATCCATAACAAGGACGTGCCTAGCAAATGTCAGTACCAACCTGTCCCAATTGCAACGTCTCTGGTGACCAGGGAATGAAGAGTTGGCCTCAGAACTCTCTACCAAGTGCTTAGTGCATAAAGGGACTGGTTCACAGGCCTCTTCACCCACCATGTGTATCTTGTCACCTCTTAGCCCTGTGAAGGTGCAGAGTGACTGATTTCTTACTATCCCCACAGTAGAGACTTAGTTTATTCCAATCTGGGTTCTGTCTGCTGCTCCACACATCCAAGAGAGAAAGCTAACAAAGGAAGGACCAAGTCTGGTTTGTAAAGATGTGGCCTAAACTCCTGGAGACAGGTCCATCCACTTGTCTAGGTCCATGGTCTTCTCACAGTGAACATTTGACTCACAACCTGCTGAAGCCATCAAGGATCAAGCCTTCATTCCCTGGCCTCAGTACAGTCCTGATGTTCAGAAAAACTCTTTCTCAACACTCTTCCCCGCCCCAAATATTGGCTTCCGTATCAATCAAGCACACCAGGATGCATTCCAGTGTGTGTGTGTGTGTGTGTGTGTGTGTGTGTGTGTGTGTGTGTGTTATGGATGTAGGGGTGGTATATGTATGTATGCACATGTGTGTTGGGGGTGGTGTGATTGTCTAAGCAGTCACATGTGTAGCCCAGAGCTTGTCAGATGTCTTCCTGTATCATTCATTCTCCATCTTATTCTTTGAGACAGGGTCTCTCATTGGTCCTGGAATTCACTATTTTGGCTGGATTGGCTGGCCAGTGAGCTGCCAAGATCTGCCTGTCTCTATTTCTCAGAGCTGGGGTTACAGGCGTGAACTGCTACATGTGCCTTTGCTCATGTCTAGCTGCTTAACAGATGTTTACTCTCAAGAAAACTACAGGCTATAATCCTTAGGCTCCACAGTGAGCTGGTGCCCTGCTTGTCCCTTGTACAGAGTACTCAGTAAGTGGGGACTGGACTACTGCCTTAGACTGAAATAGGAGCCTCTCCTTTCCTGCCAATCTGAGAGCTCACCAAACACAAAGAAGCCACTTACTCAGCCTGCCCCATTGCCCAGCACAGAGAACTGGCACAGGATCTATGGAGAACGGAGGCCAATAAAGCTAGCCAGTGCCATTCATCTCAGCAAAGCTATGAGGGCTCTCAACAGTGGTTGGCAAAGCAAGGCTGCCCAGATGTTGGTACTGATTCTTAAATGAGTCACCCCCAAGCTGTGGTCACCCCACCTCCTGTGAAGCTCCAGACAGATTGTAGCCACAGCCCCTGGGTTTCCCTCTAACACAAGATCCAAGACCAGGAAGCCTGTCTGCTTCTTCTGTGGGCTCACAGTTGCTCTGCTCTTGAGGGGCAGAGAAGGCATCCTTAAGAGAGAGTTCACGCTTACGTGTGTACATCCATTTTCATCGAACATGACACCTCTGCTCTGGCTAGCAGGAAGACTTTGGGGCCTTGTGACACACGGAGCCCAGAGCCCCTTCCTTTAGACTACTCCCTGGATGCCACCTGCTTCTACCTCACTCAAAGATGGAGTCACTTCTTGTTCCATAGATTTTCGAACGGTAAAGTTATCCAGAGCTATGATGTCAAAACCTTGCAGAGGGAATGCACATGTCTGTGGGAAAATGAGAGTGTTTTATACCTGCGCCAACATTTAACCCCTCTCATCTCCAGGAGGTCCATCCTTTTATCTGACCTAAATCTCTTTTAGTGCTGCTGAAGTCAACGGCTCTGTCCACCCACAGATCTTGCCGCTATTGAAAGTTCATTCTGGTCTCCTCTTTGCTGGCTGTGTGGCCAGGATAGGATTGTCCTGTGACCTCACTTTAAATGTCAGAGCCTAGGGAATGGTTTTCATCCTTGCCAGTTAGTTCCATCTGCCTTAATTACATTTTCAATCTTGTCACTTACTGTCAATGTGCATTTCCCCTAAGAACTGAGAATGCCCATGAGGGACTGGGTGTGGGGGTTCCTTCCCTGCCCTTCCTGGGTACTCCATCACTGAGAACTGGTAAATTGCTGTCACCAGCCCTGGGGCACAATGAATAACAAGCTGGCTAAGTTTCCACCCCCACCCTCTACCCCAACTCAACAGTACTGGCTTGGCTGCGTCCTGGCCAGCTATCCACCCAACTGCTGACTGGCCCTGGGTTTCAGGGTGACCTGGCACTTGTGTCCAACACACTGCAGGAATCTGGGAGTTTACCAGTCTGCCCTGTGCTGGGCACCTGCTCAGCTGGCTTCACACCTGGCTTCAGCTCTTTCTGAACTTCTGCGAGAACAGTAACAGCTTATTGCTCCCTTGAAGTCTGTGCACACTCTTCTACCCAAGGGCTTGAAGGTCTCCATCACAGGCTTGAGGGGAGACTAAGAACAAGGTCCCAGAAATCAAATGAAATGGTAAAGGTGACTCAAAGGAAGAAATTACACATATATCAGCATAGCCCCAAACTTTGCGTTGTTATTTGAGCAGTGCATAAACCTGTATGAGATCGAACGAGCACAGCCAGTGTGCTTCATGCCCCCTTTGCTACCAAACCACCCAGACTCCAGCCCCAGGCTGAGCTCTGCACAGGTGATTGGATAGACTAAGTTAAGCTATGACCCAAGGCTGAGGCCAACCTTGTCACAAGCTGGTCCCCATGCTGAACTAATTTCTATCTCACCCAGGATGATTTTCATACCCTGAGGAGTCCCACTGATCAAACCTTGACCACCTTGGTCTCTGAATGCACATCGTAACATCTGCTCTGACCAATGACAGATCAAGAGAGACCCAGGTGACCGAGTGTGGGCCAGCCCCCGGGTCTGCATGTAGGTTCAGAGGACAGTCTTTAGTTTCTAGACTGCAGGTGAGCTAGAGGCACCACTGAAGGAAAGAAGCCATGGGGTAGGCAGGGGTGAGATAATGTTCAAGCCTTTTCATGAATGTGTTTACTTTCTCCTCAGCACTGCCTTAAAAACCATCCTGACGCCATTTTCCCATCTCCCAGGCCACCTTGCCAGTCTCTAAGCTGCCCCACCACAGCATCCACAGTCTTGGTTTCCTGGAGGCCCTTCCTCCCTGTGCCTTCCTTCTCCTGACCACAGTGGCCAGCAGTACTGACCAGCAGTGGCTAGGCTTGGAAGCAAAGCAGGTTGGCAAGTTGGTGTGGCTCTGGAGTCCAGAGGAAAAAGAGACCTTCCCTGAAAAGCCTTTTTCCTCCCCTCCATCCCCTGCCATGTGGTGTCTTTTCCAGGAAGTCTGCCCCAACACCACAAACCCTCTAAGCTCCATCCCGCTGTCCTGAGCAGATCTATTGGCACAGGCCTCCTGCGGTTTTAAATACTGCTTTGTCTGTCTGTGAACTATTTCTCTGCTATGGATGGCTGGGCTAAATTGGTCCTCTGGTGACATCAATACTGCACATGCTGGAAGTGACACCTCTCAGACCTTATCTTACACTTCTCAGAGGTGCATCGGGACAGTGGCTCAGCAGTTCAAACAGTGACCTCAACAAGGCAGAAGTTCATCACTCATTTGCACAAAGGTCTCGGGTTCTGCGGCATCTCTGGGATCACCTGGCATGTCCTGACCTTATCAGATAGCTAGCAGAAAGGAGCAGCAGTGATCACTATCAGAGGTATTCAGCATGGCCTCTCTCCACATACACATCATGCTTTTAATGTATTGCAAAACTTGGGAGCTTCAGGGATGCATTACTCAGGATCCTTTGCTACAAGGCTCTGGCCAACGGGCTGCACCTTCCCCTTAGGCAGCAGAAGTATGTGACTGCAGCCTACAGTTCCTGGCAGTTTCCACAGGAGTTAACCCTTCCAGTCTCCTGTCCGGTCACCTTGCATCCAGGGCAGCTATTTCCTAGGACTTCCCACAACCTCAGGCTTCTAGCCCGGATGATGATCTGATTGTGTTGCTATTACTGTTTGAACCTGGGGTGTGTGTGGGTGTGGCGTGGTGTGCATATTCATGTGTGTGAGTGTGGGTATATGCATGCCATGACACACGTGTAGTTGTTAGGTTTTTATCTTGTGAGCCAGGGCTTCTCAACACTGCACACACCAGGCTACCTGACCCTTGAGCTTCTGAAGAGTCTCCTGTCTCTGCTTTCCGATTCACCAAACAAATACTGGGACTACAGATCTGCACATCTCTATATCTGGTGTTATGTAGGTTCTGGGGATGCAAACTCAGCTTCTCATGCTTATGGGGCAAACACTTTAGCCAGTAAGCCCTCTCCTTGGCTTGTCATTTTATTTTATGAGCACTCGATCCTCTCTATTAAACTCCTTTCTGCTTGGAATACCTAGAACAATGCTTTCTTATTTCCCTGCACCCACACTATCAGGGGACATTTGTCTTGCCTTCTTGGCCTGAACTCAGCTCAGGACCACATTCAGAGAGGCCAGGAGGTGACTTTTATTCTGAGGGGGTATGGACTAAACTGACAGGCAGGCAGACTAGCTCCAGAAGGATGTACATAGAAAAACAGTAGCCACCCATCTCAGGTGATAAACTCTACTCAGAAGAGGCCTGTGAGAACTGCCATCGGCTCTGCAGCATCCCAAGGTCATGCAGCTACTAGGGTTCCATGATTCTAGAAACCCACCTGGAAGCCCACATCTGCCCACATCACCAGCTTCTCGGCTCTAACCATGATGTGGATGTGAGAGAGAGATGAGAGAGGCCTTAGGGGAGAAAAGTGAGGCACCTCATCCACTGGGCTGTCCTCTTGCCATATACTAACAAGGACCTTGATAGGCGCTCAGATGGGACCACTGTTCTCTGGAAACTCATAGCCTTCCCAAACACAGACCCACTTTGGGCCTTTTAGCTTACACCCCAAACTGAGGCCCACGGGGCTGCATGACTGCAGCCAAAAATGCCTATGAATGTGGCCCAAATTCACATGTGGCAACATTGTAAACTTACTTAAACTATGGATTTTTGACCTGTCTCTTCCCATTCACTCTACTGCGTGGTGTTCTCAGGTGTGAACTTCACAGATGACGGTGTCCTGATATGGTACTCAATGAATTAAGGTCCTTGTCATGAAACCTGACACCTGACTTCCATTCCCAGGGTCCATGTTGGGAAGGAGAGAAACAACTTCTGGACAGTATACTCTGTCATCCGCATACACAGTGGCACATGCAATCCTCCACCCCCATCAAATAATACATTTTTTTAAAAAGGTTGGGCGTGCCTGCTAAGGGCTATTTGCTTTTCTCCCCTCTCGAAAGAGACATATTTTGCCTCTGAGATGCTGAAGTCAAATGTAGGACATCTTCCCAGACCTCCAGGCAGAGTGAACCCCCTCAGATGATCATTCAACTCAACACTGACCAGGTGGGTTGTGGTTAGTCTGTCTGAGGCCCTGTCTGTCCCATAGACACTCAAATGCCAAGTCTTACATTACCTCAGTCCCACGCCCACCCTCTCACCACGTTCTAATTATGCTTTTCTCAGATTGTCGGGCTTCTTCCTGCCTCTGTGACTTCATAGACAATGCTCCTCCTAGGATACATACTCCTCCCCACCTTCCTGGCCAAGCCCCACCAGCTGGTACCTCCCTCCCCCAAGCAGCTTTCCCCTGCCCCTTGAAAATGAGCAGAGGCTTCTCATTCTCACTTCAGCCTCCCTGCTTTCTCCATCACCTTCATCTCAATCACAGGGACCTGCAGCCACCAGAACAGGCCCCACCAAGACCTTCCTAGTAGGAAGATGCAGACCAACAAGGTTCTCTGGTTTCTCTGCTCATGAAGGTTCTAAGAAGGTCACTGGTGTGAGCTGGAACTCTCTGCTTGAATACTTGGGTTTCCCACTGGAAGGATTGTGTGTGAGCTTGTTCTGAGAGCATAAGACAGCTCTCACCTTCTTCTTATCCCTCCTGCCTTGCTTGAGGTAGCCAGTAAAAACACAAGACATCTCATTAAACCCAAATTGCAGGTGAATGAATAAATTTGTGTGTGGGTGGGATGGGAGTCCAAATATGGTTTATCCAATATTGATAATATAGTTACACTGAAAAAAAATCACTTGTTGCTCTGAAATCCAAATTTAATTTACATTGTGATTTGTGTAGAGTTACATTTAATTTATGTTTTCTCTACAACCCTCCCCCAGCCCCTGTCAAGACCCTGACTCCAGAAGAGGCCTTTCAAACACACTTATTGAATGAAGGCTGATTGGAGGAGAAAATGGGAGCCTGGGTGATAATAAATCAGAGTGGCTTGCCCACCTTGCTTGCTTCCTGCCATTTCTGCTAAAATAAAACCAGCAAGAAGTTCTTTCAGACTCTGGCCTCGGCAAGCAACCGTGCCTGTTGGGAGAGATGTTGCCATCACTCCAATGGCCTCAAACACAGCCAAGCTAGGCATTTTCAGTATTTGTATGTGTCAGTAATTCCTTTCTACTGCTCAGATCCATCTGGGTTTAGCACATTAGAGTCGATGACATTCTATAATAATCTTGTTATTACTATTATTATCACCGCTGTTGATATTGTTACAGTCTACCACTCTATGGATCACTGTGATTATTTTCCCTGCAGAGAATTGTATGTTCTTGTCAGTGATTTTATTATAAGAATGAAACCCAAACCCTTCCCCAGGGCTCGGAGTGACAGCTTCCTGGAAGCTCCGCCTTCCCCTCGGAAGCTGGTACTGGGGACTTTTGGGGGACAAGACACAGTTTCCTTCTCCTCCACATCTAGGGCAGCACATCCCAGAAAATGGTCCTTGGGCTGTCATTGTTGACACCTCCTGGGAGCTGGTTACAAATACAAATTCTTGGACTCCTGATGGCCAAACCGATAGCTGTGATAGGCTCTGAGGGTGGCCAGCTAGCTGCTGATTCGACTGTCTCAGGGTTTGGAGGGTCACTCATCTAGCTGGAGTCTGGAGGACATGGACTATTCTGATGACTAAACTGCACTGTGTTCATCAGGATCTGGAGGGAACAGAGCAAGGGACTGGCAGAAAACATATTGGAGAAGTGGGTGGCTGTTGGTGCCAAGACCCCATTGTCAATGCCTTCCTTTAGTCTCAGTCTCTACACTGACAATGAATTTCCACCAGACAAACCAAGGAAGAGAGCCAAGGTCTTGGGGCGGGCACCAACAGCCACACTGGCACATGCCTGTAATCCCAGCATTTGTACAGTGGGTGAGGAGAGAGAGAGAGAGAGAGAGAGAGAGAGAGAGAGAGAGAGAGAGAGAGAGAGAGAGAGTTTTATCAAGGTCCTGGGGCATGGCAGCAGGGGGCAAATTTGAGAAAATGGATTAAAAAGTTCAGCCGGAATCTATAACAGGAGGGAAGATGGTATGGAATCAGAGTAATGGCTATCAGACACCAAGGATCCATTTGTATTTCATACATCAGGGTTTGAAAGCTAGGAAGGTTTTTGATGCAAAGGGGGGGATGGTCAGAGCTGAGCTTGTGAAAGGCAGAGAGGTAGAAGAGCTGAGACCCCAACACAGAGACCTCACTGAGGGCTGACTTCAGCTACGTAGGTGGACATGGGCCCTGTGGTTACACTGCATGCTGCCACAGAGACTTGGCTTTCAGAGTGAGGCTGTTTCTACTGTTACATGATCTATTTATCCCAGATGATGACAAAATGAAATCTGGCTTTGTGAACCTGGGTTTATTGGGGTTACTCACAGGGGCATGGGTATCTCAAAGGCAGCGACATCACTGAAAAGCCTACATCAGTGTAGATGACAGTTCATGAAAGCCATACCTCTGAAGCCCCTGCCCAACCTACAGGCATCTCCACCAAAGAGGGTCTCCTCTCCCCAGCAGCTGATTACTGCTTCTGAAACTTCCATTGCCTTGAAACTTTGAGCTTCCGGAGGCTTCCAAGTGTCTGGACCCCTGCGAGACTTGTGAGCGTCCCTTCTCCCTTCAGGGTGAACAGCTGACTAGACCTTGAAGCTCCACGTTTGCTGAAGTTGGCAGCCAAGAACAGGCACTCAAAGCACCTTTGGCAAGGTTTTGTACCTAGAGGTTTCCAGTTGTGGCTTTGGTCTGACAGCAGATCTTGTCACGGACACTTTAGAGAGATTGGTGGGGAGGTGGGGTAGATGGGACAAGGGATAATGGCAGGTGGACTGCTGCCACCCTGACCTTGGCTTGCCTCTCCAACCTATGGGAAAGAAGCCATCCTTGAATGTGGTCTTGCTGAGTAAGATATGGAGGAGGAAAGGCAGGTGGCTGAAGAAAGGAAAATTATGTACAACATGACTGTTCCCTCCATTGCCACCTTACCCTGACCCCGCCTTGACTCAGGGCACCAGGGTGGTCACAACTTTGGAGGAGCAATGGAGATCAGAGAGAGAATCATTGCCTTTGCACCACCAGTTTTGGGGGAGTAAGGGGTGTTGCATACTCTCCTGCCCCTCCCTTGCTGCATGGGGAGGGTTTCGGGGAGGAGTGTAGCTATCTTTGACTACTTGTTGGTTCTTCTTTCATCCACCCTTGTCCACCCTTTCTACCCTCTCAACCCCTAACACTAGATAGAAGAGACAAAAGAATAGAGGGAGAGGGAAGGAGATCCCTGAATAAGGTCAGGGGTCAGAAACCCGGCAAAGCTATTGTTGAGACTGCTTCCTGCTGATTAGGGACCTTGACTTCCTTCAGGCGAGTTTGACGCTCACCATCAGGATATCTAATTTCTTTGCATTGTTGTTTCCCCTTTGCACATAACTACTTGACAAACTACAATCAACCAGCCTGCCTCTTGGGGCCCTAGCATTTACCTGAGGAAAGGACTCCAGAATCCCAAATGTCCCACAATCGCAGAAACCATCTACAACTGGCAGAACCACGCCTCTGCTAGAGCACGAGGCAAATCAGAATCAGCCGCTGTGTACAATCTAAACAGCCCTATATCTCACACCTGGGATTAAAACAAAAACTTTTTTTTATAATATTGCTTTTTTTTTTTAAAGAAAACAAAATTCCAAAATTGTCACTACAGAGATGGGCGCATCGTCCTGTGACAGTCGCAAGTGCTTGTCCCTAGGTACAATTCGGAAGCTCTACAATAGTCCAAGTTTCACATTTGGAGGTGGGATGTCTACATGGGACCATCTTCTCAGTATCAGGGACGGTGAATTGCTGACAGTTATTAGGACTGTGCCTCTGAGGATTTGCAGATGCTCAAGTTTCATTCTGTTGCTATGACAAAACACTCTGACCAAAAGCGACTTGGGAGAGAAAAGGGTTTTCCTGGCTGATGTTTCCCTGTCATCAAGGGAAGCCAAGGCAGGCAGGAAACTCAAGCAGGAGCTTGGATCAGAAGTCACCAGGGAGGGGGATGGTGATGATCTGGTGCTCAACTTTCTTAAACAGCCCAACAATCAAGACAATTCCTCACAGATTTGCCCACAGACCAGCCTGATAAAGACGCTCAACAGAGATTCTTTCTCTGGGTGATTCTAGGCTGTGTCAAGTCGACAGTTAATGCTAACTAGGACAGTAGACATGAATTGCATGTGAGGGGCCCCAGTAGAGGTCAGGCAGCCCATCAGTGCTTGAGGATGAATGAATATTTCAAGAGTGGGTGTGGAGGGGTCATTGTGACCCAGATTCTTTAGCAGCTCTTTGGCCCCTGGGCACAGAGCCATTGACGCCTACAGATTGTAGGAACTGACTGCCTGCTTTTCCATGGTCCTCTCTTATGGGAGATCTCCTGGGGAAAAAAGTGTTTTCACATTATGAAGCCACAAAGTGAGAACTTGTCAAGACTTTGTCACAGTCAGGCATAGCAACTTACTCCAGCAATCCCAGAGCTTGGAGGATTGCCATGAATTCAAGGGCAGCCTGAGCTAGGCCAACATGGACTACACTACGAGACCCTGTCTCGAAAAACATGCCAGGCATGGTAGCTTGTGCCTGGAATCCTAGTACTAGGGGGGTGGAGGAAGGCGGGCCAGAAGCTCAAGGTCAGTCTTGTCTACACTTGGAACCTGATACTTGAGACCTTGTTCCAAAACTTAACAACAGCAGCAGAAGAAACAACACAAAAAGACATTGGCACCAACCATCTTGCACATAGCAGAGCTCTCTGGAGAAGCAGAAGCCCACAGGGGAAGATGAGACCGGCAAGGACATGGTCCTTGCTGGTGAATAAGCACTAGCACTGTCCCACTGCACTATACTATACTTTAAAATAAGTGTGTGTGTGTGTGTGTGTGTGTGTGGTGTCGCATGCACATCCCACAGAGGTCAGAAGGCGTCTATTGGAGCTGGAGTTGCAGGCAGCAGTAGGTTTTGGGAACCAAACTGACAGAGCAGGAAGTGCTCTTTAGGTCTGAAGCATCTCTCTCCCGCTCCTGTGCTCCTGTGCATGCTTTTAATCTTTAGGATCACTGGCAGAGGGGATGGAGGGAACTAGCCTAAAAGAGCTCCATGGCACAGTGGAGCCACAGCACCAGCGCTTGAGGCACCCCTGGTCCTCAGAGTTCCGGCTCCCTCAGGCACTTGTCGGAATGGGAAACTGGCACAGACTGTGACAACGGGGCAGCTGTTTGAGGCCAGTAGTGCCATATCTGGGCAGCAGAGTGCTTAAGGAAGAGTATGGAACAACAGTGAGTTCACATTCCAGGTACCAATGGTGTTGGCCCAGACCAAGACTGCCCCACCCCTCCCCCGGAGCCTGACAGAAGGGAAGTACTCTCTCCGCAGGGCTAGGCTGCTTCTCTGCGCCACTCTTATAAATCCAAGTGTACCGGCATTACCAGCTCCTTATCAACTCTTGTAGGGCTTCCTCTGGAAGAGGACTGAGTGCCCTGATCTCCCTGGCCCCAACCTCTCCAAAGACCTTCAGAACCCCGGAGCCTTAGACTCCAGGAAGTTAGGCAAGAGTCCAGGCTTCGCTGACCTCGGCTTTTCCCTTTGCTCCTCCTTCAGGTCCCTTGGGGTAGGGGACTTCACCATGCAGGAATTTTCTATCACATCATGAACGCCTTGGAGGAAAATCGGCAAAATTAATTGGAAATTAAAGTCACCAAATGAGCTCTGAATTAAGAAACCATTAACTCCAAATGACTGCTGGAAGGGAGCGGAAGTTAATTACAAAGGCTGCCTGGTTATTTTGTGTATTTTTTTGTGTTGTGGCGATTGTCGTAGATCCTGAGTCCTGCATCTGATTAGCATTCTGTGGCTGTCTGTGCTGTTTTGATGAGTGGTATGGCCCACCCTGAAGTCCTAGGGCTACTGTCAGGCATCCAAGAATCCACCCCGTGTCTGGGATGTGGGTCTCTATGTTCTGCCTGCCTAATCCATGGCAGTGTCTTCCCTGCTGCCCGATAGATACCTCTGTCCCTCCGAGGAAAGTCGTTGTCAGTAGCACTCCAGGGACTCCTTGCCCACACATTGCCATTACATAACGGGCACCACCATCCACTTCATTAGGCTCTCCGGGGGACCAAATGGAAGAGGATCAAGGCTTATTGCCAAGGGGCTGTGGGAGAAGTGGGGATCCTGCCCGCCCGCCAAGAGAACTTTCCAGATGTGGCATCCTGACAGGCAACACTGAACCACTTTACTCTCCCCTGCGAGCAATCTACAGTCACTGAAATGACCGTCATGGTAGACGCTCAAGAAAGGCGAGCATGGGGAGTGTTCTGTTCATAGTTCTAGTTCAACAAATATTATTGAATGTGCAAGTAATCTGGAGTCTTTCCAAAACCTTCACTTGACCATGAACTGAAGGGTTCTTACCAACGCGTGTATCCGTGTGTGTGTGTGTGTGTGTGTGTGTGTGTGTGTGACAGAGAGAGAGAATATTCATCCCTGTTTATGTGTGCGTGTATCTGTGTATGTACGCATATGTGCATATGCAAGTGCAGGTGTGAGTGTGTGAGTATATGTGTGTGTGAGAGAGAGAAAGAGACAGAGATAGAGAGACAGAGAGACAGTGTGTGTATTCATCTCTGTTTATGTGTGAATATATCTGTGTGTGTGTGAGAGTGTGGGTGTGCATACTCGAGTGCAAGTGCGAGTGTGAATGCGTATTCATCCCTGTGTATGTGAGTGTGTGTATTTGTGTGTGTGCATGCGAGTGCAAGTGTGTGTGTGTGTGTGTGTGTGTGTGTGTGTGTGTGATATGCATGTGTGGAAGCCAGAGGTCAACCTCAGATGCGCTGCTCCATCCCCGTTCTGAGACAAGCTCTCTCACTGAACCTGGAGCTCACTGTCGGGCTACACTGGGTAGTGAGCAAGCAGACCCTGGGGATCTGCCTCCCTGACGCCCATGCAGGGATCACAGGCGTGCATTCTCAGGCCCAGCTTTCATGAGGATGCTGGGAATCTGAAGTCAATTCCCTTGAGTACAGCAGCAGCCCCTTTACCCACTTAATTATCTCTCTTGCTCCTGAAGAAACTTGTCTGAACGGTCTTCCAGTTCTGAGAGCTGGGTTACCTCAGTTGAATGATGTCACTGAGGCCATCACCTCTCATGGTTGGCCACATGCCAGAGCCACCTCACTGGTGCCCTGCCTTGAAACACGATACTCACCTCACACTATACAGCCAGAGCAGCTGGTCTAAACTGTCCATCTTACCACATCTCTCACCTCAGTACTCTCCCTCCAAAGACTCATTGCTGCCCACAAAGTAAATACCATCAGAAAAGGTTCCCAGCCTCCTACTGAGACCTTAAGAGACATCCAGTCCTAAGAGAGAGTCTTACTCCAGGAAGCCCTCCCTGACCACCTGGGCCCATGGTAAACCTAAGTTTTACTTTTTTATTGTATGACTTCTTTGATCATGAATTTATTATGTCAGCAAATATTTAAACCCTATGGTGGCCCATGAGTGGCCTTCTCCTATATCGGTCATAATCTCCTTGAGCAACTGGATTCATATCTCCTTAGGGCTCCCATTGAAAACTGAGGAAAGGCCTGAGAACATTCATCTCCCACTCTAAAGCACACCAATTGACCAGCCAATAAATCCATACACTTCTCTCCTTGCTCCTCTGCCCCATCCCCAATCACAGCTCTCAGTGTGTCTGTGCTTGGTAATTCCCGCCCCTTCTTTATGAGCATTGATTTTTCTCATCTGGTCTCATCCCCCAGGCTGTGGGCATCTCTGAGCACAGGAGACAAATGCCCCTTCACAGAACCCCAGAGGCTGGCACAGTGCCTCCGTAAATAAGAGATAATGAAATGAGCCTTCCCCTCCCCCACGCCGACAGCACCTTATCTCTTCCCGACATGGTATCAGTTCCTTCGCACACTCACTTATTCATTTAGTTGTTCAGCAACTGTTTATTAGGCATTGACTATGTGTCAGGGAGGAGGGAAGGAGCTGGAGAGGAACGGAGGAAGGACGGCCCTTTAGATGGCTTCCTTTCTCCATAGCACAGTGACTTGGAAGACACGCCTGGATCACTTTGGTTCCATCGCTTGCTTATCTCACTGGCACATAAAATATTCATCAAGCATCTTCTGAATTAATTGGGAGTGCATCTAATCAGCCGTCATACCCCTTTAAGCCTGTGGTTCCCCTCCCCGCGCCCTCCCCTCCTCCCCACAGCCCTGCAGAATTTGAGAGGACTTGGCATCGCTGTAAGGCTGGAGTCAGGGAAGCCACGCAAAAGCCAAACTAGAGGTTTTTATTCAATGATCATGGCTTAAACATCCCTGCCCCTGAGGAGCTCGGGAAAGAGAAAGGAGGGAGGAATGGAGGGAGGGATGGAAGAGGACAGAGGGAGAGAGAGAGAGAGAGAGAGAGAGAGAGAGAGAGAGAGAGCCCTAGGAGAGAATGCAGAACACTCCCTGTGGGATAAAGGCAAGCTTAGGGACCATGAGTCATTTGTGGAGAGGCTCTGGTGCACACAGGGTTATAGCCTTCTGTTCTAGAGATGTGGAGAAGACTTCTTCCCAGAGAAGAGGATTCTAAAAACAAAACAACAAAACAATCAAAAGAACAAAAGAGGTCTCTTGTGGCCCAGGCCAGTCTTGAACCTGTGGCTGAGATCGGATTTAACTCCAGATGCTCTGCCTCCACCTTCCAAGTACTGGGATTGCAGAAATGCACTAGCACTTCTGCTTTATGCATTACTGAGTCTCGACCCCCAAGGCTGTATGCTTACTAGGCAATGTGCTACCACCTGAGCTGCATGCCCAATCCCGGAAGAGAGAACGCTTGATCTGGAGAGTGAGGAAGCAGGCAGCGTACTGGGGAGAGCATGTGAGAAAGACGAGGACAAACCCCAGGGGAAGAGTAGGGCTGCAGAGAGAGCAGCGGATGCTCCATGTTGCCCATGCTCTGGAAATAAAGAAGATGGTGCAGTGGTGGACTAGAGAGTAGACAAGAGGAAGGGTATGTTCTAGCCTAAGAAGGAACACGTGAGCTGAGAGGGACTCAAGGATTGTCCTAGGCCCTGGAAAAAACAGCAGAGGGGAAAGTGCCAGCCACGAAGATGAAGTAATGCAAAGTCAGCATAAATTAGATGTTTGTCTATCCTCCTTACCTGACCTGCACTCTCTCTCCCTCCAGTCAGTAGGAACATCTTCCTCTTGGTGCAACACCCCTCCACCAAGCACTGCTTTCCTAGAAAACCATTTCACTCTGTGGCTGTAATTTAACAATAACCATTCTTCTGGCCGTTATGGTTGACTAGGAAGGTCATGTATTCTCATTTGGGCCACTGGGGTTCAGACTTGGAGCAAGTGTGCGTGTGCGTGTGTGTGTGTGTGTGTGTGTGTGTGTGTGTGTGTGTGTGTGTGTGTGTAATGTTCAGGTCTGTGTGCTTTGATTTTTCAAAACCTACTTTAATAAGGGTTCTTAAAGGCTTCAACCTCCCTTTTAGCCCACCAACCAAAGGTAGAGGAAAGGATAATTAATAGGACCAGTGACCTGTTTAGAAGTAGTTCTTTGGGCTGATACCAATCTTCATTGTCAGAATATCAGTAGCCCAGTCCAAAACATCAAACATGAATCAGCAGTGGCAGTCTAGTCCAATCAGCAAACACCAAACATGGATCAGTAGCAGCAGCATGATCCAGAAGAAACCACTAGGCCCCACCAAATGGGCACTGAGTCCCAGGAAGTAGCTGAAATACCATGAGAAGTTTTTTTAGCACATTTCTCTCTACAAAGTCACAGGTGAAGACCAGTGAAGCATTCGTTGCAAGGTGAACCGATGCGAGGACCTCCTCTCACAGTCTGTGGAGTTCTATTTATATTCTTTCTAAACACCATGTGTCCTCTCAAGCCTCTGCTCCAGCAAAACATCATATGCCCTCAAACATGTCTGCTTCAGCAAAACATCCTCTCAGGTGTCTGTTGTAACAAACCATCCTCTCACAAGAGAGCTTCCAGAAAAACATCACATGACACAACTGAGTCTCCAAAGGAACCAGAAATTTCCACTTGAGCATGCTTTCCTCAGTCTTTCACCATCATATTTGAGACACTCACTGAACCTGGAGCTCTCTGATACACCAAGACTGGCCAGCCCTGAGTGTCTTCCTGTTGCCAGGGTCCGAGAGTTGGAAGTCCAGGTGCATCACACTACTCGGGCTTTTACATGAGTTTGGAGATTGAATTCAAGGTCTCATTTTTCCTAGCAGAACTTCCCATCTCTCCAGCCCCTCTGAACTGCTTTGTCAGAACGAAGGAATGAAGGAACGCCGTCTCTTTCTGCTGAGGACACTTGTGCTTTCCGCAGCCCTCTGCTTAAGGTATGATAAAGATCTGCCTGAACAAAGCCAGGACTGAGGAATGTGAAGCCAAGAGTTGCCCTGTGACTGAGTCATGTGCCCGTGCCTGTGTTCTGGGAGCCGCATGATCCAGCTCTGGAATTTTCTGTGGAATTCTTTTTTTTAAAGCCGATTTGGATCATGTTTCTGTTGTTTGAAAGAAAAACAACAACAACAACAAAAACAAAAAACAAAAAACAAAAACAAAAAACCCTAACTGAGAAAAGGTGCTGGAGTCGTCTAGGGGAAATTGGTAATTAACTACTTGGGTTTTCTAGACTACGGGCTGGGTTGAGGAATTGAAACTGAAGACTGGTGCTGTTTGTTTGTGTGCCTATGATGGGTGATTGGGGGAAACATCTGTGCAGAAAGACCAGCGTACATCCCCAGAGTTCCTGTCTGAGGAGAACAACTTGAATTTAAAGAGGCAAGATGGATCTAGGACCTGAACCCATGTTGATAAATAAGAATTTATTCCCAAAGCTGCCCTCTGATCAATACTTGAACAGCATAATACAAATGCACCCACACCTATCTACACACACACACACACACACACACACACACACACACACACACACACACTAAACAAAGAAAAAGAATCTACCCTTATGCCCAAGAGGAAGGTGAGGAAAGCAGATATGGGAGGACCGGCTGGAACTGAGCACTGCTGCCCACCCTGAAAGCAGGGTTAATTCAAGAAACACCCGGAGAGAAAAGGCCCACGTCGCAGGTTTGGAAGTTGGTCTTTGTATCTACTTCCATAAGACAAGTTAGTGGGGGAGGGGACCCTGGGAATATTAGATGCTTTCTGAGTCCTGAGCACCAGACTTCATTAGCCTCCTCCTGGGATCATGTAACTTGGGAACCTCTTTCTTAAGGGACCCAAAAATAAACAGCATCACACACTGGTACCTCAGGTGGTGTGGCTTGAAAGGGGTGCCTGGACCAGCTCTTGAAAACGTCACTTTTGCTTTTAGTATCTCCTCTTCCTCAACTGTCAACTGGAAGCCCTAATTACCTCCCTGCCCTGCTCATGGGGTCATTATGATGATTGGACAAGACAGGGGATAGAAAAGTGCTGTTCACAGCAGAAAACACGGGTGGGAGAACTGAGGCCACACATCCGCCTCAGCCCCACCTGCCGGGACGCTCGCCTCTTGCTTCCTCATTATTAAAAATATCACTTTTCTCTTTCTAAGCAATGGGGACAAACACTGAGAGAGAGAGAGAGAGAGAGAGAGAGAGAGAGAGAGAGAGAGAGAGAGAAGCTTCAGTCTCACCATGTGGATGTGGCTGCCTACTTACCCAGCCCTCACGGTCCTCCATTAACAGGACTTACCATTCTGTGTCTAACCTGTGGACCAGGGACCACACATGGTTAAAGATAGCTATGGATGTGGCCCTGCACAAAATCCTAAATTTATTTGAAAACACTGTGCAATGCGTGTGAACTTTGCAGATAAAAACATGGTGCTGTCATGTCAAAAATTGGGCAGGCCTGGGGTCCGGACCATGTGTGTATACGATCATCTTACAGGAAGGTAGAGGTTTTCACTAGGGTGGCCACGGTTATCCCTGTCCTTGCCAATTATTTTAGAAAGAGGTATTGGCTTGTTTTAAATGTATATTATATTATATCTTACTTATTTTGTATGCTTTTTGTGGTTCCTCTGCACACAGACAACAACACACATGTGGAGGTCAAAGGACAGTTTGCAGGATTCAGTCCTTTCCTTCTATCAAGTAGTCCTAGGGATTGAACTCACGTTGTCAGGCTAAGTGGCAGATGCCTTTCCTGGCTGAGCCCTCTCACCAGCCCTTAGAAAGGCCATTTGAACCATTTATACAGATGAGATTCAAGAGATAGACATCTGGGAGGCATGAATAATGATCTCACATTGATTAAAAACACCGACAAGGCACACACAGAAACTGTTACATCTCACAAGAATAATAAATAATAATTTATATTATTATATAATTTATATTATTATATAAATAATATAAATATAAATGTATATAATATAAATATAAATAATATGTTATATAAATTATATTATTATATAAATAATTTATATTATTATATAAATAATAATATAATAAATAAAGAGGAGCTAGGCCTGATTCACAGCCCCTGGAGCCCATCCTTGTTAGGTAAGCCAGTAAACTCCTTGTTCAGGTTAGTTGACCTCCGGCTCAGTCATCATGGGTGACTGAGGGGACTGGGAAGCCCTGCAACCTTACCAACTATTTGTGCTCTTCAGCCTCATGCTCTCTCCCAGTGCCCTCCATCCTCCTTCACAGCTTCACCTGGATAATCCGCAGGGCTGAGCCAATCTTCCACTAACTGTGAAAGGCAGAAATCTGAGATTGAGTGGGAGAGGGCTGGCTGGGAAATATGGTCCTGCCTACCCCTCACAGAGGCTCCTGCTGCAATACAGGCCCCTCCCACAGATCCCTGGCATTTTAACAGAAATATTTACCCTCACTTGGGCCAAGAATGGAGGAAGGACTCTGAGAGAACTTGCCTAAGGAGAGCTGGAGTTAGAGCTCACAGTTTGGAGCACAGAGCCAGCTTAGCCTTGATAACACAGCTTGGGTCTGAGTTAGAAAGTTCTGCCCACTACCAAGTAAAGAGCTCATATTTTACTTGGTATAGAGAGCTCTCTGGGGAGTGGTGGGTGCTCGAAAGCACAAACCTGGCTAAGTCAGACATGAGAGACCATGCGGAGGCCCAGAGCTTCTTAGATGGAACAGGAGCATAGAGTCAGAAGCTCTGGCTGAGAAGGCGGAAGCGTAAGCCCTACCTTGCAAAGGTAGCAAAGACCATGAACCGCATCTCCAGCATCTCCATGTAAGTTCAATAGGCGTGAGATCTTTGGTTGAAGCTGGACTAGGGACTTCAAAGAGGAAATGAGGTAGCTTCCTGCTCCTCAGGGAATGAGCCTAGGGGCTGAGTCCTGTGGAACCCAGGCCCGTTTTCTTAAATAGCGCATGCTTTCTTGCCTTTTAAAATCTGTGTGTGTGTGTGTGTGTGTGTGTGTGTGTGTGTGTGTGTGTATAGTTCACATGTGCATACATGGAAGGTGCACACATGTATGCACACATGTGTAGAGGCCAGAGATTATTAGCACTGGGTGTTTTCCTCGTTTGCCTACCACATTGTTTTTTAAAGCAAGGCCTCTCGCTGAACATGACGCTCACTGATTCTGCTAGGCTGGCTAGCCCTAGGAATCTGCCTGCCTTTGCTTCTCTAGGCTAGGATCCCAAACAATTATGTACAGCTGCACCCAGCCCGCCTCGTGGGTACTGGGGATCTAAACTCGGGTCCTTCATGCTTTCATGACAAGCACTCTACCCACTGAGTTACTTTCCCAGCCCCAAGGCATAAGCTTCCAACTACATCTCCAGCCAACTTCTTTTGCCAACTGACCAGAATGCATGGAGTAGTAGCAGACACCCAGAGAGGAGCTGTGGGACTGCAGGAGTGGCCTAGGGGCTGAGTGTTCCAGCCCTCTAGCCCAAAGATGTTCAGCCAGCCCTACTCACTCATTCTTGCCACCACATTGCCTGTTTCCAATTCAGCACTGTCTCTGAGCCCGAGAGCTCCTAACCGCCCCCTCAGCCTGGAGTATCTTCCCCTCCATCTGTTGCCCTCATTCTGGAAGCTTCCATTCCCATCGTTGTTAAAATGTTTAATGACTCTCCATTGCCTTCAAAGTGAAGTCCAGGGGCTGTGGAGAGAGCTCAGTTGGTAAAGGGCTCACCGTGCAAACCTGTGAACCTGAGTTCCAGCTCTAGAACATGATTTACTTTTTGGTTTGGTTTTGTTTTGTTTTAAAGCCAAATGTGGTAGGCCGTGTAATCCCAGCTGTGGAGAAGCAGAGGCAAGCAGAACCCTGGGGTTTCCCAGGCTGGTTAGCCTGCATGCCTGGTGAGTTCTAGACCAATGAATGACCTTGTTTCAAAAACTAAAGTTGATGGCACCTCAATATGGGCTTCTGGCCTACAACCCCATTCCAGCCACAAAAGATGAAGTCCAACCCAACATCCTTACCACTGCCTGGTGTTCTTTATCATCCTACCAAGCTCCTCCCCGGGCTTCCCTCTCCCTGTCCCCTTGAGTTAAGCATTGACCACATCGTACTTCATTCAGGCTCTGTGTCTGCCAGGTTCTCTTCCGCCTCTGAACCTTTCCGGGTGTTCTTGCTCTCCGTCTCGGTCTCGTGTCCTACGGCTACTCTTATCTCCCCCCTGCTTCCATCCTTGCCTGGCTGTCCTTCAGCCTTTACTGATGCCATTCCCAATGTAAAGCGTCCCATGATGCCCTGGTGCAGGCCCCTCCTTTCCTTGGGATTCCCATAGGCCCCTGCTCTTAGTCCCCTTAAGCTTGCCACAGTATCCAGCCATGGGCCCCTTTACCTATCTGCTCCCTTCTCCTTGATACTCATGCTTTCTCTCTCTCTCTCTCTCTCTCTCTCTCTCTCTCTCTCTCTCTCTCTCTCTCTCTCCACACACACACACACACACACACACACACACAGAGTTCCATTATCTGACAATATTTAATCTACAAAATGGGCGATTTTGTATGAATACAACACATGATTTCAACTGAACACAAGGACCATGAGTATTTTGTGACGGTTAGAGCCCGGTGTTCAGTGTAAAGCCCGAAGCGAGCATGCACTATCACATGTAGCTTAACATGCAGCACTTGGCACTGACCACAAACCCTGCTGCTTTCCTGGGCTAACTTACTTGGTCTCCAGCTTTCAACAGCCTGAGATATACTCTAGTTAGACCTGTGGTATGTTCGCAAACCTAGGGCCAAACCTGAAGACACCCTATATGCAGCACCCCCATCTCAGGTAAGCCATGTGTGTGTCCTTGTGGGTACCCTTACTGGGGCAACTCAATCCAGGAAGAACATCAAAGCAGTACGAGAGATGGTTGCAGTGCCAGCCCTAGAGAACAGGGTTAGATTTTGATCTGGGAGAGAGAGAGAGAGAAAGAAGAAGGGTATGGAGAAAATATTTTGGCAGCATTGTCAAGTAAGAGAGCAGAGCCACTTGGAGAGTTCTGTGGTAGTTTAACACCCAAGGCCACTAGAAGCCTGAACTTGGTGACGGCCTTGACAGTGAACTGAAAAGGCAGCAGAGTTTCCTCAGACAGCTATATCAGATGATGGAACTCATAGGATACAGTTGGGGTTGAGAGAGGGAGAGCCGAAATGGAACCTGGGAAAAGAGAAGATGTTGATAGCAAAATGGCAAGGATTTCATGCGTCCAGGAGGAAGATAAGGAAAAAAAAAAGAAGAAGAAAGCAGATATTCAGAGATAAGAGGAAAATGGAGAGAGGAGAGATAGAGAGAGACACCAAAATGCAGCTGAGATCTTATGAGCGAGCCTGTTCTATAGACCAGCTACAGGGCAAAAGCCAGCCAGTACCCAGAGGCCGAGCTGCTAATGAGTTTTATTTCTGCTATGAGGAGCCTGGGTCCCTGAGGCGCCTGACTCTTTCCCAGGGCTAGAGGACATTTCAGAGGTTGCTTTGAGCCAGACCCTGACCTTGGGCCCACTCTCTCCACCCCCATCCCACCCTGGTGCTTTCTAGCCCCCTGCCAGCAGCGCTCACCTGGATCCTCTCCTGCTTCTGAGACTAGAGTCTGAGCCTCCGACTGCAACCTCAGAAAGTGAGCCGGGATGGAGTCCCAAGAGGGAAGAAAAAGCTGCCTCCACCAGCTATGGAAGACCTCAGGGAGACCCCACTACCCTTCTAAGGCAGTCTCTGCTCCTGGCTAACCTCTCAATGGCTTGCTTGCACAGTCAAGCTTCCTTTTCCCCTGTACTCCCTGGGCTGGAGGACCGTTCCTGTTGCCTTTCTGAGAGCAAGAGCAGAAAGCCTAGTGATACTGACTACCAGCAGGAGCTACAATTTCCAAACACAAAGGAAGTATCTTTCCCTGCAAAACAAAGGACTTAACACACACACACACACACACACACACACACACACACACACACACACACACACTGTTCATGAGCTCATTAGAGAGGGGTCCTGGTTAGGGAAAGACACCTGTCATGCAATGCTCAGAGGAGCCTGGGGCCACCTATTCCAGGTCTTACAGGCAGCCTGGCTTCTGCTTGTAGCTATAATATCTACTAGAGGGATTCAGCTCTTCTCTTTTACATTGCCTGTCATGTGGGTGTTGTATACTAGGGAAATAGGGTGCCCCAGTGGAGAGGCATCTAAAGACCTAGTATGGGCCTCCAAAAATGCTGGGAAACCGCCAGAGAGTCCCACAGTCCTGGATCCCCTGCCTCAGTTCACAGCCCCACAGCACCGGGTTCCTAATCTCTGCCTCACCACATTAGCTCAGTTCCTTTTCTGGAGCTCAGAGCACACACATGCTAGAAGCACACATCAGGCCAACTACCCACATGCATAACCGTGTTCACATACACATGTCCACTCACAGAGGTACGCATGCAGGAGGCTGGAGCCAGGCCCAAGCGGCCAGGAAGAGCTATTCATAATTTGTCAGTAGGCCTCTGGGTTATACTTTAAGTCCAAAAGCCAAATGGAGCGTGTTGCGACAGTGTGCTCTCTTGGCACTGAACTGTGGCTGTTAAATGAGCCTGGATCCCTAGCATGAAGTGCAACATGGCAGAAGATCAAGTGCCTTCTTCCCTTCCTCCCCTGGCCCCACAGGCCTCTCCCCCATTACCCCTGTTGTTGGGCTGCTGGATGAGAATGGTGCCCCTTCTCAGTGAGTAACCCATCATTCAGGAAGCATTTGATAACAGAGGGACGTTGAGCTTCAAAAGCAAAGGAGGGCCAGACGTAACCACTGACGTTTGGGTTCTAGCAGACGCCCAGAAAGACCACTCTCTGCAGTCAGGGGTGATATAATGCACCATGGGAAATCAGCCGGACATCAGAGCAGAGACGGGTAAGTGTCCTGTACATCGGGGACTCAAAACACTCACAGGAACCAACTAGGGAAGCTGAGGCAATTCACAGTTGAGCTTTCTTCCCATGGATGAGCTTCCAACTTCCCATCCCCACTGTAGGCGGTTTTATACCATGGGATACATAATAGCTCTGTAGAAAATGGTTTATCTTCTAGCCATTCTCTTCGCTGTTGTTGCAGGGTTTCTCTGTGTAGCCTTGGCAGTCCCAGGACTCACTCTGTAGATCAGGCTGGCCCTAAACTCACAGAGATCCTCCTGCCTCACTCAGCCTCCAGACAACTAGGGTTAAAGATGCGTGCCACTGCCGCCTGAATTCTAGCCATTCTTAATGACACAATGTTTTTGTTCCTGGGCCCTTTTTCTGTTCTCTTTCCTCCCTGTCACAGAGTAACTGGGGCCAGCCAGCCTTGGTAAGGAGTCTTTGAGAACACTAAGATAAGTATGATTGACTCTAAAATAGGAGTACCCACCCCCCACCTCCAGAACCACCTTCTCAGTGAATCCAAACAACACACAATAATTTATATATTATAGTATATATTACAGTGCTGGGCATAGAAAGAGAAAGAAGGCACAGCTGAGCCACTGGTCCTTCGTCTTGCAGCAAGGCAGCTGCCAACATCAGTGCTGACACCTGGGCTATAACAGCCACCAGAGGTAACTCCAGCTGACAGCTTAGAAGGGACAGCTCCAGGGAAAGGAAGGTCAGTTATGACCATCGGGAGCTGAAGGCTTGCTGTACGGATGGCGAATTTTCAGTCTGGAGGCTAGACTGACATAGGAAAACCAGGAAATGGTATTTACGGTGCCTGGTGCAGGCTGACCTAGTTACTAAGGTGGAGCAGACTCTTTCCCACGGTGGTGGCAGACACAGCTCTAGCAAGTGGGGTCACATGTCTGGGTGTTCGTTATCTGTGGGTGTGGCTCCCTTGCCAGGGCCCACATTGTCCCATCCATCCCTGTCCCTGGCATTTCAGATCAGAGTTGGATGTAGAATGTGCCAGGAAGCCCTTATCCTAGGGCAGTTGAGAGGATGCTTCTCAGAGATAAGCTCCACGTGCACTTTGTTCCCAAGGGTCCTGTTGGAGGAGTCCAACATCCAAGAGGCATTGCTTTTTGTCCTGGAAAATAATGGAAACTCAATTTGAACCAATAAGTCCCAAAGGGATGTCAGTAGATCACAAAGCCAAGTGGTGGAGGCCGGGGACGGTAAACAGAACAGAAGTGAGACAGCTAAGCCCCAAACCTCCTTGGTTTGTCTTGCTGCTTTCTTGGAGCTGTCAGCTTCTGCCTCCCTGTAGGCCAGCGTGGAGCCCACTGGCTGCCACTGGGCAACTTCTACTCATGGTTGCCTGCATGGAAGGAGATGTTCCCTGGGTTTAAAAGTTTCCATCTTTGAAAGGATGGGAGCTGTGAAGGCTTGGAACACAGCCAGCCCCTGACAGGAAACTCCATTGGCAAAATGGCAGGAGAAGGGTTGGGCAAGTTCCTCACTTTATCCCAGCATCTGTCCTGCACCACTGGGCTCACAGCAGCTGGGGGTTGAGGTATATTGGTGAGAAAAGGATCCAAGTGACATCCGGAAGCTGTCGCTACTCCTGCCGTATCAAATCTGCTCTCGAAGTGTTTGTGCAGCCATGTAACTTCATGCTGAGCACTTACAGGCACAGTCTCAGGAGCTTGCTCATCTTGGGTTCAAATCCATTCATTCCGTGGGTTGTGTAACCTGAACTTTGGGTTGTTTGACTTCCCTGAGCCTTGGTTTTAATAAAACTCATCCCTGGAACAGAGCCCAGCTGCCACTAAGTCCTCAGGAAATGTAAGCCGTTCTTCTGGTTTATAAATCCTGGCAGAATCTCACAGGTAGGATGCTCTCTTCTTGTCCAATTAGTCCCTCTCCCCAGCTTTCTCCCACTGAGACACCTCACTACCACACCAGATCATCCTCTGGCCCTCAAACCAGCCATCTGATTGCCCAGCATCCCCTGGAAGAAGCCATGCCTGGCCATCCAGTCCTGAGCCCTGGCCCTGATTTTTTCTCTGGGGCACTGTGGCTAAGGTCTAGGCACACCAATACACGCCTGACTCCTTCCTCAGCAACACAGAGGGCACTGTCTCTGACACTGAAGAACGGCACAGATGGGCTCACAAGAGCTAAGCAAGCATAGCCCTTCTCCCAGCTGCACTCTCTTCTCTGTACCTATGACATCACACACTCACCCTAGACATCAGCCTGCCCCCTGAGGTGACTGATGGAGAGTGCCTATCAGCATCTGTTGGCTGAGTGACACCCCGCCTTCTGCTCACCCATCTACAGAGGTTTGAGGCTGGGAGGGACCGAAAAGGCAGGAAGACAGACATAGGCAGAGTCCAGATTCCCCAAATTTAATTCTAGGCTGTGTGTCTAATATATCATCTTCCCCTGGCCCTGAGACTGAGTCTCCAGGCCTGTTCCTGCCTTCCATCCTCTCACCTGACTCTGTCTTAGCTGAGGTAGTGCCCAAGGCCGCAGGTGACTGAGCAGGCAGGAGGGAGAGTTATAGGAGTTTGAGTAAGACAAACACAGATTAGTCAAGGTCTGTCAGACCCAATTACATCTCCACAGAACCCATGGAAACATTATTTAGTCCACAGGCCCCTCTGACTGAAGGATGCCAGCCCCCACTGTCTCCTGTGGGATGACCCTGGCTTCTGGCCATGCAGGGAATCAAAAGAGTCCCTCCCAGTCATTGAGTAAAACTGGGGTCAGAAGTGGTAACTAAGGTTCATGGGCTCAGCAAATGAGCAGAAATAGAGGGGCTCCTACATTTCCTTCCTAACCTAGGATCGGAAGAGTGAGTAAAGGCAAAGAGTAGGCTAGGGTCATTCATGGTCCTTGACCCCCAGTCAAAGTTTTTTTCCAGCAACTGGAAGGTTGTTAGAAGCAGGGTTATGGTCTGGGAAAACATCAGAACTGCTGTGTGGTATGTGTGTGTGTGCGTGCATGCATGTGAATGAATGTGCGCATGTGTGCATGCATGTGTATGTGTGTGTGTCTGTGTGTGTGCATACATGCATGCATGCATGTGTGTATGTGAATGAATGTGTGCATGCATGCATGTGTATGTGTGCGTACATGCATGCATGTGTGCAAGTGTGTGTGTGTGTGTGTGTGTGTGTGTGTGTGTGTGTGTGTGTGTGCCCGCAGTGGAAAAGATTTCTGAAGAGGAGAGGGCAAAGGAGCCTCCTTGCACGCACTTTTCTGAGCTAACCCCCCTTATCCTTTTATCCCCATTCCTATCTATTCTGGCAAAGAGTGAAGCCAGATAATTCCAAACACCAAGTCTATTTAACTTGGGGCCTCATTACAGAATTTTTTTTCCATCAGGAAATTTGATGAGGCAAAATGGTGTTTGGTGTTAGCAAATATTGAGCCAGTCAGCTTCCTGAGGGTTCCCACTGGAGGGAGGGTGTTGGGGAGCTGTGTGCCTTGCATTGACAGGGAGAGTTCTGTTGTGACTGCCCATCTGAGAAGATCCTACACCTCTCTGCTATGGCCTAGGCTATGCCCTCTCCCTGGAATGTTCTAGAGCAGTGGTTCTCAACCTATGGGCTGTGATCCCTTCAGAGAGTCAAACAGCCCTTTCACAGAGGTCACCTAAAACCATCAGAAAGCACAGCTTACATTACAAGTCATAACAGTAGCAAAATTACAATTATGAGTAGCAAAAAAAATTATGGTTGGGGTCATCACAACACGAGGACCTGTGTTAAAAGCTTGCAGCATCAGCAGGGTTAAGAACTGCTGCTCTGGAGTGTTCCCCTCTCCTTGTCGACCTGGAGAAGAGCTATGCCTGCCACTTTGGGTCTTACCACTCCTAGGCACTGTGCATTCTACAGCGTGAGCTGCATCCCCGCTGGCTTTCTGAACTTGAGAGATTGTAGCTCACACTGCCCAGGAAGTGAGGTAGGTGTAGGACTCTCAACTGACAGCAGGGCCCAAGGTTAAGTTAGGTTGTGCTGCCTCCCTATATAGATGGACGTTCTCGACCTTCCAAAGGCCTGGGCCCTGCATCGTTTTTACTTCTTTCCAGCCTGATGCTTCTGTTCACTGTCCATCAAACCGGTGGAGCTGGAGTTAAAAGTCTACAAACTTCAGGAAAATTGAGGCTTTCTGAACAGATCTCCCGCTGTGGAAGTTACTTTCTCTTCCTTTTGCTCCAGCTTTCTGCCCTTGGTTTTAGGGACCTTGGCTGAGTATGACAGGTATGAAGTCACCAGGAAAGGCCTATTTCTTCCTGGCAGTTTGGAGCAGGAGGATCTCAGACAGTGGGATTCAGGTCTTTCCTATGCACACAGGCACTTCTGTGTGCTTTGCCATATCCAGTCAGATGTCCCCAGCCAATGAGAGTCAGCTGAGGTGGGTGGGTGCTGGGTCCCACGTCTGATGCCAAGAAGCTTCTCCATAGAGGAAGGTTTGTTACCCTGATAGCCAGTGAAGCTTGGACAGAATCCTTCAAATTCCCCCTTGCTCTCCAGGGATACTTAAGCCAAGAATACCCAGCTGGGCAGGAGGACCATAAGGTAAGCCATGCCCTGGGTACTGGCTGCTTGAGTGCCAGCTGTGCCCATGTCACCCTTGGGCATTCTCAGACAAGCTTGCCTACACTATCCATATTCAGGACAAGACAAACCTATGAAAATGAATCAATGGCCCCGAACCACTACAGCTTGAATGCTATCTTCCTGCTCTCCCTGCTCTCCCCGCTCTCCCAACTCTCCCTCTCCCCTCTCCCCTTCCCTGGGCTTCTAGCTCCTCTCCTTGATTCCTCTCCCTCTCTCTCCCTCCCTCTCTTGCTCTTCTCTTTTTCTCTCTCTCTCTCCCACACAGCTGCCTCTTAAGAATACCAGATGATGGTGCCTTGCTGCTTTGTAGTCCCAAAATTCCAGAAGGCCATAGGGTTACAATTTTACTGTTCTTTTTCCATTAGCGAAAACTACTCTCACTGGAAGTGGACAACCCTATTCAGGGTCCTCCCAACCTCTGTTCACAGGAATGTGCCCTTCTCTCCAACCTTTTACCTCCACTGAAGGTTTAAGGGCATATACATATACTCAGGCATATATCCAGGCATATATATCCAGGCATATATATAGGCATATATATATACAGGAATATATATATATATACATATATATATACAGGAATATATACAGGCATATACACAAGCTTGTCCACATCACCACTCCCTGCCTGAGTAGATCAGAGAGAGAATAGATGGTTTAAGAATGTATTCAAGGGGGCTGGAGAGATGGCTCAGTGGTTAAGAGCACCGACTGCTCTTCCTGAGGTCCTGAGTTCAAATCCCAGCAACCACATGGTGGCTCACAACCATCTGTAATGAGATCTGATGCCCTCTTCTGGTGTGTCTGAAGGCAGCTACAGTGTACTCATACAATAAAATAAAATCTTAAAAAATAAAAAAAAATAATAAAAAAAAAGAATGTATTCAAGAGGTAGGAAGGTGGGAGGCCCTCTGGCAGACAAAGAAGGGTGGCTTCGGCAAATGAAGGACAGTAAACCGGAGGTGAATGGAAAGTACAGATGGAAGGTATTTACATTGTCAGCGTGCAGAGGTACCACATGGCTGCCGGCTGCAAGCTGAGCTGATGACAGATAGTGGTTATGATGCACCAGAGGTGCGTATAAACCTGGAGGTCACCTAAAATCCATCTCCGGCCAACTTGGGCAGCACCTATGGTCTGAGGAATCAGTGGACATCCTCAGAGCTGGGCTGTGGCAGTAATTCTATATAGGCCACAGAAGATGAGGCACTGGCCTGGGCCAGGATCAAAAATCCTATAACAGCCAGAGAAGTAGGGATTTTAGGTGTCCCACGCTAAAGAGTGCATTGCAATGACTCAGTTCTGCTAATGCTGCATGAATCCGCCAGAGATGACACGTGATGATCGGATGTGTCTGTGTACCATAAAACTTTATATGGGGGCACTGAAATTTGAATGCCATAAAATTATCTCATGTCATGAAATATTATTCCTCTTTTGACTCTTTCTTCAATCATTTAAAAAATGTAAAACCCATTCTTCATTCACAGGCATTATAAAAACAGGGAGTGGAGGCCTCTGCCTGCTGATCTCTGAGCCAATAGGAGTAGGAGGCAGAACGGGGCCTCCGCGTGATACAGAAGCTATCAGACAGACAGCAAACCTCTAGCTCTCTGCTTCAGGTCCCCTGAGGAGCCTTTTCTCTCTAGGGAGAGAAGCCAGAGCTAGACGTATACCAGCATCTAGGGCCTTCAGAAGTTCTAGTTTTTCTTGCAAATTACTAACGCAGCATTTTGATGGTAATTCACTTCCCATGTAGCCTGCCTACTGGGAGCGATGCTCTTCTGCCAAGGCAAACATCCGCTGCACTTGAGTAGCATCTTATTATAAATTAATAAATTGGCATCGGGTGCGTATATAAATATCAGTCCCCGTGAGCTCGGTACATGCGTCTGCCACAGGAAGATGAATCTGCTTAGCACCCAGCTCACACAGCAGCTTCTCAAGTCCCTGAGTCTAGCACTCAGGCTCGCTGTACTTTCTCTAGGTTGATGCCATCTTTAAAGGCCTCCAGGCTGCCTGCTGGAGAACCCTCACTGCCTCTACTGCCCGATTAGCTAGGGTGGACTAGCTCAGCGCCCAGTGTGGATAGAGGGGTCAGTGGTAGAGAGGAAGATGAATGATGAATCAGAGGATGGTGGCGAGCGGCCGGGATGGGTGAGCATAATCGGTATGTCTGTACCCACTGGTTAGAGTGATTTTGGTGGCATAGCAGGTGACAAGATAGCCACATATGTCCTGTAGGGGGAAGAAAGAGTTAAGAGCTTGAATGTGGTAAGTGCCCGCCCGATACTTGCCAGCTTTAAGGCACAGTGCCAGCTCTGACTCACTTTTCCCCCTTTCTTCCTGTTTTCGGGACCTCATGTTCATGTGCTTGACCCTCATGGGCCTGACTCAGGCCCTCCCTGCCTCAGTTATTAATTAAATTATTAATTAAAATACAATTCTCTGTGTTCTGGCCTTTCAGGAGCATTCGGGCATATCCTCTCAAGTGAGGGAGCCTCCGGTCTTTATTTATGATCAATGCTAAGTGTTCTGCCCCAAATTCCACCTGCAGGTCCAGAGCCACGCACAAGACAGATCTCCCTCTTGTTTAGACTTCCAGGATGGAGTCCAGTCCCACTGCAAACCTTCACCCATCTCTGCTACTTTCATAACCGTGCAGTCTCCATCCCCGCCTCTGACCCACTGCAAGTCAGGCTAATGGCTCCTCTTTTTTTGGATCATTGAGTCCTTTCTTCTAAGAAGCCCTCCCTGATCGCCACCATCGGAAACTACTTACCTATGGGATATTATGGCTCTGCACCCGTGGTTCATCATTACATATAGAGGTGTGAGTGTGAGTGTGAGTGTGTGTGTGAGTGTCAGTGTGTGTGTGTGTGTGTGTGTGTGTGTGTGTGTGTGTGTGTGTGTGTTGGGGGCTGCTCCAAGGCCTCCCCACCTCGCTTTCCGCTCCTCCTGGAGCTGAGCCAAACTGAGCCTCTATAGGTGCTGAGCAGCAACTAGCGGGGCTGATTGCTCCATCTTAAATGAGGACTCGCTTAATTTTCCCAGCACAGCTTCCACGGGCGGATGCGCCGAGGGAACGCGGCAGGCCCGTTGGAGGAGGCAAACCGCTAGAAAATAAACACCCAGCCCAGCTATTATTACTTTTTTGTTGTTGTTCATTTATCCCCTGCTTGGCTTCTGATAGGCTCCAGGATGGCTAAATAAAGCCAGGAATTGACTCCCCTCTCTTCAGCACGCCATCTTCAGCGAGGGAGAGCTCGGTCTGCGGCATAAATTAGCGGAAGCCGGAGTGTAAAAATATGATTCTGCGAACAAACAAAAGCCTCCAGTCATGAGACCCGCGGTGGCTGAGCCGTTCCCACTGCCGTCAGCTCTGTTTCCAAGCAATTAAAAGGCAGAGGGAGGAGAGAGATCAGCAGGCCTCTGGTGGGCAGGAGGGAGGTGGGTAGCAGCCGGCACTTCCCCCTGAGCCCTCGCTACCACCCTTCAGCAACCTCTACGCTGGTGCCAGTGAGCCAATAGATAAGAGAGCTCTCTGTCTGCCCTCAAGGTGCTGAGGCACCTCCGGGATTGGTTCTGTTCTTTTTGCCTCAGTTTCTCCATCTTCAGAATGAACATAATAACAGTGTGTGGTGGCTTATGCCTGTCACCCCAGCACCAAGAGAAACAGAGGTAAGAAGCTGGCCTCCCAACTGAGGCCAGCCTCGTCCACATCATGAGTACCAGGCAAGCTTGGAAAACACGGAGAGACAGCACAGGCAAACCCTCGTACAAATAAAATAAAAATAAAGTGGAACTCAAGGCAGCTAGCCCTAGCCCAAGGTCACTGTAACAATCCGTCAAGCAGACAAGGAAGCACGGCTATCTGGCATCACCTTATACTCAGGGAGCTACTTGGTGAATGAAAGCAGATGGCTAAGATCCACTGAGTCATGGGTTGAGCTGGTAGACTAGTGTACGGCTGACCTGGGTCTGGTTTGGCCAGGTAATCTCCTCGTGACAGAGGCTCCCAGTCCAGCACCTGCCAGCACAGTTTGGGTTAACATCCCCTCTCTGGTCTTTTAAACTAAGGGATTTAGGAACCATGATGAGTGCCCCTTGCTGGACCCTGGGGACAGAATGCAAGACATGATCTCTGACTCCGAAGGGTTCCAGCCTGGTGCTGGCAGCAGATTTGTAGACAACCTTCAGAATTGGATTTGGCTGAATAGTATTTCTTCAGCCTGGAATCCCAGATGAGAGAGAACAGAGCTGGCCCTGACCGTGCATCAGCCTGGCGGACCATGCTCACTCCGAGCTACCGGTCCAGCTGGCTCTGAGGAGCCTCCTGTGTGTGCCAGCAGACTGCAACAGAAGAAGCAGGCTCCAGGTCCTCCTGCAGTGCACCAAGCCAGATGCAGTATAACACGGTGCCTGTTGGGAAAGAGTATGGAGAGGGGAGACGGGAGGGGAGGGCATGGTTCTAAATCAAATGGTCTACTGTTACATTCAAATACCCTTGATGTGACAGCCAGGGACACCCAGACTCAGAAAAAGGTCAAACTACTTGTCTGGGTCACACAATGAAGAAGGAAGGAGCTAATATTTGAGCCAAGGTATTTTCATAGCGGTGAGGGTGGCTGCCTGACGAGTTTGCTCCACGTTATACTTTGAGAGACAGACATCCATCAGGCAGGAGGCCAACAAGGAGGCCAACAGAGGGAGGAGCCACCTTTACCATGGGCAGTAAAGGAGGCTTTGTGTGGGAGGCAGCAATCCCTGGGGCTGCTACAGGAGAGGTCCCTTCCACCACTATCCGTGGTCTGTTGGGTCTGACAAAGGGCAATGGAATTGGCTCTGCTCCTGTTTCCTCTCCACAGCCTGGAGGGAGGTGCCATGTTCTCTTAGCCAGCCCCTGCCTTCTGGCTGACAGCTTGGAAACCATACAGGAATCAAAAGGCCCTTCCCATGCCAGTCCATGCCAGACCCATAGCTAGCTTAAAGCTAGGGCCATTCCCACCTGCCCAAGGAGCCTCTGGCCCTAAGTTCTGGGCATCAGCCTTTTGTCCCAGATCAAAGACTCCAGGGGTCAGGGGAAGAGTCTGGCTGAAGAAAATGTCGAGTGAGAGGATCGATTTTTTTTTCCAGTCACACAGTTGTAAACATAAACTAAAAGACGCCTCTCTTCCTTTATAGGAGACGGTCAAAAATCGCAATGCAAGTTTATGGGGGGAAATGTGTCTTTCCAGAGCAGACTATTTCCCTCAAACGCTTGGCAGCCTGCAATCACTTCACTCTAGAGATAAGTGATCAAGTGATCAAAGCAGGAGACCCCAAATTTCACAAGCCAGAGACCAGGTGGCATACCCCTCTCATTCTCTATCCAAAATGAAGACCTGGAGCTGTCTGATGCTAGCCCAGAACCCCGCATTCAACCTTGGACTGCCAAGGCCTGGGCTGGGTGGTCATCACGTGATAAGTTTTCCAGTGCAGTTTCTCTGGGCATCTACGTGCCAACTTCCGTGTTGGAGCCAAGGATACAGATGGATGGCTCCTGATTGTCAGCCTTGAGGTGCCAGTCAGCCAACAGAAAAAGATGTCTGAGCACATGAGGCTGCCCATGAGCCCAACGATGAGAGTGTGGCGGCGCCTTCGCTTTCCTCTGCTGTGTCTTCTCTCTCAACATGGCCAGAACTGGCTGGTAGGAATTCCATACAATGCTTAGCACGGTGGTGTACAGCTGTAAACTCAGCTCAAGGGAGGCTGAAGCAGGAGCTCCAGGAGAGCCTAGAGGCCACATCTCTGGAGGAAGGCAGGGAGAGAGGTTGTTGGGCTCCCTTTTTAGGAGTTGTCTCTGTCTCCTCCATACACCGTTTGAAGACTCAGGGAAATTTTGTATTCTGATGGCCTCGGGATAGTACTCAGCCCCCTACCACAGACCTGACCCTGGATGAGTCAATCTCTCAGAGCCTCACGCCTCAGAGTTTCCCTCACATGGAGGAGCTGTGATAATTAAATGAGGTCGTGTCTGGAAGGAGATCCAAGAAGAGAAACAGGAACCACTATTTTGTATGAAATTTTTTCTCTCTCTAAACAGATGATTCCTTGAAGACAGGGATTTTTTTTTCTGTCTCCCCCACAACACCAGCACAGCGCTAGGGACCGAGGAATCGCTTCCTGAAAACTCCTTGGATGATGCCCTGGGGATTAACCTGGGCTTTGATCATAAGTGCTTTGATGGCCTGGTGATGGGAGTCCTCTCTGAGCATGCCCTGGGCTGCAGTGAGCTGACCGGTGCCATGTCTCCTGGCAGCAAGACAAGCTTGCCAAGCTCAGGGGCCGGAGGGCAGCCAGACAGAGCCTGGGAGGTGCAGAGCAGTCAGCTTTTCCCACCCTACTGAAAAATGCAGGGATGGTAGGGACAGGGGCTTCCATTAGCCCAGGGCTCCATTTAAATAACGGGGGAAAATTGGCTTCCTCTCTGAGTCCAACTGCATCTGGCATCTGGCAGCTCAAAGTGGAGTGACTCACGAGATCCTTACATCCAAGGAAGTGGGGGAAGAGGGAGAGAGGGAGGAGTCTTACAGAGGGAGGACTAAGAGCAGGCAAGCAGGGGCATGCAGCCACACTGCTCTGACAAAAGAATCACAGCCAGAGCAGAAAGCCAGAGCAGCCTGTGCCCAGGGGGCAGGACAGGGAGTTGCTCATGCTTTGGGCTCGGTGACAGGACTCTGTTAATCTAGAGAGACTTGGGTTCCAACTGCCCAGGCAGGAGCGGAAGTCAGTCCTTTTGTCGCTCAGCCCTATCTCTCCACCTCACTCAAGGCTGTTCTGTTGGACAGCATTGGAATTCAGACCTCTGAGGCCACCGTATTGCTGACTGGTGGTCGTTAGGGAATCTGCCAGAGGGGATCCAAGCAAGAGGTTAGAGTCATCATGTCGCTGGAGGGATGGCAGCTTCTAGGGGAAAGAGGCATTTAGCTGTGATCTGTTCCTAAGAGCTCTAAGAGGCAGAATAGTGACTATGCCTAGTAGCTTACTAAACTCTGCTTAGTAATCCAACTCTGGCTTCTGTTTGCTCATAAATTCCTCCACTCATTCATTTAACAGAGGCTCACCCACAGAATGCTCCCCAGCTCCCCAGGAAAGCCCATTCTCCTCAAGTCCCCCTGCTTTTCCAAGCCCTAAGCCTGGCCAGATTCTCTCCTGACTACAGCCACAGCCCCTGCCTCTCGCCATGACCCCAGCCCCCACTCCACCTGCCCTGCAACTCCAGCAGATGTTCAAGCTGTTCTGCACAGGCTTCTGTTGTCACTAGCTGTCAAGACTCAGGTACTGTCGCCTATGGTGAACCAGCTGTCTTAACCAAAAGTTTGCAAATGCATGTCTGGAAGAGGAAGGCAGACGGAGGGCTACAGCAGGCCTTGCTTCCAACAATTCATGTGAATGATTCGCCTCACCCCAGCCAGTAGCTAGGCCAGGTCTTTCCACTTCTGGACAGGTTGTCTATTCTTAGTTCTTTCCTGATTCAAATAGATCCTTGCCCTGCCCACATCACTAGGTGAACCAGGCTACCACTAGGCTAGAGGAAGGGGAAACTGAGGCCCAGCTCAGGCCTTATGCCATGTGGGACAAGGAAATCATCTGTGCAACTGGGAGTAGAATGACTGAGCAGACCAACAGCAAGTCTAGTTGGGGAAGCCCAGGCTGAGGGCAGTGTGGACAAGAAGAATAGCAGCTTCTCCTGTGGTCAGATCTCTAGTCAGGCTGAAGAGCCTCAGGGCAGTACAGTTCCTCACTCCCCAAAACCGATTGTGTGTCAAGGAGCCAGCTGACCTAAACTGGTTGGCTTGGCTTACTGGGCCTTTCCTTGGCCTTAGCTCCAGAAATGCCATGACACAGGAAGTTCTTCAGTCCTGAAGACTAGACAGTTGCTCATCCTTCTTCCAACCGTGGCATCACCTCAAGGCTTCTCCAGAAGCCTGGACCTCCTGTGTAAGGCTGAGGATCTGTGGGAAGTGCTCAGATCTCCTATAAGGGTTCCCAGGAAGCTCCTAGGGCCACTCTGGCCACTCTGACCCCAGCTCCAGGCAAGGGTTCTAATTGGCCAAGGAGACCTTGCAGCACTGTCTTGTTAGGACCCTCGATTACTGTAATAAGACACAAACAGATGGTGCTGCTATAGACTTCCTGCCCAGGGAACAGGCTGGAGCCTAGGCCTCTGGCCCCTGAGAGGTAGAGGCACTACTCTAGGGGCTCCTAGGGTCACTTGTCAGGCTGCCTTCTGGTCCTCCCCTACTGGCTCAGCACCTCTAACTGGGTCACCCCCACCCTACCCCTACCCCAGGCCTCCATTACAGATAGTGTTTCAGCTGCAATTAAGAATTTCAAGTGGCAATTAAAAATTAATTGGAAACCGTGGGTTGTTTATATCTCCCTGACCTCTGTCACTGTGGGAATTGGAGGTGGGTGGGGGTGGAAGACAGGTAACAGGAAGAGGGGGAGGAGGGGTTTCAGAGTGGTTGACCATGGGAGGAGGGACCCTTGGCAGCATCAGAGCAATTTCTCCTTGAGGCAGGAAGAGATAGTACCAATCACTTGTCCTCTGCAGCCTCAATCCCTGACATCTCTCGTAGCCACAGAGCTTGGGGATCTGGTAGGGGTTCAGGCACACAGTCAGGGGAACTCCTGGCAGAGTGAGGCCTGAAGACTGAGTTCAAAGCCTCATGCTCTTCTGAGAGGCAGGGACAGAGAACAACATGGATGACTTCTACACAGCCTCACAGACACAAACTCATATAGAGATATATGTATCTATATGATACAGCTATGTGATACATCTATATGATACATCAGATGATACAGCTATATGATACATCTATGTGATACATCTATATGATACACCAGATGGTACCCTGGCCCCGGAAGTGGCCCTGAGGTCTCTGTCTCAGATCCTTCTGGGTAGTCGCCACAGATAAGGTTTTTCTGTTCTCAAGAGGAAAAGATTTTGAATTTACACTCTATCTCCTGTTAGGGTCTGATATGCTGTGGTCCCTTCATCTTCAGATGAGGCCAAGCCTTCTGTCCAGCCTCCTATGGGAAGCAGGTAAATTGCCCTTAGCCTCCCCACTAGTGCCATTGCCCTCCACAGCGTCTCTCAAAGCTCACTGCACTAAGTCCACAACTCTGGACTTATGGCTCCTCCCGCCTCCAGGGAGTCCTCTCCATGTCCTCCTGTCCGTCCTCCCTCTGTACAGAATGCCTCTGCTCAGCCATCTCTAAAGCCCAGAGAGGCATCATCCATATTGATGACAAGTCAGTCTGTGGGAATCCAGTGTCCCCCACGACTTGGCAAGGACACAGTCTACTATCTTTTCTATTATGCAGTGCAGAATTTTAATTTAACAGTAATAAAAGCAAAAGGCTGTCAATAAAGCAGACACCACATGTCAGGTCATGGGTTTGCTCCCAGAGTCCCCAAAGCAGTAAGCAATAGTGACCCAGGCTTGGGCTGCCGACTAAGACATTGGTGAAATCTCCTTACTCAGAGATGACCAGCCTTCTCCACACTAAAATCATATGCAAAGCAGAGTGTCCGTCCACGTATAGTGCATATATAGGGGCTGCAGACCCATCTTCCACATTCTCAAAAGGTCGGGGCACTTGCTAGGATTTGAGTAAATTAGCTAGTGACAGAACCTAGCTGCAGTGATGTGATCATATAAAAAGTTTATTCTAAAACCAAAAAGGAAGGAAGGAAGGAAGGAAGGAAGGAAGGAAGGAAAACAAAAACAAAAGCAGATCTATGTCAGGCATGGTAGTTCATACCTTTAAGCACAGCACTTGGGAGGCAAGGCAGGAAGATCTCTGAGTTCTAGGCTAGCTAGTTCCAAGACAGCTAGGACTAAACAGAGAAACGCAGTCTCAAAAACAAAAGCAAACAAAACAAATCTAGAGACAAATAGCCCACAGCAATATGCTTATCAAGGATTCAGGTTCCCTCTACAGAGATGTCTAGAATGATAACCTCACTTTCAACTTTCAACCTCAGGGCCCCAAGATGTTTATATAAGCTCCAACCACCACAGTAATATCCAGGACAAGAAGCAGAAATAAAAACATGAAAAAATAATAATATGTCAGTGGCTGGAGAGATGGCTCAGTGGTTAAGAGCACTGGCTGCTCTTCCAGAGGTCCTGAGTTCAAATCCCAGCAACCACATGGTGGCTCACGACCATCTGTAATGGAATCAGATGACCTCTTCTGGTGTGTCTGAAGACAGATTACAGTGTGCTCATGTATATAAAATAAATGAATACATCTTAAAATAATAATAATGTCATCTGCACATATTTCTCCTAAGAGGAATTCCCCTCAAATCCTCCCTACAACATCTCCTTGAAAATACAACCTACAATGTCATTGGTGACCGACCTATCTGGACAGGATCCTGGAAAATGTAGTCTTTTAACTGGCCATTTTGCAATCTAGAAAACTAAGTGGGAAATGGGGATAGCAAAATATGGGGAGTAGCGTAAATTCTGCCAACATGCCCAGTATGCCCTAAGACTTTGAGTTTGGGTGCATGAGCCAAGATATTCTCTTCCAGGAAGGAGAGGAGGGATTCTTGCTATCTGTGGGCAGGAGGAGTAGCCGTGTGGAGCCTCTCCTTCCTGGATGAGGTCATCTCCCATCAGTAGTTTCATTGTGCTTCTAAATTGCAGGTCTCCAAATAACCCTTCTAGGAGACAGGAGGCACTGTGACCACCTTCTCCCCACCCCCACTCTCTTCTAATGAAACACCTTTGCCTGCCTCTGGCTCCTGCTAGGAGAGGCAAAGGATGCTTGCCTAGAGCCTACGATCCACCCTGCTGTTTCAATTAGAAGCAATGCATCTTCAGAGGATGGCCACGGTGAAGCTGGTAATTAGGGAGCAAATTAACTGTCTGTTCCATCCACGTGGTCTTGGGTATCATGGAAGGTGCTGCCTGATCGGCTACCAGGCCCTCCTGCTTCCTTCCTCGACAGCCCCTTCTGGATTCTTCATTTTGCAGCCTTGCTCTGAGGTCAGGCAAGGTTGAAGACAGGAAAGCAGGCTCCCTCCCAAGAAATCATTAGAAGGCCAGGTGGCAGGGATCAGCCCTTAAATTGGTGAAATGGAAGAAGGGGACGAGAGAGAAAAGGGAGTGATGAAGAGGAAGAGGAAATGGGTGAGAGGAGGTGGAGAAAAAGGGGAAGAAGGGCAAGATGAAGAAAAGAAGAAAAAAGAGGGAGGAGGGGGGAGGGGGAGTAGAGAAGGGAATGGAGGAGGGGAGAGAAGAAAGGGGAAAGGAAGAAAGGAAGAGGAATAGAACAGAGGGAGTATAGGAGCTTTAACCTTTCACCTATACCCTAGATTGGAACACAGTGGAGTTCAACCTCACGGAATAGAATAGAAGCCCATTTGTAGAACCAGCAATTACTGGCCATGTAGTGAGTCAGCCTGGGTCCTGACCCCTGGAGTGGTAACAGTAGATACAGCAAAGGCTTGCCCTGGGTAGGTGTCCTAGCTAGCTGTCTAATGAATAGTAACAGGAAAAGTAGTTAAAGTTGTGGTTTTCAACTTGTGAGTCACAGCCCCTTTGGTGGGGTGGGTCAAATGATCCATTCACAGGGGTCCAATACCAGATATCCTGCATACCAGATGTTTACATTATGATTCATAACAGTAGCAAAATTACAGCTATGAAGTAGCAACAAAAACGGTTTTATGGTTGGGAGTCACCGCAACATGAGGAACTGTATTACAGGGTTGCAGCATTCGGTTACATTTAATTAAAGTCAAGTGCTAAACTATAGGAGTGGTGTGATGTGGATGTAGAAGATGCCATCCTTGGGCCAGTACCAAATTTACTTACTAGTGTGATATAATATGATGCCACTGTGGAAGGAGCCTTGAAAATTACTCACGCTTAGGGCTAGATGAGCAGAAAGGACAGCGAGGGCAAAGGCTTCGAAAGCAGGAGTGCTCAGCTATCACCAGAAGCAGCAAGGAAGCTGTGTGGCCACAGGGAAGTTGAGAACAGCAATCAGGAGGCCAGGTTGATGAGGCAGGGCAGGTCATGGGATCCTAAGAAGCCGCATTATCAAGGACCCTGAGTTTCAGTATGGCTAAGCCTGAACACTGAATCAAGTTTTCAACTGGTATTGTCAGGATCCCGGCACTTCCATCCATGCCAGGCTTGCCCGGTCCACATCAGCCACCAGCACACATTCCCGGGCTTAGCAGTCCAGCCAAAGTCCCAGAGCAGGCTCTCATTGGCCTAGCTTGTAACATGTGACAACCACTACTACTCTGATTGGTTCAGCCTGGGTGACGGTTCTGTTCTTGTAGCAGTAAGGGTGAGATCTAGTCCACCAAAGACCTCCGGCTGACTGGAGAGAGGAAGAAAGAAAGATGTTGCGTCAAAAAAAAAACAAAAAAAAACAACAAAAAAAACTGATCCCAGAAAGCAAAACACAGTAGACATGCTTTAGAGGGCTTGGGCAGAAGGGAGGTAGGTTTGAGCACAGTCATTGACAGCTCGGAGAAGCAGAGAGAGGGACAGGGAAGAGAGGGAGGGAAAGGGGAGAGAGAGGAGAAACGGAGAGAGGAAAGGGGGAGAGAGAGCAGAGGAGCGGTCAAACCTATAAGGCTTTGGGGCCGGTGAGATGACTCAGGAGGTAAAGACCATTGCTGACCGGCCTGATAATCCGAGTTCAATCCCCAGGAACCACGTGGAACAGGGAGAGAATTGACTTATGAAAAGTGTTCTCTAAGCTTCCCACTTGTGCTGTGGCATAACCCTTCCCCAGGCACTAATAAATAAACACATGTAAAAAGAAAAGATGAAAACAAAATTGTTTTCAAGAATTTGTTCGTGGGGTAGATGGAGGAGAAATGAGCCACTGGCAAAGGCTTCCTGGAAGTAAAGTAACGGACTCAGAGGCAAGTGCCCCTGGAAGGGGCAACTCTGGTCATCGGGCTGGAAGCTGCAGGGCCTGGTGGGTTACCTGGGTGGGCAAGAGGAAGTAATTCAAGTGTCCACCCATGCCCTTGGAACACGTGTCTCTCCAGCTGCCTCCCTGGCCACCTTTCTATTTGTGGAACTGTCATCACGCCCTGTGTTAGATACCACTGCCGTTCCAAATGGATTGTTGCAAATGATTTAATCACCTACATTAGCACGCCCTGGCTCCCTCGTGTCATGTTCCCTGCCCTCTTCCTGTCCCCAACTTCTTTCCCATCCACCCTGGCAGAATTTCTACCGTTTATCCAAACTACTCATGAAGGACCCTAGGGACTTTGGCCAGCCTTCCACCCACCTGCCTGGGGGCAAGGCTAGGCTAGGTTCCAGCTTCCTGCCTCTGGTCAAGGGATAGGCCTGGTTCCATTCTCCACCCACAGTTCTCTGGGGGAGCAGGAATGTTCTTGAAAAACCGCAGAATATGCTGACTGGTAGTCACCTGACACTGATACCAGATAGAGTTCAAATGCATGTCATAATCTGCTTGGTAGCCAATAGATCCAAAGGTCAATATGCTTAGCCAATGAGTTTAAACTGTGACCTTGCTGATGTAACCTGTACCCCTAAAAAGTATAAAACTGCTTGTTATAGCCATTCGGGGTCACTTGCTGATTGAGGGTCGACCCCCATGTGCCAGAAAATAAACCTCTTTCGTTTGCATCGAACTCTGTTCTTACACTCACTGGTCCATGGAGAAGGAGGAACCCTTGGGTGGGGAGAATACTAGAAATTCTGTTTATATTTTATTCTTTTTCTCATTATTTTACAATAATGATTTTGTAGATGTGGTTTCTCATATATGGTGTGATAGAATTGAGGCTCATGTTGGGACAGACCACAGCAGGCCAATGCAGTTCCACATGACAGAGGGTTATTGTGGGGAAAAGGGGCAACAGGGATGACGGACATGAAGTGGGAAAGGAGAAAGAAAAAGGGGCAAAGGTCAGAAAGGGTCTGCCTTTTATTTAGGCTGTGATGTAACCAGTCCCAGGCAAAGGTAGGAGGTAAACCAAATGGATACTGGGAATGTAAGGCGATTGCCATGGCAACAAACGTGAGGGTCTCTGTCGCCTATGGTGACATCACCGTCATCACTGGGTTTGGAGGGAATCTGCAATGAACCGTAGAGCTGGTTCCTGTTACCAACATACTTCCCTTTTTCTTATCATAAAAAGAAAAAAGGTGGAGGGGGAAGCTGATGATGAAAAAGGACTAGGGCCGGGCGCGGTGGCGCACGCCTGTAGTCCCAGCTACTCGGGAGGCTGAGACAGGAGGATCACTTGAGTCCAGGAGTTCTGGGCTGTAGTGCGCTATGCCGATCGGGTGTCCGCACTAAGTTCGGCATCAATATGGTGACCTCCCGGGAGCGGGGGACCACCAGGTTGCCTAAGGAGGGGTGAACCGGCCCAGGTCGGAAAAAGGACTAGGACTGTCATGTCTCTAGACTATGTCCTGCTGCCTTGGGGTGTCACCAATTTCAGGGTACATCTGACTTTCACCATTGGGGTCCACTTGGTAAACGTTCACGTCAGGCTCCTCTGTGGACAGCGGCTGGTAATCCTGTAACAGGAACGGATTAATAGTTTGGTTAGAAACTTTTTGTATCTGTTGTTGAAGGAATGCAGAGACAAGATTAATGAGGCAGGGAGCGAATAGTAACGCCAGGAAGTCGACTAGAAAGGATGCTATGAAAGGGAGTATCCACTTCCATACAGGGCTTTCAAAAGTCCAGGAGTTGGAGGCCTCACGCTCCTTGAAATTCTGCATGTCTGATTGTAGCTCCTGGACTTTATTTCTCACTATCCTGGATTGGTTGACATAGAAACAGCGTTCTTCTTGGAGGAACCGGCAAAGACCACCTTCTTTATCTGTCAGGACGTCCAGACCCTGTCAGTTCTGAGGCACCACAGCTGCCAAAAAAAATCAATCTTGTTTCTAGATAGTAAGCATGGTTTCAGACATTTTTTGAAAACCGGTGTCAAGCTTGGAAGTGAATTTATCATATTGGGTCATGGAAGTCTTTATCCCTGCCATCCCAATGCCAATGGCTATTCCCACAGAGACCAAGAGTGACACAACCTGCCCTGCCCTCTTATGTCGGGCAGCTTCATATCTACAGCTGGGATCGGCAGGGGCTCAGTTCCCTGCATTACTCCTAGTTCAGGAAAAGGAGCACCAACGTGCGAACTCCTGACCAGCTGGCAGGTAGGCGATGATTTTTACCTGAGCGCCACAGAGGACAGATGTGCTTGGGACTGCAGGGCATTTCAGCAGAGATGAGGTGTCAAAGGTTGTGGTTCTATTGCAGTCTAGGGAGCCCACCATTCCTACAGAACGTGTCCTGGATGTCTTAAAACAGTTTGCCATGCCAAAAAGACAGATAGAAAAAAAGTATGGAGTCATGGAGACATCAGAGTCAGGGCAGCTGACAAAAGGTAAGGTACGGTTACTTGGCAGTATCATCAGAGAGGCTGTAAGTGGCAGTTTCGAGCTAGTTCCAGGGGGTACACATAGCCAGCAATCTTTAAAGCAACCAGGTCGGGCAACATTGGAGTTGGTTTGCAGAGGTCAAGGTCTGGAACAAAATGACAAGTTAGTGCCATTTATGAAGGGGGATGTCAAGGAGGTAAGGACCTCAGAGGAGTATTTGATTACTTCTCTTACTTTTCTGATATCTAGAGGTTGGGCAATTGAGACATATTTTCACTGGTTGCAGAGAGTACTTACTGGGAACCTGGCTTGATATTTACGGTAGCGCTAACCAACAACTCCTGTCTCCCACCTGAGATTCCATGGGTCTTGTATGTAGAAAAGCAATGTCTTGCATTGTAGATAGAAGAAGTGACTGGTCCGTGATCCTAGGGTGGTGCCCAAGACCAACATGGGCAGCCTCCATATTCATCTGGCCATCTTTTACAATCATCTTTTGTCTGGCCAAAGAGAAAGCATGTAAAGAGATCATAATACTTAGATGGGATAACAGATACAGGGATGACAGCAATTTGGATTGGTTCCTGGCATTCCAGCCATGGAATAGTTTCCTGGCCCTATTTGGAAAGACTGTTATCTGTGGGAGTTTCTCAAACCTTGAATCTTCAGATGTAAGGGCTACCCTGAATGGAAACGAACAGCAATAAGAGGACGAGAAGCTCATGCCTATCTAATCCAGTGGGGTCAAGCACAACTGTCAGAGCGGAGTCTCATTTTCTGGGGTTGGAGACAAGGTGGGTGGTCTTGACGTGTTTTGGAGTTTAACAGAGCACGGTCCTGTTAGAGTTTGGTAATTAGATAACAGGAGAATATTGTTCAGCAGCAGAGGGGGTCTGGACGTCCCAGACTCGGGGATCTACCTGAGAAGCTGGTAAAGGAAGCAACATGTTAGTGTTGGTAGGTTGACTGGCTAGAAGAAGAAGAGGGGCTGCTGGCGAGCTTGGGTTTAGGGAATAGGGGGAGCAAAGGAAAGAGAGGCTCCCAACTTAGCTAGAAGATCCCTTTCCAGTAAGGGGACAGGACATGTTGGTACTACCAAAGAGGAGTGAGCGAGAGGTACACCCCTAAAAGTGAGACTAAGTGATGGGGTCTGGTGAGGAAGGTAAGGTTGTCTTCCTACCCCAACAATAGGAAAACGAGAGGGAGAATTGGGTCCCCAAAACTCCATCAGGACTGGGTAAGTGGCCCCAGTGTTCAAGAGGAAGGCGATGGGCCACCCACATACCACGATGACTACCCAGGGCTCCCTGCTGGTGATGGTGGTCAGGTCAAGGAAGCTCAGGCCCCTTCAGTCATCCATAACCAAGCCAAGGAGATTAGCTGGGGGGGGGTGTTGGAAATTATGTCCCTCTGTCCTGCGTAACATGAGGGCAATCAACAGCCCAATGTCCCTCCTGATGGCACCTAGGACATGGCCCTTTTGGCTTGCAGAAGTTAGGGCAAGCCCTTGCCCAGTGACCTTGTTGACCACATTTACAGCAGGAGCCTTGTGGTCCATTAGCCTTAGAAGACCAGGAGTCTGGTCTTCTAAGACCGTGGTCCGGTGCAGTGGCTGGGGATGGTCACACAGTCTTTGTCAGCATATGGTATTTTTGTCTGTGGACCTTCTCATCTCTCTCATGGTACACTTTGAAAGCCAGTGCTAAAACTTCTGTCTGTGGAGTTAGGGGTCCCCTCACCAGCTTTCTAAGTTTGGCTTTTATGTCGGGATAGCTCTGGGAAAAGAAGTAGGTCATCAAAAGTTGCTTACCTTCTGGGTTTTTGGGGTCCAGATTAGTGTATTGCAATAAAGCCTTTGTGAGGCATTCTAAAAATTGAGATGGGTTTTCCTGTTTGTCCTGGATGACCTCTTGGAGTTTTTCAAAATTTACTGGTTTTTAAGACTGTCCTGTGGGGACCGCCCAGGAGTCAGGGTATGAATCTCTCCCTGGCTAAAATACCACCTGCAGAATTATAATTCCATCGGGGATCTTGGTCAGATACTGCCTCAGGTCCGACTGGATATGTTCTGTTTGATGAATTTTGTTTGCATGTGTTCTTACCTGTTCCCAAACTTGCCTGCATTCGTCAGGAAGTAGATTATTAGTAAGGACCATATGTACATCGTGGAAAGTCACGCTATACGGTTGAGTGATGTACTGAAACTCTTTGATAAAGGCAGAGGAGTTAGAGGTATAAGGACCCAGTCTGTCTTCTATTTGAGAAAGTTCACTCAGCGAGAAAGGAACATGTACATTGTCAAGGTCTTCTACCCCAGCAACTTTGCTTAAAGAAAGGACGATGCTGGGTCATGTATCCCTGGGGGAGAAGCACTTGGGGGTTGGCTGTGGCCTTAGAGCAGGTGATGGGAGAGGTGTAGGTAGGTGCTAATACAGGGCGATCGGAGAGACCTGCAGCTGGCACAGAGGAGGGGAGGAGTCTGGAGAAGTTGAGCAAGGAGACTCTGGGATAGCCTGGTGAGAAGGAGAAACTGAGGCAGCACTCTGGGTTTTGGAGGCATGGAAACAGGTCTGTGGCAGAAAGGAGATTGTTCCTTAGCTGACTCTAGGGTTGTAGCGTCATCTGGTGGAGGTGTCATGGCTAAGAGAAGTTGGGTTGGGGAACAAGAAGAACATGGGGAGGGGTTGGAGTGAAGATAGGTAAATGCTTGGGCATAGGGAACCTCTTTCCATTTACCATACCGCTGACAGTATGTATGACGATACCGTAAGATTATCAGATCTAGTGTGCTATTAAGTGGCTATTTGGAGCTGTTGTCTAATGGGTACTGAATCCAGACCTTAGTGCAGAGGTGAATTAGCTTTGATGCCCTCAATTCAGGTGTTAACTTTAGAGATTTGAGATTTCCCAGTGGGGAGGATGGAGGTACGTTCAAAAACAACGTAGCGGGCTGGAGAGACAGCTCAGTGGTTAAGAGCACTGACTGCTTTTCCTAGAGGTCCTGAGTTCAAGTACCAACAACCACATGGTGGCTCACAACCATCTGTAATGAGATCTGATGCTCTCTTCTGGCATGTCTGAAGACAGCTACAGTGTACTTACATATAATAAATAAATAGATCTTTTAAAAAAACAAAAAACAACATAGCACCCATTGGGGAGTTATTGGATTATTTGTACCCTCATCCTGAGAATAATTCAATAGCAAAATTTCAGCCAAGCTAGATGTCCAAATCGTCACCTGGACCCTCTAGAGGCTATGGTGAATCTCAGACTCACCAGAAAGCGTCTACCTGGGCCTGAGATTTCCTGAACAGCTGCAAGAGACAAGAGTGGGGGAGGGGTGTGAGAGGAGCTTTTGAGAGGGTAGTTACCCAAGGGTCGAAATCTTGTATGTCAGCTAGGAGGCTGGTCATAATTGGGAAATCAGGGTCTTCCCTGCTGACTGGAGGAAAAACCTTACCTAAATCTGCTGATGTTTGTGCAAGAATTTAAGCAGTCTGTCAGCAGGAAATGTGAAACTGTATGGTTGGTGTGGGCCAACCGACTGAGTGACCCATGTGGCAGAAGTTAGCCCACGTGGTGGATCTTAGTGGCAGCAGCTCATGTGGTGGGAGTCTGTATGTCTCTGGAGGCAGCAGCAGCAGCTCCTGTGCTGGGAGTCTGTGAGCCCCGCAGTGGTGGGTGGCAGTGGTCTGCAGCTGCAATGGCAGAGCAGTGGAGGCAGGCCGTGGCTGGGCCCCTCGTGGTGTGCAGTGGTGGTGGTGTTGGGCGCATCCATCCAGGCAACAGTACGCGTGACCACGCAGGAATGGGTGGTCAGTCAAGGTCCCTGCATAGCTGCCAGCGGGCATAGCTGCAAGAAGTCCCAGGTTTCGGCACTAATGTTGTGATAAAATCTCGGGAGGTAAACCAAATGGACGCTGGGAATGTATGGCCATTGCCATGGCAACAGATGCAAGGGTCCCTGTCGCCTATTAGTGACTTCACCATCATCGCTGGGTTCAGAGGTGATCTGCAACCAACTGTAAAATCGGCTCCTGATACCAACAATATATATGTTTAAAAACTCAAATCATCATGTTAGTGTGCTTACATTTGCTGTATTAAATTATTATTTTACTAATGGAAATTAGAAATCAGAAATTATTGTTGCACACTCCTGGAGATAAGAATAGCTAACAACTATGTGCTCATGTAGCCACCCCACACCCCATTCACACACACACACACACGCACGCGCACACACACACGCACATGCACGCGCAAACACACACCAACTCAGTTTGAGAAACAAACTGAGGCATAGACAAATTAAGAAACCTTCTGAGGCCACTCAGCTGAGAAGACTGAGGGTTGGGATAGCCTCCCATGACCTGCCTGGCTTACAGTTTATGATGCCTCTCTGCCGTGATTGGGTCTGCTACAATGACTGAGCTCATGCATTGTTTCTGACCGCATGGTCTGTATGCCACCCAAGATTAGTGGCCTTGTTCTCCAGCCTATTTCAGACGCCCACAGCCCTCCCTTGATAATTGGGCCTTCCCCATCTGTTTGGGGTTTCAGACCCCAGGACAAGGGACTGAGGTACATATTTTACATATTAAAGCAGACCTGGCCTCCAGGTGCTCCCAGAATTCCTCAGTTCCAACCTGGCATACCCTGCTTCCCACCCCGAACTTTACAGCCCAGGCATTGGGCTGCCCTTCCCCCAGAGGCTCCTCTCTATATAATCCAGACATTTTGCGCTCTCTCTCTCTCTCTCTCTCTCTCTCTCTCTCTCTCTCTCTCTCTCTCTCTCTCTCTCTCCCATCCTCCCTCTCTCCACCTCTCTCCTCCTCTCCCCTCTCTCCCTTCCTTCCCCCTCCCTCCCTCCCTCCCTGCCTCTTCTCTCCTCTTCTGTTTTCTCTCTCTCTGCACGTGTCCCTTTCTTTCTTTCTCCCTCCCCTCCTTCCTTTTCCCATTTCAACTCCTAAGGTCTCGGTCCTTGAGGCCAGTGAATTCGCCCAATTGCAGCTTCCCAATAAACCTGTCTTTAGTATAATCTAATCTGGCTTAAATTGGCTCGTTCACTAATGGTGGAGAAATGACCTATCATCATCCCCACCGGGTCACTTCTATTTCAATTATTTGTTTTCATTTCTCTTATTTCTCTTCTGACGGATGTGGAAAACAGGTGCTCATCTTGTTGGCTGGGGCAGGGAGGACAGGTTGGTGCTGGAATTCCAGTCTTGAAAAGCATGCAAATTAGGAAGAGCAACCGGCTAGCGGGTGCCAAAATCAATTACAGAATTCTGAAGTCTAGGGGTTGGAGGGACCTCCGGGAAAGCCTGGCACCTGCCTCTGAAGACTCAGGGCCTCAGAGCTGCAAAGGACACTTGGATCTGTGTGTGTTCCTCTACTCCAACCCTCCTGCTTCCTGCTGAAGTCTCCCAGGACCTGTCAGCATGCAGAGGAAGGAAGCTGGTCCCTTTGGCCCTCTAGCTATTACTGCAGTGAGCAAAGGCAGCTGTAGAGCTGTGTAAGCGTTAGGTAAGACCCAGGGCCTGCAGTGCAGTGAGAGATGATCTGGTATCTCCTGGACCCTGGCTAGGTATACACCGAGCTTGGGGTTGAACCCCAGTGTTTCACCTTCATATGTCTTTCCAACCTTCAGGCACTGTGTGGTTTACACTTTCATCTTCTACAGCCCATGTGGGAAACATAAAACTCAAGTTGCAAGGCTGGGAGTGAGTCCTAACAAGATGTGTGGGAGGAGGTGGGGAGCCCCGAGCTCACTTGGGAAGGGAATTTACCTCTGTCACCACAGCAGGACTTCTAAGGGCATAGGTTCCTTTCATTATTTTTTTTCTTTTTACATGTTTCCTGTGGGGTGTGTGTGTGTGTGTGTGTGTGTGTGTGTGTGTGTGTGTGTGATATGCATGTGTGGTTTGTTGTTGTTGTTTAGTTAGTCATTTTAGTTTTATTTTTGCTTTTCGAAACAGGGTCTCACTATGTAGCTCTGGCTGTCCTAGAACTAGCTCTGTAGACCAAGCTAGCCTTGAACTCAGAGATCCGCCTGCTTCTGCCCCCCTGAGTGCTGGGATTGAAGTCGTAGGCCACTGCTGCCAGCATGCATTTTTTTAAAGGTGAGTATGTATGTGCGTGAGTGCATGTGTAGGCCCAAAATCGATGTTGACAATCAGTCTTCCGCAGCTCTCCCTTTTTTACTCACTGAGGCAGGATCTCTCTACTTAGAACTCACCAATTTAGCTAGTTTTGCTACCCAGATTATTCTGGACATCCTCTGTCTCTGGTTTCCAAGGCTGGAATTACAGGTAAGCCCCAAACCCACATGGCATTTATGTGAGTTTCTGCAGAGCTCAGGTCCTCACTTGCATGGCCAGTGCCTCCACTCCTGAGCCATCTCCAGGTCCCTTCAACAGGACAAACTGGCTCATATTGTGCCCTCCCTCCCTCCCTTTATCCCTCCCTCCTCCCTCCCTCCTTCCATCCCTCTCACTGTAGCTGGAAAAGTTTCATCAGATGCCAGACCCTTACTTTTGGATACCCCAACATCCCAAACTGTTCAGGTCAGCCCAAAATGGATCAAGGCAACACAAAACGTCATCTTTATTTATAGGTGAGCAACTCAAGGTGTGGCCCAAGGCTTAGGACGCTGCTTACAGTGAAAGCTAGCGAGCGTGAGCCAATCCGGGCTGCCCCACAGTGGTACTCATGAACAGTGGTTCTCAGCCTTCCTAATGCGGCGATCCCTTAATACAGTTCCTCATGTTTTTTCATTTCAGTACATTTCCTCAGTTATTCGTTGCTACTTCATAACTATAATTTTGCTACTGCTGTGAATCGTGATGTAAATATCTGATATGCAGACTATCTGATAGGGGACTCCTAGGGTGGGGAGGTCATGACACACAGGGTAAGAACCTCTGCCCCTAAGGATCACCTTTACCTTGCTACAGCAGTGCTCGAAACCCTGTACCAGGTCTAAGGAAAGTCAGTTCCCTGAAAATGCTGGCTGCTGGTGACCTTTGCGGGATTAATGATGATCACAACTACAGGCTGACCTCCTACTCTAGGCACACACTGAGCCCCAACACTAGTCTCATAGCAAGCCCTGCCCCTGATCACACACTAGACCCAGGTACTAGTTACACATTGAGTCCTGATCCTAGTCATATACTGAGCCTGGATCCTTGTTTTTTGCTGAGCCCTAGTCGCCTGTTGAGCCTAATCCTAGCCCCACGTGGAGCACACCTGAACCTGATCCTAGTCATATCTAGCCCTGAACCTGGTCATACACTGAGCCTGATCGTGATCATACACCGAGCCCTGATCTTGACCACACGCTAAGCCCTGGCTATGGTCACAGAATGAGTCCCAACTCCACTCATAGTCTGAGGCCTGATGAAGTCTACATTCAAAATCAAGGCATGGCCAACACCACCACTTGTTGACCAAAGAGCTGCTGTTGAGATAGGCTTAGACCGTGACTTCTCCAGGAAAGACTTGAAAGTCTCGATCATTGTGAGGTGCCGAGCAGGGACTATTCAGAGTTTGGATGGAGGCCCAGAATCCATAGGTGCCTCTTCTAGCAGCCAAGCTAACACTGAGAACATAGGCCCTGGAACCAAGTGGGCCCAGTGAGGCTGAGGGTTCTGGTGAGGCTTCTGGCACAGCACAGCGATAAGCAGGGAAAGCTGTGTCTACCCGATATTCTGCAGCTCCACCCCCCGGACACCCCACTGGATCAGAAGAAAGGCAAAGCTGGCCCCAAGGGTTCTTTTCTTGGAGTACAGGACATAGGTGGGGAGTGGGTGGCCTGTTCTACTGAATGTGGGGCTAAGTCCCTTCCCAGGAGAATCTGTCACCTCCAGGAGTTGTTCTCTTCCTCCAGCCATGGCCTCCAGTGTTGCCCCAAGGTAGGGATAGCTCTCGGTGTTCAGAGGTGACATCTTGGTTCTAGTGAGGGTAAGAAGCCCAACCAAAAGTTGGGAGTGGTTGGCTCAGTGGCTAAAGGGTTTGTTTTAAGAACTTGAGTACTTGAGTTCTAATCCCTGCATCCATACAAATGCTAGGTAGGAAGTTAGCCAACCTATTTAAACCCAGTCCTCTAAGGGGTGTTGGGAAGCAGATGGAGGCTCCCCAAAGCAAGATGGGAAGCTAAGTAATCAAATCCGCAAGCCCTGTGTACCTTGCCCCAATATGTGAGGTGGATGGAGAATGATCAAAACACCCAATGTCAACCTCTAGCTTCAACACACCTTTACCTGAGCACACACATGCACAAACACACCAAGCGTGCATGCACACCACATACACATATATGTGCAAAAATAAAATTTTAAATTTAAAAGAGTAGGGTGGTGCTGTCCCTGCCTGGCCCAGAGGATCCCTCATCCCATATTATTCTGGGACACCTCCTCAGCCCCTGCTCCTCCCCTGCAAACTCCTTCCAGCACCTTTTCTGCTCTGCCTTCACTCTCATAGTTTCTGGCTTAATGTGCACAATACAATTAAGGCGAAATGAGCTTCCCATCAAACCCCAATGACTTTCTTCTCCTCATCCTACCCCAAGCACTACTAGCCGGGCAGTGCTCCCTCCTTCTCTTGGACTACAGTGATGAATTCCAGAACATGACTTCCTGACTAAGTCTCCCTCCCCAGAACCCCACACATACCCCCTCCAGAGCCAGGACCAGAGTCAGGTCAGAGCCGAACAAAAGAGGAATACCCCAGGCAGGAGTTTGCTTACCAGCTCGCTGTCTTGACAAGGCTTTTCTCTAGTCTAGACTAAGGCCAGGGTGGGGTGAAAAATTCAAGAAGGAGCCGAGAGTGTGCAGTCTAGCAATTGGCCAAGGTGGAGGGGGAAGTTCATTCAGAAGCTGTCTGAGGAGTGTTAGATTTTAGGCAGGAAGAGAAGAGAGGGAGGAGAAGGGGAGGTGCTGAATCAAACTGTCCTGTAGGGTAGAGGTTTATTGGTGCTGCAGGTGGCATTGGGGGACAGGGTCTGAGGAAGAGAGTTTCTGTCTCATCAGCCAAGGAACATATCTCCTTTTGAAGGTTTCTGGGGGTGGAAGGTCTTGCATCTCAAGGAAGCAGACTTAGTTAATACGTCTGTGCTTCAGGAGGCTGTTTGTGACTGAGGCTACATGGGGAGGGTCACTCTCTCCCATGATGCTTGGCTAATGTGTGACTCCTGTGAAGTGAAGATAGTCTGGCTGCCTTTGATCTGAGCCGCGGGAACATGGCTTAGAACCTGATTACCCAGAGGTCTGGCTGCTCACTAGTAGAAGCACGCATGCTCTCTCCAAAACCACGCCCACCCCCAAAAGACAGGAGGCTGTGGCAGTGATCCACCAGTCACATTCCCCAGCCTTCCAGGGAGGGTTATCAAATGAAATGCTGGTGCCCTTCCTATCTAGGCTGAAGTTACTTTAGAGACAAGGCTTCCTTGGCCTTAGACAAGGCCCTGAGGTATAAAGTGACCTGTCTTAGGATGCCCTGGAGGAGACACTGCTAGTGCAGATGGAGGGGTGGGAGGGAGTGAAGCCAAGCTTCAAGATGCTGAGAGCTCATGACATCTGCTTCAGTGTCCCCCCTTCAGTTGGAGTGGAGAGCGCAGCCTTCTTCTTTGGAACCATCCCTTTTAGTCAATGGCTCATCCTTCAAACATTTCTGGAAGCATGCTGGGCTTCAGCACTTGTGGAGATGAACCAGGCAGGCACTCTCCCTTCAGTACTTTCCAGCCTCACCCTCATCCCACCCCACCCCCGCAGGGCCACACCGGCGGGTTATCCTAGAGATTTGAACAATGGAACAGTGAAGAGAGCTTGCTTGCACAGCTGTATGTAGCAGAGCTGGTACAAGCGACTTAGGCCTCGAAGAGTGAGTAGGAGTTCATGGAGCTAAAACGGATTGTCCGGGTCTGGATAAAAGAAGAGGCAATGAAAAGACACCAGAAAATTAAATGGGACTTCAGTGGGGAGTTTTTACAAGCCCGGAAATCCCAAACTGATGCTCATTGGGTGATGTCATCTGGTACCGCAGAGCTTCCTGTATCCTACAGGTGTAGCCCTGCACAGCATCTGAATTTGGAGCCTGGCCTCACAGTGGCAAGATCTGGAGCACTTTGCCATCTTTTCTGGGCCTCGTTTCTGCGCACCGAACAATGACAGCCGCAGGAAAGATAGAGTGCTCTGAGCACGCTCCCAAACGCCAGGACTGGGGAGGGGTGCGTGAATGGCAGCTATCGCTGTCAAGTGAATTATTACTTTGATTTAGAAGGGTCTGTCCAGTTCATAAACCCCAAATAATGGAGCCCAGCCAGTCGGGGGACTTGCAGAACTACAAGGGGACTGGGGTAGAGCTGGTGCGGGTGCCGGAGGCTGTGCTAAAAATGACCCTTGAGGTCTTAGTGCTGGCAAAAGGAGAAGCGCAGCAGGCTGGGCTGGGTAACTATGCTGGCAATTTCCCCTGCAAAACCACCCGAACTGGAGCTCCATTCATTAGCATGAGAATAGAGCGCCGGCTGGGATCTGAGGGTCCAAAGGTATTTGTATTCGAAAGAGCTTCCTCAGTTCTTGGCTCAAAGTCACTGCGGCCAGAGCTTCGAGGCTGGGCGGGGATCCAACACACACTGCGGGCAGCCTGGGAAAGAAGGGAGTCCTACCCAAGTGGTCGCCCCAAGCCGTGGGGACCACTCAGAAATGCAGCCCAGAATACCTTTCCCAACCCAGCCCACCGAGAGCAACTGTTGTAAGTAGCTCTCTAGTTAAGTTCTTGAAATGTCTCCCCTACCCCCTTCAACCCTTTATTTCTTTGACATTTTAAATCCTGTGTGGAAGAAGACAGGAGTTTGAGGCTTGTGTGCTTCGAGCAAAGAAACCTGGAGTTTTCAAAGGTGGAGAGACACTACCCAATGGGATTAGTAATAATAGCCATCATTATAGCTCGTGGTTGAGAGCTGCCTCTTGCCAGGCATGATGTTACACATTTTACATACATTATCTTCTCTGTGTCTCTCTTTTTAAAATTCATGCCACAGTCCTGAGATACAGTTTTAAGCCTCACTTTACTGATCAGGAAACTATGATGCGGAGGTTAGTGGTAACTTACCCAGGACTAAGAGAAACACAATTTTTCCCATCTGAAGTATGGGCTACAGTATTAAGTTCTACACCTCCTGATGGCCTGTCAGGCTGCCCCTTTGGGAAGAAGCTGTGGCGTGCAGAGTGGAATGAAAGAATGCTGTGGCAATTTCCCCTTCAGATCCTCCCAGCGCAGGCTCCGTTCATTAGCATGAGAACCAGGTCCAAGCTGAAGAGTCACCCTCATCTCAGGCCTTTACCAATCCTCCTCTGGGCACTCGGGTTTATTGATCCCCTAGGGATTGTGTAGCTGTGGGGCCCATCGTGATGGCATTTCTAAGGGAAAGGCAGAAAAGTCAGGGAGCAGAAAGATACCCAACTAGTTTGGGTAGAATCGCACCGTGCCACCCTCAGGAAAGAACCCAGAATCCCAGATGAACCCCACAAGAATGTTCTTCACTTGTTCTTCCTCTCGCCTAGTCACTGTCCTCTTGTCATTGTCCTCTTGTCATGCTCTGTTTCCCCACCTCCACCTCTTCCTCTTCTTCTTCACCAACAAGAATCCGAGAACACCCTGGTGCCTTAGCCCCTCTGTAAAGTTCCCAAGTCTAGCCATAATGTTACTGAAAACTTTGGGGACCCTCAACTAGGCGACCATATGTTACCAGATAAATGGGGCCCCCTCTCAGGAGTCCTTGTTTCATTAATAAAAGAATTTTGGGACAGACTCAGAAGGAAGCTCTAGGACAACTTTATAAGAGTTTTTAAAAAAAAAAAAAAAAACCCAGGTCAGACAAGCTGCCGGAAAAAAGTCAAGGATGCCCTAATCATGAGCGTGACAAACCCTGCCACACCCAACATGGGATCTCCTTTCTCTATGATCTTTACTGTTAACGTCCCATTCCATCAGAACTTTCAAGTCTCATACAAGTCCGAAGCCCTGGTGTCTGCCTGTGTCTCTTCTTTCCCCATTCATCCTAGGACCCCACATTGCTGCAGAAGACTGACCGACCATTTCTCTACACTGGCGTGGGAGTGCTCTGTGTAACCCGGACAGAGTGCTAACTCAATCTCAGGCATGGTGTCACCACACAAGGGCCACAGCTGCCTGGGACTCCTTACTCTTGCTCACCCTAAACCTCCAGAGGCTGCATGTAGAGGTGGGCAGAGCGAGTGCTCAAGGGCCCTGCCTTGCCAAGCTTTCTTTCAGCTCCTCATTATCCTAGCCCTCTGCCTGAGAAGGTAATTAAATCTGTCTCCCATCAAAAGCTGGGGCTGGCTTTACCCCAAGGCCTGGCTGGCAAGGCAGGGAGATAATGAACAACTCTCACCAGGCCTGGAGGGGGCGGGGCTTAGTTGGCTCCACCCTCACCCATCACAGGAATCTGGGAGCTAACATTCAGTTCTCCTCAGGGTTAAAGAAAGAATCTGAACCTTCTAGGTGTGAAGAATAGAGCCTTGGTGTCCTGACCCTGGGGTTTGGGGGTTCAGGATCCCTGATGAGGCAGCTCAAAGGAAGAATATGAGCTGTAAGCTCTTCCTGTGATTAACAGAACGCAGGACCGGGACCAGGTTTGCTTTGAGAGCTCAGAAGAGAAACAAGGTTCCCTTTCTTCTTCCCTTTATCTCACCAAAAAAGGATGTGACGATGAAGATGAAGGCTAAGAAACTGACGCTGCTCTTTATGACCTGCCCCAGTTACAAAATGAACAGAGGAAGGCTTCGTAGAAAGAGCTCTAAAGGACCCGAGGATGGCAGGAAGGCACAGGAGAGAGGACACAAGGATAGGACGGCGAGGCTGCCTATGTGAGAGGAAGGCAGCGTGGAGGTCCGCGGTGGATCCTGGAGGTAGTGGGAGTCACTGTAGGTTTAAGAGGTCAAAAGTAACTGGGACCCATGTGTAGGGCTGGAGAGGTGGCTCTGCGTTTTAAGTATGCTAATTCCTGCTGCTGGGGACCAGTGTCACTGGCTCACAACCTCCTGAAACTCCAGATCCAGATCCAATGCCCCCTTCAGGCCTCGGCAAGTACCTGCAAGAACAGTATTGTAGGATGGAAAGAAAAGGGCTAGTGTGCAAACCGACTTGATCCCTCCGCCCCGAGGCCCCTTATTCTTGGCTTTGTCTGACTCAATAGAGAAGGTGGTTCATGGAGCTTAACAAAGAGGACTCTGCCCAGAGTCACTTGGGCTATGGCACTTGACCTCACTCAATAGGCTTCCCTGACACAGGGAAGCCTAGGATACCTCTGGGAGCCTCACTTTCTTCCCCTGTGAAATGGCAAAGATAAGGATAGTAATGGTGGAGTGTCCCTCACAGACTGATGAGCATCAAGTGTCTTGTCTGTGTCAGAAGAGACCTGCTGTGGTTGCCACAGGTTTCCTCCAACCACAGGATGCCTGGATGTTCTCCTGGTTTTTGATGGGAGCTCTCACAATCCTGGCATAAGCGTATCTTAGTGGGCAGGTTTTGGGCCAACCTCCAACTTTCAAGTAGCCTTGTGAGAGCTGCTACTCAATTACCCTTAATCTTCTTGATGAGGTGGAGTCCAGCCAGATTTTATAGGCCCCAAACCAAGTCCCCAAGCTCTGGTCACAGATTACCCTGCCACAGCCTTCCCCTCTCAGTCTCCAAATGGCTGGTGGTGGATGATGTGTCCTTCCTACCCTACTGCCTTCAGGGTGGGGGTGGTGATCAGATCCACCGGCATGGAAGAGACATTTTGGATTTCAAAGACCTGGCTTCAAATTTCACCATTAGCATTTGGCTGGAGGCCAGGAAGGCCCTTCTTAATCCACACATCTCTAGGTGCCCTTGTGAGTCAGAAGCCACTCTCTGGAAGAAGGGTTTCCTTAGATCCAAAGAAGCCAGAAGACCTCTGGAAGGAGGAGATTTGCATGGTGGGATTGAAAGGCAGAGGGCACAGAGGGCTGCCGACTAAGCAAGCCAGGCTGTCATCTCAGTCTGTGGAGGAAGGCACTCCTCCCAGCGGGAGCTTGGGTTGAAGATCTTACTGTAGAAACACCAAGAAAAGGTTCCTATGATAAGCTGCCTGCATGGGCACACAATGAAGCAAGCAGGAAATCCTTCCTGGCACTTCTGGACTGGCCATGATGCCACAGTCATCAGAAAAAAAGCGAGACCAGGACAGGCCTTGCTTGAATGTAGACTCTTTGTCTGCATATTTTTCTGATGTCACGTGGTCACATTTGTCCTCCATGTCCTTGTCCCAGAGCTGATAAAAGTAAAATAGAAGTGTGCCCTAAGACTGGAAGGCAGATATATAATCCGTGCCTTGGGATGGTTTTTTACTCCCTACAATAGGAATAGAAAGCCAGTGGGTGAGAAGGGTGCCTACAGGCTGCCCTTTGTGAAACAGATGACATGGGCATGATGGGCAAAGGGAAGCAGAGTATACCAATCCCGATGGCTTTGTTTTCAAGCCATTGCTGCCACAAGGTACCCAAAGAGGTTGACTGACTTGCCCAAGGTCACGCAGGCTTTCTAAAGTCCAATTCCTGAGCATTTGCCACTGGTCATAGAATGGATCTGCTGTGCTTCTGAAATTGGTTGGGAGAGTCACAGACAAGTTCATAAGAATCTTAACAAGCTTGCTTGGTGACAGGATGGGAGGAGAACACCTGGCACCCAAGCCTGGGAGTTGAAGGATGTGTCTAATAATATCCATGAAGAGGAAGGGGAGAGCCTAGTGGGGCACAAAGTTCAGGCCCAGTTCCCAGAGGCTAGCATTGCCCAGAAAGCATCAGTTCACACCCTGTGCCCAAGACCTTCTTGAGTGGCTGTGGGTAGCCCCTCTGCCCTCGATTATCTGCACACCTCCCTCCATCCCCTAGAGAAGCCCATTTCAGACATTGGTCTAACAATGGGATCATGCCCTCTATTGGGCCCTAGTTACAGTCCTTTTTGATAAAGATAAGAACAACACTTACCACAGTCAGGACTCAGTGTTGTGTCTACTCAGGGGTTTCTCTGCTCACTCTCCCTTCCTTCTGTGGGGCTCCAGGGCTCAGTCCACTAATATTTGTTCAATACCAGTTGGAACCCAGAACTGCCAACCCCTGAAGCAAGAGTTGCCCTGTTTTCTCATGAGTGGTGGGGGACTTCTCTAACAGATTGAACTCAGGGACCACATGGTGTCCTCCCTTTCTTCAGAAGGGCTAACCTCCTGCCTAGCTCACTGTATCCTTCAAGACTCAACTCAAGGAGTAATGTCTATCTCTTGCCTCATGCCCAGAATGGGTTAGTTATTTCACCCTTATGTTCCATAGTTCCTTGACCGTTTTTATAGCATTGCTGATGACCAAAGATACAGAGCCACCTATGTGTTCTCCTCTGCCACAAGATGAGCTTCTAGCTATAGACACTAAAGGATTAGTGTGGTGGTTTGAATATGCTTGGCCCAACAAGTGGCACTATTGGGAGGTGTGGTCTTGTTAGAAAAGGTGTGGCTTTGTTGGAGAAAGTGTGTCACTGTGGGCATGGGCTTTAAGACCCTCACCCTTGCTGCCTAGAAGTCCATCTTCTCCTAGACCTTCAGATGAAGATGTAGAAGTCTCAGCTCCTCCTATAGCATGCCTGCCTGGACACTGCCCTGCTCCCACCTTGACGATAATGGACTGAACCTCTGAACCTATAAGTCAGCCTCAATTAAATATTGTCCTTCTAAGAGTTGCCTTGGTCATAGTGTCTGTTCACAGCATTAAAACCCTAACTAGGAAAGTAGTTTGTACCTGGTACGCAGCTATTGATCTAGCAAATACCTTCTTCACAGTATCTATCTGTAAGGACCACCAAAAGCAATTTGCTTTCAGTTGGCAAGGCCAGCAGTATACCTTTACAGTTTTGCCTCAAGGATATCTTAACTCTCCTGCCCTGCATCATAATTTAGTTAGAAGGGATCTTGATCATCTCTCTCTTCCACAAAATTTCACATTGGTGCACTATATTGATGACATTATGCTTATTGGATCAAGTGAGTAGGAAGTAGCAACCACTTTGGACTCAATTGGTAACACATATGCATATCAGAGGATGGGAAATAAATTCAACCCAAATTCGAGAATGGTTTGCCTCAGTAAAATTCTTAGGAGTCCAGTGGTGTGGTGCAGAGGTACTCTTTCTAAGGTGAAAGATAGGTTATTGAACCTAGCTTCTCCCACCACCAAGAAAGAAGCGCAACGTTTAGTGGGTCTATTTGGATTCTGGAGACAGCACATTCCTCACTTGGGTATGTTACTCAAGTACCAAGTTACTCAGAAAGCTGCTAGCTTTGTGTGGGCCCTGGAACAGGAGAAGGCTCTTCAACAGGTCCGGGCTGCTGTGCAGGCTGCTCTACCACTTGGACCATGTGACCCAGCAGACCTGATGGTACTTGAGGTGTTGGTGGCAGATAGGGATGCTGTTTGGAGACTTTGGCAAGCCTTTGTGGGTGAAACACAGAAGAGACCACTGGGCTTTTGGAAGCAAAGCCCTACCATCATCTAACACACACTATTCTCTCTGAAAAACAGCTTTTGGCCTGCTATTGGGCCTTAGTGGAAACTGAACATTTGACAATAGGACACCAAGTCACCATGCGACCTGAACAGTCCATTGTGAGCTGGGTGTTATCAGACCCACCAAGTCATAAAGTAGGACATGCACAACAGCAGTCTATTACCAAATGGTGTATAAGCTATCACGCCGGAGCAGGCTCTGAAGGCACAAGCAAGTTACACGAAGAAATTGCCCAAATGCCTGTGGTTTCTACTCCTTATACAATGCTGTTTGCTGCCAAACATGCACCTATAGCCTGATGGGGTGTTCTCCATGATCAGTTGACTGAAGAAGAGAAAACTAGGACCTGGTTTACTCATGGTTCTGCACATTATGCAGGCACTACCACATTAGCTTGTCAATACAGGTTCACAAGCCTTGCTCTGGAGTATGTGAAGGATTTCTTAGACTTTCCAATATGAAATAAAGTGGTGGGCCTATAGCCTTGCCTTGTGATTCTTTATAAGCACTCCCCAAAAAGCTGATCTTAGGGATGAGTTCTCTAGCCACATGCCTAACATATTCAGGGTCACAGAGCCATGGGGTAGGGGGTAGGGTGGGGAGATGTGAGCCTGGAAACAAGAAACTAAGTAGGTTCTCATCCTTATACTCTGTCTCCTCATATGTGGCCGGCCAGTGACTCCTGGATGTAAAGGCTCCATATAGCCTAGGCTTGGCAGTTGCAGAAGTGATCATGGGGTTTATGGAGCTCTGCAGGACTCAGATATGGGATCTGGGCACTGAGGATGAGACAAGGGCAGAGGACACCCCTCTGGTTGTATCTGGCTATAAGATCCTGGTGATGGTCAATCTTCATTGTCAACCAGATGTGAAGTCACTTAGAAGACGCACCTCTGAGTGTGTCAGTAAAGGTGTAACTGACGTGGAAAGACCTACCCTGAACGTACAGGCCCTTGAACACAAGGGATACAGCACATACAGAGGTCAGAAGACAACTGGCAGGAAGGAGTTGGTTCTCACTTTCCACCATGTGGAACCTGGGAAGAATTGAGTCATCAGGCTCTGTGACAAATACCTTTATCCGCTGAGCCATCTTGGCAACTCTGGGATTTCTTTTTAAGTGGGTGTTGATCACATCCATTAAGACCCATGTGTGGAGATGCTAGGACTCAATCCCTCTCAAAGGCCCCACCTTCTGACACCATCAAGATAGGGGTTAGCAAATTTTAAATATTTTTAAAATCATGTATATATGTATCGTCTGCCTATGGATTTACACATGTGGGCATGTGTTCTGCTAGAGGCCAGAAGAGAGCATAGGGTCTCCTGGAGCTGGAAGTACAGCCTTTCACATAATGAAAGGCCGACAAATAGAGCTTGGGTCCCTCTGGAGGAGGAGTTTGACTCTTAATCACCAAGCTATTTCTCCAGTCCCAGGATAAGCATTTTAAAATATGAATTTTGTAGGGACACAAACTCCTAATCTATAACGATTGGGGGAGTCCTGCCTTGCACTCTGGTTCTCTTTGGCTCCAACAGAGAGACAAGTGGTACTAGCAGTGAGGCGACCTACTGTGTTCCAGGCAGAGTGGCTGTTCTCTTACACAGAATAAGTACAAGTGCATAATCCCAGTGTCTCTAGCCACCTGCCAGGTATGAGCTGTTCTTACCTTCTTGAGAGAAGGAAATTTACCAAACAGAAAGGAAAAATAGAAAACAGAAATTACCCCAAAACAGATTGAATTTATATTATTATTATTATTATTATTATTATTATTATTATTATTATTACTACTACTACTACTACTACTACTACTACTACTACTACTACTAGTGGGGGTTATTGTTGTCTTTGTTGGGGGTTTTTTGGGGTCTTTTTTTTTTGAGACAGGGCTTCTCTGTGTAGCCCTGGATGTCCAAGAACTCACTCAGTAGATCAGGCTGTTCTCAAAAAAATTCAGAGACTCACCTGCTTCTGGATCCAGAGCACTGGAATTAAAGGTATGTAGCACCACACCCAGCTTCAGATTGAATTAATCAAGTCTTCTCACAGAATAATCCTGCTTTATCTGGTCAATTTTAATTTACAAAAAGAAAGAGGAGGAGGAAGGGGTGGAGAAGGAAAGAAAGGAAGGAATAAATTTGTGTTTAAATCCTTTGTATCCTAGAAAAGGGGAACACCTTTCTAAGACATTTTGTGGAGCCAGCAAAACTTTAGTCTGCACTTCATGCATCTGCACAGTGGGGAAAATAATAGGTTGGCAGGGTAGCATCAAGGGCCTTGTATGCATGTGTATGGCATTTAACATGACTGCAATGTATTCCACATGTAGAAGTTGTTCTACATGGGCACAGCAGGATTCAGGCTGAAGCCTCTGTCTCACTGAACCAGACATCTAGAATGGCATGCCTAGGAAAAAGAAGAGGGAAAAATATGTGAACTTTGATACTTGAATAAAGCCCCAAACTCCTAGGGGCAACCTGGCAAATTAGGTCCCACTAGACCCTCATTAAGGCACTTCAAAGTAGCCACACCCATGAAATTTTGCAGACAAAGCTTTGAGGACCTGGGACTGACTATATTAAGACACAGCCAGGGCCATCTGAAGACAAAGCTCAAGGTTCTCTGCGTTTGCTTCTTAGGCAGGTGCCTGAACCAACCAAACCATAGCCATGGAATGTTAGACCTTATGACCCGGGCTGTTTTTAGATGTAAGAGTGCCCATATTTAAGTCAGGCAGTGAATCTGCTCTGTAGATCACTGAAGGACACAGGAAGGACTTGGAATGACCTGGCCCATAATAGTCACATCTGTCTGAAGAATTTTCTTCTCTGAAGTCTACTCTGCCTTCCACGGCTGGTATTCACAGAGACTAGAATCTGTCTCCTGTTTATGGTACTTTCTCTATATAAGTGGAACACAGACACAGCCTTCTGTAATAGCTACTTAGCCAATTCCAAAACATGTTTATTTTAATATTCATGATTGACAGATTTCCCAAACCCACCCCACTTTCCTCTCTGAACTAGAGAAACAGCCTATTCAAATCCTGTATCCTGACTCACATCATTCAGGCACCATCTTGGAGTATGTCTGAATGCCTGTACTCCTTCTGCAGACATGATCCTACAACCTGCTTTTGGATCACAGTCACATACATACTACTTCTCTGTGTATGTGTGACTGTGGAATGCATGTAGGTGTGCTCATATACGTAGAAGCCAGAGGTCAATGCCAAGTACCTTCCTAAATCACTCTTCACCTTGTTTATTGAGACAGAGCCTCTCACTGAACCAGAAGCTTGCTGATTAGGCTGGGCTTGCTGGGCAGAAACGCCTAGGGATCATCTGTCTTTGCCTTGCCAGTATTGGGATTACAGAAGTAGGCTGTTCTGCATGGGTTTTATACGGGTTCCGGGGTTCTAAACACAGGTCCCTGTGCTTGTGCAGCAATCACTTTCCTGACTGAACCATCTTTCCAGCCCCGTATGCATACTGTGTCCCTCTTCCCCAGCTCCCCATCCATAGAAGTCCATTATGGAGCCATGGTGATGCAGAGTAGTATGAAGGTCACTGATGGACTGAAGTCCTGGCCCTGGCACTGTATCCATGCAACCTTGGACCAGATCTTAAGCTCGCTGAGTCTCTGATTCCCTATCTAGAAATAATAGTAGACACTCAGCATCAGCTTGGTGCAGTGGGTCTCAACTTTCCTAATGCTGTGACTCTTTACTACAGTTCTGTGACTCTTTACTACAGTTCCTCATGTTGTGGTCACTCTCAGCTATAAAATTATTTTGTTGCTACTTCATAACTGTAATTTTGCTACTGTTATGAATCATGATGTAAATGTCTGTGTTTTCTGATGGTGTTGATCTACAGGTTGAGAAGTCCTAGCTTGGTGTGAGACTCCTTTATAAACTGACAAAAAGATAATTGGTGTACCAGATCCTCAGGCACATAGGAAATCTGGGAACTGGGATTTAAGTGGCTTGGAGACTGAATGGTCCTCACATTTCTGAGCTCATGTTTTTCTCCCCTGTTGAGGCAGAAGAATAGAAAGGGGAAGGCCAGCATAGTTGTGGCTGCTGGCTTTGGGGCTCTTCAGCTACTGGGGAAGCTGCTCCAGGCAAAAAGATGGTATCCTTAGAGATGGCAGCTCTGGCCTGACCCCTGCTTTCCCTAAAGCATGGAACAGCAAGTTGGTCCCAACTGCTCCCTGCATCTTCCCATCTGTTAAAAGCTGCTTCTTCCTGTTTTGAACATAGAGAAACTGAGGACAGAAAATGCCTTGATATACCATCTAGTTCAGCTCTCTTTTTGGCTCTGAAAGGAAGAAATTGGGGTACATATAAAAACAGTCCTGGCATCTTCTTAGTACAATATTGTTCATGTCTTTGGAAGCAGAGTTATCTTGCTTTTTACCCAGACTAACCAGGTAGGTGTCATCTCATCATCCCCATTAAAAGTCAGAAAACTTAGGCAGCTTCCTCAAGGGCTGTCCCTGACTCGAGGCAGAATTAGAACTTCAGATATCTCTTACCTACTCACACCCATACCCAATACTGCACCTCCTAACAGAGTGGACCCTGGTGGATCCCATGTTCTCCAGTCATACATCATTCACTTCAGGCCTCTAGAAAGTCACACTCTTATGCCTACTGCTCTATTCTGCCTTGATCTCCAGGATTCCTGAGCATCATTCAAGGAACTCTCTTGTTTCCAAGCTAACAAGTCCCAAATGCAAAGGCTCTAACTGATTTATCTGATTTATCCCTAGGAGCCACACCCAGCACAGGGCCAGGCACAAACACAAGTAAGTGTGAATGAGAACATTTGTGGAAGGAATAGAGGGATGGAGGGATGAAAGGAGGGACAGAGTGAAGAAAGAGAGGAAGGAATAGAACTCTCTCTTCCATAGCTTCTCTCAACAGAGAAACAAGGCTCCAAGTGTTTACCCCACATTGATTAACCTCAATCCCTATTACCACTGCTACACCTGATCCCCAGCTCCCCTGCCACACTGTCCACAGCATTTGTGAACTGCCCTGCCACCCTCAATTACACTAGGACACAGAGCACTCACCTTAGGCAAGTAACAAGGCCTTGACCATAGATTGGCAATGGAAGGGCTTAGAGGCCTGGCCTGGGCCTTCAAAGCCCTAGAGCAAATGTTCACCTTCTTCATCCCACCATCCCTTGCTTACTGGGAACTGGTGAGGTCCATGCTACTTCCCTGAGGTGGGAAGCGGGCTGGGGGGACTCCCAGTGTTTGTCAGCAGAGTATGGTATTGGGGAGGACTGTGTTTCCATGGTTACTAGCCATGGGAGCTGCAGGGAGATGGGGCCATGGTGTACACAGACACAGATCCACACGGACCTGCAAGAAAAATAGCAACAGATTTGCTGAGTCATTGGCCCCACGTATTTATAGTCTCTGGCGAAGGCAGACCTGCCTATCAGAGGCTAATAATACTGCAGCAGTGTGTTAATTGCAAAGACGGAGTCTTCAAGCATCCATTCAGACACCCAAGACTGCTCCTTGAATAAAGAGTGAGGCCTCACAATGAGCCAGGCTTCCTGTTTGGTAGCATGTATACTTAGGAATGTGTGTGTGTGTGTGTGTGTGTGTGTGTGTGTGTGTGTGTGTGTGTGTGTGCAGGTATATGAAACCTGGCTCTGGCTTGGAAAAAAAAAGCTACTGTTACATCAAGCAGACTGAAACCAGCCCACAGCATGGTGTGACAGAACACTCTTCAACCCCCTCCTAAGGGTGTCTAGGATTCACCCACTCTACAGATGGCCAGGGCAAGGAGGGGTCCAAAACAGAGGATATGAGGATGCTTGACTACAGCCCAGGAATGAGAGGACATGAGGCATGAGGCGGGATGCTAACAGCAACTCCAAGATCACACTGAGGCTAGAATGTGGAGAACTGAGCCAAGCTCAATCATTACTGAGAGCTGGGGTGCCACCTTAAATAAATATGTAAGGGCCAAGTTCAGCCCTGCAGAAGAATCTCTGCTTCACCCTCAAGATGTCCATCCAGACACAGTGACTGCCCCAACACTGTCCTATGGTGGTAGCAACTATACTTTGCCAGTTGGGAGCTCCACATGTTCCCAACACCTAGACAATAAGGCCTTGAGTGGAGCCCTAGGTGAAATGGACAGGTATCCCACTCAGATACCATTATTCTTGGTCCCTGTGAGTCTTCTGACTGTTTGGTCAAGTATTTGCCTGGCTTGGGGTCAGTTCTCCTCAAAGGCTCTGTTCCTCTCTGGACATATTCCTTCTTATACTGGGCCTTTAGTAGAGCCAGGATAGAGCATGATTTCCCAAAAGAACCCTAGCTCCTTCAGTCTTCTGTTGCCTGTGGCCCCTGTGTGCACATCACCTTTGGGTTTAGGAGGGAAAAGATGGCTGTCAACAGCCCTCTCTCAGCTTTAAACTCAGTGTCACTTCCAGATCAGCCCTTGGCCTTCCTGCTCAGCCTACAGGACACCCATGCTCCCCTCACAACCAGGAAGGAACAACAAAGCAAGCTCTGTAGGAGGAAGGTAGCTGGGCTGGCTGTATCATCTGAGCCTCCATCTCGCCCACACCAACCCCCCAAACAGCTCATGCTCTCGTGACTGAGTCCACAGTACTCTGTGAAAAGAAGGGAGGAGGCGCGGGAAGAGAGGGGCATCTCTCTGGTTCTCACTTCTTAAGAAAAGGTTGACTGGAGAGCTGTTATTAATAGTAAATTAAATAGTGCAGTTATTCTGAATAATAAAGAGCTCTTCTGTTCCAAGTTCCCACAGTCCTCTCTCTCCAGGGAAACACTTGTGATGGCCTGAGATGTGGCCTCCGTGATTGGCATTTGTAGGGCGAAGCAGGGACAGAAATGTAGCTCAGTAGTGTTTTCTTATCACACTGAAGCTTGGGTTTGATCCACAGCGTCACATAAATCAGGACAGTGAGTCATGCCCTGTCATCCCAGCACTCAGGATGTGGATGCAAGAGGATCAAAAGTTTGAGACCATCCTCAGGTATACAGCAAGTCTGAGGGCAACCTGAGCCACACAAGCCTCTTAATAAAAATAGATGAAGCCAATGTTCTCGCTGTACCTGAAAATAGGCTGCCAAGCACACCCTAGAATGTCTCCTGTGACCCCCACATTAGAAGACCTTAACACTTCATATGATCACATTACAGAGCCTGATCTATACCCAAGGATGGGAACCTCAGCATGGAGACTCCCCCCACACTCACTCATTGTGTGACCTTGGGAAGCCACTAAACTGTTCCAGTCTCTCATCCTTAAGATCGACGAATGGTGGTCTTCCTGGTTGCTGCCGCCGCAGAGAGCCCTTGGGCAGCACCCCGCGAGCAAACTTGAGCCTCGGGACCACAGGTAAGACCAACTTGTCTGCTGCAAGAGAGCTGCCTGGTGAGATCGGGACACACAGAGGCAGACTTCATCTAGGACCGGGCACGTCCTGTGTTTGCCGGAGGTCCCACGCCCGCGGATCCCAGCCCGCAGCAGCTCTCTGCTCCCAGACCCTGTGGGAAAGACCTCACCGCCTGATCAGGTGGGCACTCCTGAGGCTGCAGAGCGGAAGAGACCACCAACACTGCCCACCCCTGCCCACATCCCTGGCCCAAGAGGAAACTGTATAAGGCCTCTGGGCTCCCGTGGGGGAGGGCCCAGGAGCGGCAGGACCCCTGCCTGAGACACCGCCGGAACCTGAGGGAAACAGACCGGATAAACAGTTCTCTGCACCCAAATCCCGTGGGAGGGAGAGCTAAACCTTCAGAGAGGCAGACAAGCCTGGGAAACCAGAAGAGACTGCTCTCTGTGCACACATCTCGGACGCCAGAGGAAAACACCAAAGGCCATCTGGAACCCTGGTGCACTGAAGCTCCCGGAAGGGGCGGCACAGATCTTGCTGGTTGCTGCCGCTGCAGAGAGCCCGTGGGCAGCACCCCACGAGCGAACTTGAGCCTCGGGACCACAGGTAAGACCAACTTTTCTGCTGCAAGAAAGCTGCCTGGTGAACTCAACACACAGGCCCACAGGAACAGCTGAAGACCTGTAGAGAGGAAAAACTACACGCCCGAAAGCAGAACACTCTGTCCCCATAACTGACTGAAAGAGAGGAAAACAGGTCTACAGCACTCCTGACACACAGGCTTATAGGACAGTCTAGCCACTGTCAGAAATAGCAGAACAAAGTAACACTAGAGATAATCTGATGGCGAGAGGCAAGCGCAGGAACCCAAGCAACAGAAACCAAGACTACATGGCATCATCGGAGCCCAATTCTCCCACCAAAACAAACATGGAATATCCAAACACACCAGAAAAGCAAGATCTAGTTTCAAAATCATATTTGATCATGATGCTGGAGGACTTCAAGAAAGACATGAACTCCCTTAGGGAAACACAGGAAAACATTAATAAACAAGTAGAAGCCTACAGAGAGGAATCGCAAAAATCCCTGAAAGAATTCCAGGAAAACACAATCAAACAGTTGAAGGAATTAAAAATGGAAATAGAAGCAATCAAGAAAGAACACATGGAAACAACCCTGGATATAGAAAACCAAAAGAAGAGACAAGGAGCTGTAGATACAAGCTTCACCAACAGAATACAAGAGATGGAAGAGAGAATCTCAGGAGCAGAAGATTCCATAGAAATCATTGACTCAACTGTCAAAGATAATGTAAAGCGGAAAAAGCTACTGGTCCAAAACATACAGGAAATCCAGGACTCAATGAGAAGATCAAACCTAAGGATAATAGGTATAGAAGAGAGTGAAGACTCCCAGCTCAAAGGACCAGTAAATATCTTCAACAAAATCATAGAAGAAAACTTCCCTAACCTAAAAAAAGAGATACCCATAGGCATACAAGATGCCTACAGAACTCCAAATAGATTGGACCAGAAAAGAAACACCTCCTGTCACATAATAGTCAAAACACCAAATGCACAAAATAAAGAAAGAATATTAAAAGCAGTAAGGGAAAAAGGTCAAGTAACATATAAAGGCAGACCTATCAGAATCACACCAGACTTCTCGCCAGAAACTATGAAGGCCAGAAGATCCTGGACTGATGTCATACAGACCCTAAGAGAACACAAATACCAGCCCAGGTTACTGTATCCTGCAAAACTCTCAATTAACATAGATGGAGAAACCAAGATATTCCATGACAAAACCAAATTTACACAATATCTTTCTACAAATCCAGCACTACAAAGGATAATAAATGGTAAAGCCCAACATAAGGAGGCAAGCTATACCCTAGAAGAAGCAAGAAACTAATCGTCTTGGCAACAAAACAAAGAGAATGAAAGCACACAAACATGACCTCACATCCAAATATGAATATAACGGGAAGCAATAATCACTATTCCTTAATATCTCTCAACATCAATGGTCTCAACTCCCCAATAAAAAGAAATAGATTAACAAACTGGATACGCAACGAGGACCCTGCATTCTGCTGCCTACAGGAAGCACACCTCAGAGACAAAGACAGACACTACCTCAGAGTGAAAGGCTGGAAAACAACTTTCCAAGCAAATGGTCAGAAGAAGCAAGCTGGAGTAGCCATTCTAATATCAAATAAAATCAATTTTCAACTAAAAGTCATCAAAAAAGATAAGGAAGGACACTTCATATTCATCAAAGGAAAAATCCACCAAGATGAACTCTCAATCCTAAATATCTATGCCCCAAATACAAGGGCACCTACATATGTAAAAGAAACCTTACTAAAGCTCAAAACACACATTGGACCTCACACAATAATAGTGGGAGATTTCAACACCCCACTCTCATCAATGGACAGATCATGGAAACAGAAATTAAACAGAGATGTAGACAGACTAAGAGAAGTCATGAGCCAAATGGACTTAACGGATATTTATAGAACATTCTATCCTAAAGCAAAAGGATATACCTTCTCAGCTCCTCATGGTACTTTCTCCAAAACTGACCATATAATTGGTCAAAAAACGGGCCTCAACAGGTACAGAAAGATAGAAATAATCCCATGCGTGCTATCGGACCACCACGGCCTAAAACTGGTCTTCAATAACAATCAAGGAAGAATGTCCACATATACTTGGAAATTGAACAATGCTCTACTCAATGATAACCTGGTCAAGGAAGAAATAAAAAAAGAAATTAAAAACTTTTTAGAATTTAATGAAAATGAAGGTACAACATACCCAAACTTATGGGACACAATGAAAGCTGTGCTAAGAGGAAAACTCATAGCGCTGAGTGCCTGCAGAAAGAAACAGGAAAGAGCATATGTCAGCAGCTTGACAGCACACCTAAAAGCTCTAGAACAAAAAGAAGCAAATACACCCAGGAGGAGTAGAAGGCAGGAAATAATCAAACTCAGAGCTGAAATCAACCAAGTAGAAACAAAAAGGACCATAGAAAGAATCAACAGAACCAAAAGTTGGTTCTTTGAGAAAATCAACAAGATAGATAAACCCTTAGCCAGACTAACGAGAGGACACAGAGAGTGCGTCCAAATTAACAAAATCAGAAATGAAAAGGGAGACATAACAACAGATTCAGAGGAAATTAAAAAAATCATCAGATCTTACTATAAAAACCTATATTCAACAAAACTTGAAAATCTTCAGGAAATGGACAATTTCCTAGACAGATACCAGGTACCGAAGTTAAATCAGGAACAGATAAACCAGTTAAACAACCCCATAACTCCTAAGGAAATAGAAGCAGTCATTAAAGGTCTCCCAACCAAAAAGAGCCCAGGTCCAGACGGGTTTAGTGCAGAATTCTATCAAACCTTCATAGAAGACCTCATACCAATATTATCCAAACTATTCCACAAAATTGAAACAGATGGATCACTACCGAATACCTTCTACGAAGCCACAATTACTCTTATACCTAAACCACACAAAGACACAACAAAGAAAGAGAACTTCAGACCAATTTCCCTTATGAATATCGACGCAAAAATACTCAACAAAATTCTGGCAAACCGAATCCAAGAGCACATCAAAACAATCATCCACCATGACCAAGTAGGCTTCATCCCAGGCATGCAGGGATGGTTTAATATACGGAAAACCATCAACGTGATCCATTATATAAACAAACTGAAAGAACAAAACCACATGATCATTTCATTAGATGCTGAGAAAGCATTTGACAAAATTCAACACCCCTTCATGATAAAAGTCCTGGAAAGAATAGGAATTCAAGGCCCATACCTGAACATGGTAAAAGCCATATACAGCAAACCAGTTGCTAACATTAAACTAAATGGAGAGAAACCTGAAGCAATCCCACTAAAATCAGGGACTAGACAAGGCTGCCCACTCTCTCCCTACTTATTCAATATAGTTCTTGAAGTTCTAGCCAGAGCAATCAGACAACAAAAGGATGTCAAGGGGATACAGATCGGAAAAGAAGAAGTCAAAATATCACTATATGCAGATGATATGATAGTATATTTAAGTGATCCCAAAAGTTCCACCAGAGAACTACTAAAGCTGATAAACAACTTCAGCAAAGTGGCTGGGTATAAAATTAACTCAAATAAATCAGTTGCCTTCCTCTATACAAAAGAGAAACAAGCCGAGAAAGAAATTAGGGAAACGACACCCTTCATAATAGACCCAAATAATGTAAAGTACCTCGGAGTGACTTTAACAAAGCAAGTAAAAGATCTGTACAATAAGCACTTCAAGACACTGAAGAAGGAAATTGAAGAAGACCTCAGAAGATGGAAAGATCTCCCATGCTCATGGATTGGCAGGATTAATATAGTAAAAATGGCCATTTTACCAAAAGCGATCTACAGATTCAATGCAATCCCCATCAAAATACCAATCCAATTCTTCAAAGAGTTAGACAGAACAATTTGCAAATTCACCTGGAATAACAAAAAACCCAGGATAGCTAAAGCTATCCTCAACAATAAAAGGACTTCAGGGGGAATCACTATCCCTGAACTCAAGCAGTATTACAGAGCAATAGTGATAAAAACTGCATGGTATTGGTACAGAGACAGACAGATAGACCAATGGAATAGAATTGAAGACCCAGAAATGAACCCACACACATATGGTCACTTGATTTTTGACAAAGGAGCCAAAACCATCCAATGGAAAAAAGATAGCATTTTCAGCAAATGGTGCTGGTTCAACTGGAGGTCAACATGTAGAAGAATGCAGATCGATCCATGCTTATCACCCTGTACAAAGCTTAAGTCCAAGTGGATCAAGGACCTCCACATCAAACCAGACACACTCAAACTAATAGAAGAAAAACTAGGGAAGCATCTAGAACACATGGGCACTGGAAAAAATTTCCTGAACAAAACACCAATGGCTTACGCTCTAAGATCAAGAATTGACAAATGGGATCTCATAAAACTGCAAAGCTTCTGTAAGGCAAAGGACACTGTGGTTAGGACAAACCGGCAACCAACAGATTGGGAAAAGATCTTTACCAATCCTACAACAGATAGAGGCCTTATATCCAAAATATACAAAGAACTCAAGAAGTTAGACCACAGGGAAACAAATAACCCTATTAAAAAATGGGGCTCAGAGCTAAACAAAGAATTCACAGCTGAGGAATGCCGAATGGCGGAGAAACACCTAAAGAAATGTTCAACATCTTTAGCCATAAGGGAAATGCAAATCAAAACAACCCTGAGATTTCACCTCACACCAGTGAGAATGGCTAAGATCAAAAACTCAGGGGACAACAGATGCTGGCGAGGATGTGGAGAAAGAGGAACACTCCTCCATTGTTGGTGGGATTGCAAACTGGTACAACCATTCTGGAAATCAGTCTGGAGGATCCTCAGAAAATTGGACATTGAACTGCCTGAGGATCCAGCTATACCTCTCTTGGGCATATACCCAAAAGATGCCCCAACATATAAAAAAGACACGTGCTCCACTATGTTCATTGCAGCCTTATTTATAATAGCCAGAAGCTGGAAAGAACCCAGATGCCCTTCAACAGAGGAATGGATACAGAAAATGTGGTACATCTACACAATGGAATATTACTCAGCTATCAAAAACAACGACTTTATGAAATTCGTAGGCAAATGGCTGGAACTGGAAAATATCATCCTGAGTGAGCTAACCCAAACACAGAAAGACATACATGGTATGCACTCACTGATAAGTGGCTATTAGCCCAAACGCTTGAATTACCCTAGATGCCTAGAACAAATGAAACTCAAGACAGATGATCAAAATGTGAATGCTTCACTCCTTCTTTAAAAGGGGAACAAGAATACCCTTGGCAGGGAATAGAGAGGCAAAGATTAAAACAGACACAGAAGGAACACCATTCAGAGCCTGCCCCACATGTGGCCCATACATATACAGCCATCCAATTAGACAAGATGAATGCAGCAAAAAAGTGCAGGCCGACAGGAGCCGGATGTATATCGCTCCTGAGAGACACAGCCAGAATACAGCAAATACAGGGGCGAATGCCAGCAGCAAACCACTGAACTGAGAACGGGACCCCTGTTGAAAGAATCAGAGAAAGAACTCGATGAGCTTGAAGGAGCTCGATACCCCTTATGAACAACAATGCCAATCAACCAGAGCTTCCAGGGACTAAGCCACTACTTAAAGACTATACATGGACTGACCCTGGACTCTGACCTCATAGGTAGCAATGAATATCCTAGTAAGATCACCAGTGGAAGGGGAAGCCCTTGGTCCTGCTAAGACTGAACCCCCAGTGAACGTGAGTGTTGGGGGGAGGGCAGTAATGGGGGGAGGGTGGGGAGGGGAACACCCATAAAGAAGGGGAGGGGGAGGGATTAGGGGGATGTTTGCCTGGAAACCGGGGAAAGGGAATAACACTCGAAATGTAAATAAGAAACACTCAAGTTAATAAAAAGCTCTCTTTGTTAAAAAAAAAAAAAAAAAAAAAAAAGATCGATGAATGGTTGCATCTCCCCTGGGAGCTTGGAAGAAGGGTTAAAGTAATATGTACTGAATACTATTGATTGTATAAAGTTCTTATATATGAAGAGCATGTAACTGTGCCTGACACTTGCTGGACCCAGTAGAAAGGTTTATTAGATGAATTAGTCATGGCTTGGATGTGCATGAAATCAAGCCAGAGTATCAAGGTCCTACAAAGCAGGGGCTTTAAATCCAATGCTCTGACTCCCAATAGATCCTTTGTCTGACTTAGGGCCTGACTGGTAGAGGAAAGGACACAGCGATGTCATCTCCTGCCCTTCTGTAGGCTTCAGTTTCTTCAGTGGCAATGGAAGATGTGTGAGATCAGCCTCCCTTGACCTGTTATAGATCAATAACTAAGTTAACTGAGCTCCTACTATGGGTCAGGCAGGCCCTCTGCTAAGTGCCTTACTCTCACAGGGTCTCTTACAAGTCTAGGAGTGGGTATTCTGTTCTACAGATGAAGAGACTGAGGCTCAGGAAGGTGAAAAGAAAAACAAAAATTCTATCCGACATCACACAGCTATAAAGGGACAGGTTAGAATCTGTACTAAGGTCTGTCTAAACCCACAACCAAAGATGATGCCCTTGAAGCCATCAAACTTAGGGGTGGGGAAATAAAGAGGGTGCTGGTCTGAGCTGTACCTACCCACTCCAGGTTTAGCCACCAAACAGTCCTCCACTAGATAATGGCTTGCCCCAAGAACCGAGCATGCTACAGCCAGCTGCTGAGTGATGGCAAAGACAGAAAAGTGATTGTTAGGGTGAGAGGGCCCTGGAAGGAGGTGACAGGGCACTAGCCTGGGACTGGACGTCCAGATGTGAAGAAGGGAAACGGAGTGGATCAGGCGCCAGCCTGTATAACGTACTGCAAACCTAAAGACTCAGACACAGCCATTATACCCCCCTCCTGCTCCTCCTGACATGATCTGGAATCATCTGGTTCCTCCTGGGCCCACTTGTCCCCCCCTTCCTGCATCTCCAATGGCAGCAGCTTTGGGGGAACAGTTTCCCCTGGGGCCTGATGCTATGCTCAGTCGCTGTTTATGAGAAGGAAACAAGGCCGGCTGCGTTTTCTAAAGAGACTCCAGGGAGCTGCAGCTGTGTGCCAGGGTTTCAGGCCTCCTAGGATCCTCTGCTGCTGGAGCTGGAACAGCAAGCATGGCCAGTCACTGCCCAGTGGAGGGGACGCAAGGAGAGGGTGCCCACTGTTGGAAACAATGTGTTCCACTTGAAGCTGGTTGAACATTTGTCCTGGAGATGACTCTGAGTTGGGACTGTGAGGAATCAGGCTGATCCTCAGCACCCTGGGGTTCCTGAAATACAGGTCCTTCTCTACCCAGGTAAGCAAAAGGCCTATGGCACAGGGCCTGACAACCTCTAGGGTGGGGAGCCCCCTCCTTGTAGTGACACTGAGTCCTCTCTGGGGAGAAAGGAAGGAAGGAGGGAGGGTATTCCAACAGGAAAGTTCCTCTGTAAGAGGATTGGAACCTCAAAGAGGAGGCTTGGGTTTGCTTCCAGGAGTTCTGAACAGTTAAGGGCTACACGTTGGGGATGAAAGGAGGCATATAGGCAAAAAGGCTGGCTGCAAAGGCCTAGGCAATGTGCCAACAGCTTGTGTCTTCTGCTAAAAGCAGCAAAGAGACACTGGAGGAAACTGTCTGGTCTGATGGGTCCTTAGAAAGATCACTCCGGGACTAACTCTCCCATCCAGCCCTCCTGAGCCTCAGTTCAACCCCTTGGGCACTGTAATAGGATTGCCTGAGATTCCACTCTGGAAACAGAGAACAGTGTAGCCCTGGGGAATACACAGGCACAATTCAGATGCCACCTGAATTCCCTACCCTGACCCCGGATCAACCAGTCTCCTCTCCACTCCACAAACATTTGTGTCAGAAATGATAAGAAAGACATATCAGCCCCTTATGAACAACAATGCCAAGCAACTAGAGCTTCCAGGGACTAAGCCACTACCTAAAGACTATACATGGACTGACCCTGGACTCTGACCTCATAGGTAGCAATGAATATCCTAGTAAGATCACCAGTGTAAGAGGAAGCCCTTGGGGGGGGGGGGCTGGGGATTTAGCTCAGTGGTAGAGCGCTTACCTAGGAAGCGCAAGGCCCTGGGTTCGGTCCCCAGCTCCGGAAAAAAAGAACCAAAAAAAAGAGGAAGCCCTTGGTCCTGCTAAGACTGAACCCCCAGTGAACGTGATTGTTGGGGGGGAGGGTGGCAATGGGGGGAGGGCGGCAATGGGGGGAGGGTGGGGAGGGGAACACTCATAAAGAAGGGGAGGGGGAGGGATTAGGGGGATGTTTGCCCGGAAACCGGGAAAGGGAATAACATTCTAAATGTAAGTAAGAAATACTCAAGTTAATAATAATAAAAAAAAAAGACATATCAGAAAGCAAGTCTATGTAATTAATCACATCGATTATCAGAAAGGGAAAGATTATGTGTTAAGATGTTAACCGACACCATAAATGAGTTTAATAGAACTGGACATCTACTCTGCCAAAACTCAGTAAAATACAAATAAAAATTTCCTTGACACAATAAAAAAAATACATCTGCAGCCAACATCAGCACCATTCTTAGTAATAAAACACTATTGGTGGGGGGAGGGGGGTTTCATATTTAAGTCACAGTGGGACAAGGGAGCTTGCTATTACCATAATTATGTTATATTGTTCTGGAAGTTTAAGCCAATACATTATTACATTAAAAGAGAAAAAGAAGTGTGGCATTTGAAAAGGAAGAGAAATTGCTATCATTATTTGTACATGATAGGACTGTTTATTCAGAAAACTCAAGAGAATCAACTGAAAAACTAATAACAGAGTAGAGAAGAGGTCAGGAAGATGGCCAGTGTCAAAATAATACACTAGCAAAACCCAGTTGGAAAACGTTAAGACAAAGGGGAAAAAAGAAGTTCCAGAACGAATGTAGAAATGACTAAAGGGTATTTGAGGTTCAGGAATAAGCCCTTGGAGGCTTGGGTACAGCTCAGTGAGCTGGGATAAGGCTCAGTGGTGGATGCTGAGGTAAGGCTTAGTGGTGGGGTATTGTAGGATGCTGTCATACCACACACACACACACACACACACACACACACACACACACACACACACACACACATATATATATATATATATATATATATATATATATATATAATTTTACAGCAACAGAGTATAGCTTAGTGATGGAGGCTGGAGTGTGGCTTGGTGTTTGAGGGTGGGATACGGCTCAGTGGCAGAGCTTGGCCTTAGCACAAGGCCTTGCATTCATCCAGTACCAAAAGAGAAACAGAAATAATAAGGATACGGCTCAGTAGGCAGGGTACTTGTCTAGCATGCGTGAAGCCCTTGGTTAATCCCTTGCATGCCATAAAACTGGCATAGGCTGGAGAGATAGCTTAGTGAAATGCTTGCCTTCCAAGTATGGGGACATGAATTTGATCCCTAGACCCAATTTGAGAGAGAGAGAGAGAGAGAGAGAGAGAGAGAGAGAGAGAGAGAGAGAGAGAGAGAGAGAGAGAGAGCGAGCACTGTGGTGGCCCATGTGTTTGTAATCCCTGCAGAGGGGAACAGGTAGGTCCCTAAGCCTCACTGGTCAGCTGACCTAGCCTACTTGGTGAGTTCCATTTAGCCAAGAGAGCCTATTTCAAACAGAAAAAGGTAGAAGGCACCTGAGGAACACCACCAAAGATTGTCCTCTGACCTTCCCACATGGGGGCACGCACAAACATGTGGACACACAATGGGCATGGTGACACAAACCTGTAACTCCTCTGCTCAGAGAGGAGAGGAGGAAGGGTTGCCAATGGGAAGGAGGGGGGTGTCAGACCATCTTCCTGGCCTGGCCTGGAGCTGCTCTGAGGGAAGACCCAAGCCTGGCTCGTAGCAGCCTGGCAAACAGTAGTCCAGGCCTCGAGACATGGGGTACAGTTCCAGATAGTCCACTGAACCATGCCTGCTGGGGGCTCTAGACTGTTATGAGGATCTGTCATCCCCAGCATGGCTCAGACCCCCCAGTAACTGAGGTTCCAGCTAAGAGTGGCTTGGAATATTCATGGGTCAACCATGAATCCAGGACTTGCTCCCTGGATTCACTGAAGCAGATTTCCCCAAGAGGACTTGTCCTCTGTAAAGAGACACATTTAGCCAATATCCAGGCTTCCTGGGGCAGACACTTACTGCCTACCCTCTGCCTCCAGGCTCTTGATTGGGCAACATGCTTCTCCTGCCATCAGGGCTGCAAAGGTACAACTGTTCCTTAGGGCCTGACTTTAGAAAGGAAAGTTTGTAGACTTTCACTCACCCACAGTGTGCAGAGTGTGGCCTGACATGAGCTCACGGCTCCTCTCCCAAGCTGACTAATCCTGGATTTTCTATGCCTTACCCTTAGAGAGAGTCCTCAGCCTAAGGCATTTCAGCCTGAAAGCCAGTAATTACTAAGGGACAGTACAGGGCTTCAGAACCCTTCAGGAGGCCTTGGCCACTGAGTGGTGTAGAGAAGGGAGGAGAAAAGAAGAGAGGGATATACCACATTGACCACTGGCAGGTTACTGCATAGCAGGTACCAGGTAACCCACATCCTCAGGGTGCAAGCAATATGCACATCTGGATCAAACCTGGTCACAGGGATGTCATTGCTCATATTCCCAAGCCGTTCCTCAGAAAAACCCAGCTTTTGATAGCCATTCCAGACCCTACTGGAGGCCAACCCCCTTGCCTTTCACACCTCTTCTGAGCCTTGTCTTCTCATCTAAGAACCAGCCACTATTCCTCTTGGGAACATCCCTCTGTGGGTGTCCTGTAGCAGCCAGCTCTCCCTAGGAGAGCCACACTCAGCTCCAGGATGCCACTGCAGGCAGCCTGCTGAGAGGGTCAGATGGGCTCTGTGACAAAGGTGGACACAGGACTCTTCTGCAGGCCCTTCTTGGGGCCCCAGCCTAGCATGCTCTCAGCCCTATCCTTCTCCCATGACTACAGAGTCCTCCCCAACCCCAGTGTCTAGGATAACGTTCTGAGGGTGGTTATTTGACCTATTTCACCAAGTCCCCCTGGATTCTTGGTCTTGTCACCATGGAAACCTTATGAGGTCACTAGCAACATTAAAACGGGAGGGGGAAACCTCTCGCCACCCAAAAATGAACCCCTACTTGGCTTCAGTGGCTTCTGCACAGGAGCAGGGGCCAGTCTGAAAGGAGAGCTAAGCTCTATCTCCAGGCACAGAGTTAACCCCTTGATGCCCAGGCTGTTGGCCACTCAGACATATGCCTTCCAAATCCTGAAGTTTTCCAGACGTCCTTGCCTGAGGAGAGAGTCCTACAGCTTTGTGCACATGCACAGCAGGCTTTACCTGGGGATTCAGAGAAAGGGCTCTTCCCAGGCAATGCTATTAAGTGAAGAGACTCAGGGAACTGCTGAGAGGCAGAAGCAGGGGGAAAGAAAGAGAGTCCGAGTCTGGACCATGCAGGAGCCCTGGTTCGTAGCCATTCCTATACTGCCACAGCATTCCAACACTAACCTCAGGAAATCTCCCAAACACCACTGTGTGATGCCCATCTCCCCACTGCTTTCTCCCTGCCACGGTGACCATCACAATTGTCATCCCATCAGGACCACCACCTCATCTCCCTTAGCAATGCCACATTGACTGCTACCACCATGTCACCACTCAACTTCTGTGACCATGATCATAGTCAATACCACTACCACCAGTGCTACCAATTACATTGTACTTCGTGATTTCTACCATAGTTTCTGTTCCCATCTGCCACACAGTTACCACCACTCTCCCCTTCGTGCATGTCACAACATCAAGGTCACATGTCACCACCATCATTATGGCTCACCCCTGCCCCCAGCATGTGAAGGAAAAAGTCTTCCTTCATAAAGTTGGTCCATCCAATGCCAGCCCTCTCATGGACATTATACAAGAACCTAGGCTGGAGAGGTAGAAAGATGGCTCAGTGGTTAAGAGCACTGGCTGCTCTTCCAAGGATCCCAAGTTCAATTCCCAGCAGCCACACGGTGGCTTACAACCATCTATAATGCCCTCTTCTGGTGTTTAGATACATGGAGACAGAGTGCTAAGAAGAAAGGAGGGAAGGAAGGAAGGAAGGAAGGAAGGAAGGAAGGAAGGAAGGAAGGAAGGAAGGAAGGAAGGGAGGGCACAAAAACATATTGAAAATTTGGATGAAGAACTAGGGGAACAGAACGTAGTCTGTGAAGACAGCAGCTGGGTCTTGTGGCTCCCACTCCTGCTTCCTGAGACCCTGCATCCTTACCAGACTCTCTTACCACTTCCTGTTCCACCACAATGCTCATAAGTGCTCTTTCCTAAACCCTCAGGGACACGGCTACGGTGTGTACCACAGAAGCTGCTGATAAGGGCGTACGTTGCCACGGACTTCCTGAAAAATAACAATATGGCAAATCCTCTGGAAAGTGCATTCTCAGAAACTGTACTTCTAAGAACCTACCCTGAGGAAATAATTAGATAAATGTGCAAAGATGATGTGTGGGTGTTTTAATAGCAATAATTGGAAACAGCCTAAATGCATAGCAACAAAAGTCTAAAGAAACCATATGGATTAATATGCAGCCATTAAAACAGAAAACATGGGTCTATCTATCAACATAGAAATAGGCTGACTCTACAGTGCTAGCGAATAAAGGTACATTTCCTATATAGAATATCTATTCCTAAAAACACAGGTGCACTCACAAAACATGGTTGAAATATTTTTATCTTAATAGCTGGCACTGAAGTTTCGGCTTCAATGGGGAAACTCTTCAGGGGAATAGTGATTCTTAGGCCAACTGTTTAGACATGCGCCAATATCAGAACTCTCAGCACAAGACAAGAGGGGACTTTGCTTTCTTCCTGAGGAAGGTGGCAGAGAGAGGCGACAGTATCAGAGGAGAGAGAAGAGGAGAAACCAAGATGGAGACAGATGTCAGGAAACTGGTAGGCTGGGAGTATAGGGAAACTTCCAACCAACCAACGGGATACCTGTTCTCTCTTAAAAGGTGACTGTGGCTGGGCACTCAAGAGGCAGAGGCAAGCAGAGCTCTGTGAGTTCAAAACCACCCTGATCTAAATAGCAAGCTCCATCAAGGCCAGCCTGGGCTACATAGTAAGACCCTGTCTCAAAAATTAAAAAAAAAAGTTGATTAAAAAAAAAGCTGAGTATGATTATCTCTTCTTCCCACACCAGATTTTAGGGCTATCAAATGCTGATCTTTTTTCCTTCCTTTCCTTCTTTTGAGGCAGGGCATAGCCGCCTTTCTCTGCCTGTAGCTGAGAACGATATTTAATTTCTGATTCTCTCGCCTTTATCTCCTGAGTGCTGAAGTCACAAGCTTGTACCATCAGGCTCTGGACTTTGTAAATGCTACACAAGCAACTCTACCAACTAAGCTAATCCCCAGCCCCAAGTTCCTGAACAAATGATTCTCCTGTAGGACATGAGGCACAGTAGAGTTTCAGGTTAACCCACCCTAAAGATGACTCTCATATATATATATATATATGTGTGTGTGTGTGTGTGTGTGTGTATCACATATTGTTTTATATATTTATAATATTGGTATATTAGTCTTACTTACTTGTATTTTCTCATTTTCTAAAAATAACACAAGAAGTAAAATCCAGGGCCTACAAACTTGACCTTGATCACATCAGAATACGTAATCTGGATCACAAAGATGTGTTCCCCTCCCCCATAGATCCTGAAGTCTGCTGCTGCATTCGCTTTGTTCCCACCACCCAGAAGCAATCAGATAGCTGTCTCAGTACCCTGAAGCCTGATTTCTGGGAGGAATGTTCTAGAAAGACACAGGAAATGTCCCCGCTCTGATACTTCACCGTAGACCCAGCTGTTGACCTCTCTTCTTGTATGGCAGCCCCATGCCTCTCAGTATGAATGAATCTAGGAATAATGCCTCCTTGAGGTCTTAGCCACTTCAGACTTCCATATGTGAGTTCCCACCAGGGAATTGTAAGCTAACACGGAAGTGGTTGGATTATCATCATCGAAACAAGGTGTGAAGGTCATAGTGATGGTCACTGATGAGATGTTGGGACAGTTGTCACCCCAGACCCTCCACTCTGGTTACCATGAGATGTTCCCAAAAGTATACATAGAGTAGGAAAGGACTATTCTTTATATAGGAGGGACCGTTTGGCTCTCATCTCCTGTCACATCCCCCATCCCACAAACCCTGCCTGGTTCATTCACTTGATGCTCAGTGGAATAATGTACTCAGTAATGAATTTGTTTTGCATCCTGTTGGATAACACTGTTAGTTATGAATTTATAATTTGCAGAGGGATACGCTTTTTTTCCTTCTAGGCATCAGAGAAGCTGTTGCTTACAAACTCTGTAATTCACCGCTGCAAATCCATCTGTAAACGACACTATTGCAAGCTAGAAAATCTCCCAGGCACAAGGACTACAGCCTCAGAATTAAATTGTGTGCTTGACAAGAACCTGCTGTTCCGTGCGGTGGCTCCTGCCCTTCCTCTCAGAGTTCATCTTCAGTCTCACACCTTGCCCCCCTCAATTCATCCAACGAAGCCTTTGGCCCTCCCCTCCCCAAACCAGGCCAGCCTGGAGCCCTGTTCCTCCCCTTCTCACAAGAGGGTATAAATGACTAGGTGGCAGGGCTCTCTGGGGAAGTGCAAAATACAGTCAGGCTTGGCCAGTATCAGTAAGGCAGACCTCAGTTATCACTTTGAACTCACTAGGCCTTTGTTCCCCCATCACTGCTAGGCTGTGGGATCCCATGGGACAATTTCCTAGATACGCCACTACAGTTTGAGTGGGATGTCTACTTTTTGTGTTTAGACAGTCTTATGTAGCTTCAGTTAGCCTAAAACTCGCTATGCAACAAAGGGCTATCTTGCACTTCTAACCCTCTGACATCTACCTCTTTGGTACTGGGATTACTGGTGTGTATCCTCACATTCAGTTTATGCTGTGCTGAGGATGGAATCCCCAGCTCCCCCCCCCCCCCACCAGGAGAGCACTCTACCGACTGCGACTGCGGTCCATCTCCAGTTCCCTCAAGTTCTCCTTCTCTTTCTTTTTAAGACAGGGTTTTTCTGGGTAGTTCTGGCTGCCCTGGAACTTGCTCCATAGACAAGGCTGATCTTCAACTCAGAAAGCCACCTGCCTCTGCCTCCCAAATGCTGGGATTAAAGGTGTGCACCACCATTGCCCAGCTTGTTATTAGTATAATTCTTCCAAAGATTTATGGGGGAATGAAAAGTAAAAGGAGGCATAATCCATAGCCAAGCTAAGGAAAAGAAGTTGGTAGCTTTGTTACCCAAAAGTCAATCAACACACACTCAGTCCTCCATCCCCATCCAATATTGACTGAACTTAAAAGTGGGAGCATGTGAATGAGTAAGACAGAATGGTCCTAGCCTTAACAGATTATGGCTTAGCAGAGCAGAGGCATCATTGAACAGTCAGGTTCAATAAGGTGTAATTACTGTTAATAAGAGAGGCACCACAACTAAAGGTATTTGAAACAAAGCCTGCTGTAGATAAGCTGTGTGACCTCAAGCAAGATGCTTCACCATCCTGAACTTTATCAGCCAGTATCTGTCAGTTCAACAGGGAAAGCAGTGACCTTCATTACCATAACTGAACCACATGAAGTAGAGGAGAGTCAAGGCTGGGGATCTGAACTTACAAGGAGCCACACTGGTGGAATCTGCTATCACCAGGGAAGAGGGTGCAGATGGGGAAAGACTAAGGTGAAGAGAGAAAGATGCAGAGCTGAGCCCTCAACAACCCTAGAGTTCAAAGATGAGCAGGTAGCGAGTCAATCAGCTGTGAGCCTTGAGCTGGCAGGAACCCAGCAGACCTAGGTGTCCTCCAGCATCAGGAAGGGAAATGCATGACATGGGCCGTGAAGCCGATTTTCTGTGCCCTCAAATGTGCCATGTAGGTGGAGCATTTTGGAGGTCAAGGTGACCTTAGCTTTGAAGGGTTTTCAGGCTAGTGGTGGAGGTCGAATGGGGATGGTGGAAGAAAGCGTGAGTACAACAGGGGCCAAGAGACAGAGATGCAATGACTCCCAGAGAAGTCTGACTGTGCAGGAAGTTAAGAGCCTGTGGAGAGGTGGGACCTCAGCTCTAAGAAGAGTCTGGAGAGCAGGTTCAAATGCAGAGGGAAAAGAGGCACAGCTGAGAGACAGAGTAGAGACAGCCAATAAACAGGCCCATAAAGGAGCACGGGTGACAACTACCCCGCTCCCCTGGGCTGCTGGCAAACTGATGGGGTGACATGTGTGGCTGTGTCCCACTGTCTTCCTGGAGTACCCGAACATCCCATTCTCAGAGGAGGAAACTGAGGCACAGTACCGTGGCAGGGCTCAGCATGCAGGGCTCCCCTGGGATAGGATCTGAGTTACAGGACAGGGATGAGGGGGTCCCCTGAGCTATGCTCCCACCATGCTCCTGCCTACAGGCTTTTTCCACCTTAGCTCATCTAAAAGACATATTGATAAGAATTTAAAACAAACAAACAGGTTAGCAATTCATTCAGTATTCACAAAAAAAACACCTTGAAACTGACAACAGTCAACTCAGATCAATCGAGCAATTTGTCTCTCGGATATATTGGATGGAAAAGGATGTCTCTAGATATTTATATCTAAACATATTAAAGGCAAAAGTCAAAATGTTGTTGTGCTTAACAGAAAGTTGTGAAATACACACTGAAGAAAATAGAAAGTGCAGACTTCCCAGTTCCTCACACCACATAATTCGGCCCAACAGGAATCAGACCTCTGAGGAAAAGCCCTCCGGGAGCATCTGAGGCTTGGGTACGAACGAACACCAAGGGTGACTTGAAAAAGACATTGGGATCACTACTGCTACCCTGGGTGTTTTAGAGAAAGTGGCAGAACCTGGTTGAACTACTCACAAACGCAGGCAGCAAAGCTAGGGTTGAACGCTTACTGGCAAGGTCCAAATGCCTACTAACTGCACAAACAAGTGGCAATCCCCTCTGTTTCCCTCTCTGGGGCACTGTGACTAAAACAAGACTCACAAATTGGCAGTGACCTGGGCCTCCCGAGTAACGCTGGACTAGTTGGTGAACAAAGAGCCCGCGGCTCACACCTTTAAACCCAGCACTCAGGAGGCAGAGAGAGGCAGATCTCAGGGAGGCTGAGGCAGATCTCTGGTCTGCATATCGAGTTCTAGACCAACCAGGGCTACATACTACCCTGTCTGAGAGAGAGAGAGAGAGAGAGAGAGACAGAGACAGAGACAGAGACAGAGACAGAGACAGAGACAGAGAGACAGAGACAGAGAGACAGAGACAGAGACAGAGAAAGAGACACAGAGAGACAGAGAGAGACAGAGAGAGAGAGAGAGAGAGAGGGAGGGAGGAGGAGGAAGGGAGGGAGGGAGGGAAGACAGAAAAAGGAAGAAGAAAAAGAAAAAGAAAGGAAAAGGAAAGAAAAAGAGAAACAAGTATCAGGTCACCAACATAGATGTAGAAACTGAATTTCTAGGTAGAGTAGCAGCCACTTTCTCTGTAATTTTTTTATAAACCAGAAGCTAAAGCTACATTTCCAGGAAAATTTTGGATCTTTTTTCCTAACAAAGGTTTGACTGAGAGCAACAGAATGTTCAATTGAAGACTGAACCGGAGGCCTTGGCTCATGGGGCAAATTGTTCAATGCATCGGCCAACTCTACTGGCCTTTGCCTGGGGAGCACAGCCCAGTGCCTGCTCTCAGCAGCTTACAGTTTTGTGGAAAAAGTGAATTTGCCTTACTGGTACATGACAAGCACTGTACTATGTTGGATGGGGGCTTATGGTAGTGCAGAAGAGGGTCCTCACACATAGGAAGAAGGTTCTAGGAGGGTGTGGCAGATGACCTGGAGAAGAGGAGGGCAGTGAACAGGGAGAGGCTGCAAGCAGCTCGGTCCTCAGGAGCACAGAGCAAAGGGTGACAGAGGGCAACAAGGCTGGCGTGCCAGGAAGCTGCTGAGGGGCACAGTAGCACACGCCTTTGATCCCAGCACACAGGAGCATAAGCAGGCAGATCTCTATAAGTTCGAGGTCAGCCTGGTCCACATAGTAAGTTCCAAGCCAGTTGGAGTACACAGTGAGATCTTGTCAAAAAAAAAAATCAATCTTCTGAAAGGACGTAGATGCCACACTAAGGAGATGAAGAAACCTTGTGTGAACAGGAGAGTCTGAGGTAACTGTAATGGGCAGGCCAGAAAGCTGACCAAGAGAATGTAGCTCAGGGTACATTGCTGACCTAACATGCATGAAGCCCTGGGTCCAACCTGCTGTATTGCAGAAACCAGGCATGATGGTGCATACCTATAATCCCAGGATAATGAAAGCAGAAGCAGAGTGAATACGCATTTAAGATCACCACCGGCTACGTGGGGAGATCCAGGATGGCCTGGAATATATGAGAATCTCAGGAGGGGAAGGGAAAAAAGAAAAGTAATTATGAAAAAAAGCTAGCATGAGGGTTGGTGCCCTTGGTGAGAAACAGGGAGGCTCCTCAGGGTAGGTCTGAAAGTGGGAAGATCCAGCAGAAGGCACATGCAGAGACTGATGGACGGACACAAAAGCTGCTCTGTCACCCACCGAGAGAAGAAAGCAGTCTCTGATGCCAAGGGGGTAGAAATAAGAAGTCCAGGTGACTAGGAACATCTTAAGTTTGTGGTGCTCATGGAGGGGCAGCCATTCCTGAGATGCTAAGACAGAATGGACACATCTGGGAGAAAGATAATGGGTTCAAACTTGGGCACATTGGGTTGAAAGCAGCTGCAAGTCATCATCATGGAAATACCCAGTGGGCAGCCTCATTGAGAGATCGAAAATGCAGTCAAAGTCCAGGTTTGGTAGCATAGAGAGCTTGATCAGACTTTAATCCCAGCACTCGGGAGGCAGAGGCAGGAGGATCTTTGCGAGGCCAAGCTACTCTACAGAGAGAGCTCTAGGACAATCAGGGTTACATGGAGAGACCTTGCCCTCATCTCTAAACAAATAAACAAAGAACAGAGAAGATAATGCAGTCAAGGGCTTGGGGGCATGGATGTTCCAGCCCTGAGAAAGGTGGGTATCATGAGAAGAGACCTCATGAGAATCTGAAGACCACTGACCTTTGGGCACCTTAGAAATAGCAGTCAGAGGGGCAAGATGGTAATCAGGAGAGCATAGCTATGTTCAATCTACAGAAGACAGGGTTTGGGGAGCAAGCAGAAACCCCGGGCTCAGGAACCACACCGCCATCACCTTAGACAAAGAAGAAAAGCACCTGCCGGTCCTGTTAAGAACAGGTTCAGCTGGGTGGGCCTGAGTCCAGTGACTCAGTGGTGCAGATGGGTCAGAAGGGTTAGGGAGCAAACAGGGGTGCAGAGCAAGGGCAGAGGGTTGGGACTCTAGAGAAGCTTCTTGGGGATATTATGAAGGGCAAATGGTGGGAGTGCCTTGGATATGGCTTTCCTGAGATGAGCCTCACTGTTGCCAGCCACAGAGAGCTTGATCAGACTCTTGGTCTGAAATGGCTTTTTCTAAAGACTCGGTGGTGACTCTCTAGACCCTTTATTAGGAGACATTTTCCAGTAAGTTCGGTATGATTCATTTATTCCAACCACTGTTTTCTTTTTTATTTAATTTTTTATTTTAATTTTTTATTAATTTTTATTTATATGAGTACAGTGTAGCTGTCTTCAGACACACCAGAAGAGGGAATCAGATCTCATTACAGATGGTTGTGAGCCACCATGTGGTTGCTGGGAATTGAACTCAGGACCTCTGGAAGAGCAGTCAGTGCTCTTAACCGCTGAGCCATCTCTCCAGCCCCCCAACCACTGTTTTCAAAAAAAAAAACAAAAAACTCTCCAGATCCCAATCCCAATACAACTAATATTTACTGAATGCCGAAGTGCTGTGCTGAGCACTACACCTGGACTGTTTTACTCAGTCCGCAAGTCAGTTATCGGGATCTATGGATAGAGAGGGGAACTGGGACTCAGGAACTGCTACTTACTCATGTGATTAGCGAAAAGGTGGGCATTTGGAACGCCACCCACCTCCTTAGAGACAGGATGTCTCACTGGCCTGGCATTCACCCATTAAATTAGGTTGGCCGCCAAAGTCTATCTCTACCCCACCCCCCATCATTAGGATGGCACACGCTAGCCACCGTTCAGGCCCTTATGCTTGCACAACAAGCATTTTCAGTACAATGACTGAGCCATCCTCCCATCCCACTTTGCTCATTTTGTAGACACAGAAACTCACACAGCTAGCAAATGGGATGCCTGGACCCAGACCCAAGGAGGCCTGGCACGAAGCTTCTCTCCTTAGCCATGGGCATCTGTTCCTAGCCCTTTGACATGAGGAGCACTGGGCAACCCACTATGAGGAATGAATAAGAGGAGACATTTTGTAGGAGGGTAAGATGCTCGCAGGAAGGAAAGAATAGCAGCAGGAGCCAAGGTCATGAGGACCACAGAGGGAACTTGATGCTTCCAGCATCCTCTCTGCACCCCTCTCTCTCGCTTGCTTTCTATGTGGGGTAGGAAAGACGCCCACACCATCCTACCCTCATCTAAAATGGAAGATGCCTACTTCCTCCCATCACTAACACATCCATCCCATGGACGGAGTCTGACTGGTACTACTGGCCACCCTGGACCAATCACTGTGACTGGAGGGTGAAGTCCTATGGTGCACAGCATCTGAGTCACACGTCCACCTGACGGCAGTAGAGCAGGGATGGACGGAGGAGCTGGTCCTTTAACTGACAACCCACTATGACTGTGTGACAATCATGAGACATTTCCCAAAGGAAGAGGCTGTCAGAAGTGAAATGATAGAAATCAGGCAAGAGAGGTGAGAGTCACTTACTGTCACAGTCCACTACACTGGCCCCTTTGAGAGATGGGAGGACACAGGCAGGCATCACCACGTGGAGTTTGCAGCCTCCGAGAGAAATAAGTTTATAGGCATGAAGGCATTGATAAGAGCTGATAGCAGTGACCATTTCTGAGCACCTAGGGGCCTGGGCATTAACCTACAAAGTGGACACTGCTGTCATCCCATTTTCTTCTGAGTCTGAGAGACAGTAAAAGAGTAGAAAATACTCTCTCCAACACCTCCGCTCCATGGTAGCCAATTCAGAAAGATACAAAAATGTTTATGGCTCCCTTATCCTCACTCAGAGAGGCTAAGTGACTTGTTTGAGGTCACACAGCTAGCACACAAATGAACATCGTGGGAGGTATTTGGTTAAGGGCAAAAGAGTGCTTCCCGTAGACTAGAAGATTAGGGAAGACTACAGGGAAGAGGAACGGTGTTAGGGTGAACCAAAGCAGAGTCTGGAGAACACAGAACATTTGGTCATGTATCCAGGAAAGGAGGGGTGTCAAGCCCCAAAACTCAAAGAAGCAAGTCTAAGCACATCCACATCTGTCTGTCCCTTCTGTGCCATGGCAGATATTTTAAGATTTCCAGTGAGAAACTCCTTCCCTGGACCTGCTCTTCTCTAGGCCACCCTGGCCAGACCAGCGTTCTTCAGGGCATTTGCACACTCGCCCCTCCCCCATCTTCTGTCCTGGGGGTCCTCCTGTGTAGTTCAGTGGTAAACAGTGCCTAGGCATAGTGTGAACCACACAAAAGATGGAAGAAATCTCACCTCCCCCTTTCTAACATGGAGCCTCCAAATGAGTCCGAAGACCCATCAGTAAGCATTAGCCTGAAACCTCCCTGGGTCCCAACACTCTCAATTCAAGTGCATCTCCCCTACTGAGGTGGAGAGGAGACAGGTCCAAGCTTCAGATGATACCCTCCTTTCACTCTTTTGGGCTTAGTCCATGCCTGCTGCTGGCTGTCCCCCAGCACCATCGCTTCTGCAGAAGCAGGGATGGGACTCTGTGACTTCCAGGCAATGTACCTAGTGCCACAGAACTAGAGACTCTAGATAAAATGGCGCGTGTGCTACCATGTGCACTTTACCACAAGTTCAAGCCAAGCGATTGGTGGGATCTCTGGAGTTACCTCCTCAGGTGAACCTGTCCCCGGTTCAGGCATCTAGGTCCCCTCAAAAGGCAGCAAGAGGAGGAACTCCCCAGTAGCTGTCGAAGACCCTGGGAATATAACCTCTGAGAGGACGCAGAGGCCAACTGAAACTATTGATACCTTCATCACTCTCACTGTCCTGAATCCAGAACCCCTTAGGCCACCTTAAAATTGCATCTGGCTCCAAGTCTCCAGCCCTCCCTACCTCTGTGTTCAGGAGCTCCACTTCCTGTCTGCCCAGCTTTTGGAATGTCTTCCTCGCCAGCCATTCAGTCCTAAATGCCTAACAATGTGGCTCCTGTCACTCCCTCTCACCTACCTACACACACAGAACACTGTCCCTGTCAGTCACTAATGGCCTCCTAAGTGTGAAGGTCACCTGAACACTCTGCTTCCCTTCTCTCATGAGCAGCCTTTGACACCACTGAGACAAGCCTCTCTATGTCAGACCCACAACTCCACTCCCTGGGCTCCACTCCCTGGGCTCTACTCCTACCTCTTTGAATACTCCCTCCCCATCTCAGTCCTAGAGTCTTCTAGGCAGCCAGCCTGGTCCTGATGCTGCTAATGTTACTTCTGCACAGCTAACCTGCTTAATATCTCATCTTCTCTGAGAATGAGCCAAAGCAGCCACCATAAGTCCACCACTGTCAAGCCGCAGCCCTTCTATGAACAGGGATCTATTTTCCTTCTGATTCTCTCTAAGGTTCCAAACTTCTGCTCTTCACCCCAGACGGCTCAGATGCGCACAACCATTTACTCAGCCTAACAAGCTATAAACCAGAAGCACAAGTCTGCCTCCTCCTAGCTCTCTCAGAGTCTCTCAGGAAATCACCAAGTGATTTCACCAAGAGAGCACCCCTTCCTCCACATCCTGTTGCTGGCCTCCCTCAGCTCAAATCCTAGAAGGACCTCCTAATGGAGCACCTGGCTTGTGGCCTCCTCAAACCCACCATGTACTTTTGGGAGTTTAGTGAGGTCTCTTAGAAGGGCAGATAGCACCTGACTTTCCCCCAACCGCACAGGCCCCTTCTGCCAAAGAAATTCCAGGCTGCTTTCTTTGTTTTGTCTGTTTTCTAAGACAGGGTTTCTCTGTGTAATAGCTCTCAGGCTGTAGCAGACCTGGCTGGCCTCAAGCTCACAGAGATCCACCTACCTCTGTCTCCCAAGTGCTGGGATTAAAGGGATGTGTTCCATCACCACTGTCTAAATCCCGAGGTTCTAGCCTTGGCCTCCTGTTTCCTAATCCAGTCTTCCTCTATTTCACTTCATACAGACTTCCCAATGTTATCAACAGAGCCACTTTGACTGAAACTTGTCCCACCCCACCTCCCACATCTTCTCCTGAGAATTTCCTTCACCCATCTTCCTTCCCTCTTAGAAAGCTGATTCCTCCCTTCCCCAGGGCAGTCACCCGGACTCCCACTTCTCAGTTAAGATTCAGCTCAAGGGTTAAATTCCTGGGAAGAACATTGGGGGATGGAGGGAATCCTTGTCATACCTGCCAGGTTACCAAAGCTCCTAGAACTGTGTGCACCACCCTTCAGTTTGCTCAAGAATGTCCTTATGGGGAACTTTTCCTCGATTTTTACTCAACAGAGCCAGAAAGAAAGAAAGAAAGAAAGAAAGAAAGAAAGAAAGAAAGAAAGAAAGAAAGAAAGAGAGAGAGAAAGAAAGAAAGAAAGGAAGGAAGGAAGGAAGGAAGAAAGAAAGAAAGAAAGAAAGAAAGAAAGAAAGAAAGAGAGAGAGAAAGAAAGAGAGAAAGAAAGAAAGATGTTTAAAACTTAGATGAAGAACTAGGGGAACAGAACCTTCTGAGAAACAGCCCAGTATTCACCAAGCCCTTCTCATCCTGAGCATGGCACACAATAGGTGTTCAGTAAAGGTTGGCTGTGTTCTTTTTACTGAACTGACACAAGATTTGGGGCAGTTTGAGGTATGATGGCAGAGGAGGGTAACAGCCAGAAGGGGAACCCCGGGGCACACCACAGTGAGGGGAGGAGGGTCAAGGGATTGTGTAAAAGGAGGTGAAGGAACTTGGAGTCAAGTCCGGGCCTCTGTGCACCCGGTGCAGCGGGCGGCAGGCAACGGCCGGCTAGCTCTCCTCCAGCCCTGCTGGCGTCCAGTCCAACCCGCTCCCTAGGGTGGCGAGACCCCCCGGCTCGCGCGCTCCGCTCCGGGCACTGGGAGGCGTGTGTGTCACTTTAAAAGCTCCCTCCCGGCGCGCGGGGCCGGCCCCTTCCCTGCCAGCGCCGAGGCGAGCGGAGCCGCGCGAGCCCGGCGGCCTTTGAGGGAGCCTGCGCCCGGCCGGGCGGCCAGTCCGGCGGGGCGCGGCGGCGCTCGGGGTAAGCAGGCCAGGCCCGCCGAGCCGGACGGCCAGGGCAGAGCGAGGGCGAAGCGGCTGGGCAGAGAGGCCGGAGCAGCCCCGGTGCCTCGTTTGCCCCATCGGCAGCCACTCGGCGCCCCGGGCCGCGAGGCGCGGAGCGGTGAGCGAGCGCGCTGGAGGCGGTGGAGCCGAGCGGAGGCTGCGCGCCTGGTGTGCCTGGCCCGGCCCGGCGCGCCTCCTCCATCGCCTCCCTGGCGTCTCGCTCGCCCCCTTCTGCTTTCCTTTCCTTCCTCTGCTCAGCCCCGCCGTGCTAATCTTCCCCCGCCCCCCACCTCGTGCTCTCATCTCCACCGTGTTCGACACCCGGTCCCCCAGGCCACGGCCGCGGCCCCTCCCCCGAGACTCGAAGAAATCGGACTTTTCCCAACGTTGATGGAGCCGACTGCCGGGCTGAGCTGAGCGGTTTCTACGGCCGCTCCAGACGCCACCCCGGCGGGAGCACCGACATTCTGGGTCCCGGCTGAGTGCACTCCGGACGCCTAGTAGTGCCAGCTCGGGAAGGGCAGAGCAAGGCAGGGGCAGGACAGACCCCGGAGGGGCTCAGACCTGACGATCTGGAATGGACAGAGAGAATCGCGAACCCAGTGGAGCCCGGGGAATGCCGGGCGTGGGCTGAGGGGATCCCGGCGCCCTCCCCAGCCCTCCGACTTTGACTCAGTCGCCTGGACCGGACTGGTGTTACCTCGGCTCGGGTCACCTGTGGCCTCGGGGCCCCCGAGCTCGCCGGACCCTCGCGACCCGGAGCCTGGCCAGCGTGGTGGGGAGATTTTTTTTTCGCCCCTTTCCCGGGAGCGCGGAGGCCCCGCCCCCTCCCACCGCCCAGATGTCTCCGGTCACCGATCGGAGGACCTTCCTGAGGCCAGGAGCCGAAGGGTCCAGAAAGAGAAGCCCGCCCTAGGGAGCCTTGGGGGCCCCCCAATCTCGTCTTGGGGCTCGGCCCCCGACATTGCTTAGAGGAAAGGCCTCTGCCCCAACCCTCGGTGAGTAGGGGAGTTCGGCTTCGGAGGGAAGGCGGGGCTGGGAGAGGAAGGGTCCTCTGGGTAGGAGGGCACCCTGTGGTCATTGAAAGAAGGGTGAAGAACTGGAGAGGCCCTGTGCTGAACCTGTCTGGCCAAGCTTGGTTGGTGCCTGGGGACGGGGGGGGGGGGGCACGGCTAGAGTGCCCCAGAGGAGGCTGAGGACTCATGCCTCTAAAACAGGGGCTCCTCCACTCTTCCTGTAGATGAGGGGCATGCTGAAAACCATCTGCCTCCACCACCCCTCCCCACAAACAAAATAAATAAATAAATCTCCAGCTAGGAAGGAGGGTGCAGGCAGGGAGAAGAGGGAGGCAGCAGCAGCAGGCTGGTGCAGCAGCCTGGGAGAGCTGACGCCAGGCTCGCTCTTTCTGCAGGGGGCTGCCCTCCTCCAATCCAGTTCCCTCTCCAGCGCTGTTCACATCTGGAGCCCCCTCCACATCTGGAAGACCCTGATCACCGTCCCTCTGCTGGTTCGGCTGCATCTAAAGACCTCTGCCTTTGTAACTGCCTAGGAGTTGCGAGGGGATTGCTGCCTTCCCCCATCCCAAGGGCATCTCTTACCCTTAGTCCTTGCAGAATCATCCCCCTGCCTCCGCATCCAGATTCAGGCAAAGATCAGCTCTGTACACCATTGGCACTTCAAGTCCTGGAAGCTGTTCTTGGGCCCAAGGCCCCTCCCCTTGCCCTCCTGTGTCCTCACCTTGACCCCCCCACCCCCGTCAGATTCTGTCTCCCTCTGGGTGCTCCATCCCCCACCCAGAGGCGAGTAGGTGGAGTGGCAGGCAGCAGGGGCTGGGTGAGGGCCGCCCAAGGCCAGGGTAGGCTGGGGGGCCGTTAAGATGTGGAGCTCTGCCCGTCCGAGGGGGGCTCCGTGGAGGCAGACGAAGTGTGTGCCCCGCTGGGGCGAGTATGGGCAGGCTTGCGGCCACGTGGTGAAGGATGAACATTCGGGGTGCCCCGGACCTCGGGCAGCCCAGTGACGACCCCAACAGTGGTGGAGAAAGAGAGCGGATTCGACAGCGCATGAAGATGGTCATCGGGCAACTTGAAGGCATCCTGAGGGAACTCAAAGAAGTGGCTAAGGAGCTGAGGGAGGTGAGTGAGAGGCCAACAGGGGCCACACAGACCCTCACCCTTCCTGGCTGGGCTCAGCAGTAAAGCATTTACCTGTGTTTGAGTGTGCAATGCTATGTGCACATGGGCTGTTCCGCTGAGGACCACCCTTTCCATTCTCCTTGCCTCAAATCTGTTTTGCTTAAAATCCCTATCCCTGGAGCTAGTAATGGGGCCTTGGTGTGGCAGAGAATGTCTGAGCAGCTATCAGTGAGCCTATCTTTATGGTTAGCACTCAGGGTGCTCAATGAGGACTAAATCTGCCCTACTCCATTCTTAATGGGACACATTCTTCTGAAACCCAAGCTGCCCCTTGACCCCACTGTTTGCCTCCTGGACTCTGAGCAAGGACTCTAGGAGAGTGGATGGCTCTGTTAGTCAATCCTCACTGCTTGGGGCCTAGCTCAAAAAGATTTACTTCAGGGATCAGATATTCCAAACTCTTATTTCCAAAGGCAGAGAGGAGTTAAAACCAGCTGCAGCCTCCCTGCCCTGGGGTCAAAAGGTGGCCAGGAGCTGCTGGTAAGGATCAGAGGTCCTTCTGTTCATTGAAGAAAAAATGGAATTCTTTTTAATGGAGCTGAGTCCCCACCCCAACCCCCAACCCGCGACAGGACATGCTTCTGGGTGTTTTTTTGCAAGGACCAAAAAGTCACAGAGAAAGCCTCTCTGTCTTTCTAAGCAGAGCCTAGTTTAATTACTGCTTCCCACATTGCTGGAGTAATGAGGTACACATGTCTTCCACCCTGCCCCCTGGGCTGTGTTCAAGTCTAAAATGCATGACCAGCATTCTGAGCCGCTGGCCTGAATTTGCCCGCTGGGTCCCATTTCACCAGCCAGGTGGGCTTTAGGCAACTTTCAACTGATTGTAACCAGGGCCCCTGCAGAGAGAGAGGGAGAATGGATCATTCTGAGTTATGGACTCCAGCTCCCCCACCAGCTATGTTTGGGGAAGGAGGCTCTAGGAAGCTGAGGAAATGGGCAAGCCTTGGGCCATGCCTTTGCAGCATGGTCTGAATCCAAGCCAGGGAGAGCGGTTGTTTGAAGGGAGCTGTGAATTGAAGTCAGGCCTCTTAAAAGCAGTGTAGCCAATGGTCCAGGGTCTGCTTCATGAATCCTGCCAGGAGATAACTCACCAGAGACAGGACTGAGAGGTGGTAGTGCTCCTGCCCATATGCTGGGCTGCTGGGCTCTGGGTTCCATAATACAATTTGGACACCAAAGACCACAGCCCCTAAACAATCTTCCTCTGACCTCATGAATCCAGAGGATTAGGAAACCCCTCCCCGCCCCCAGCCTGTCTTATTCTGGATGTTCTGCAGTTTTATCAGGGCCATGGGAACTATCCAAACTGTCAGTCTCAGGCCTGGACATGGGACCCCAACATGAGCTGGTATTTTCTATAATCCTGGGGGTTAGCCTTTGTACAACTCCCAGTGGGGCATCTTCCAGACCCCTGCCTCTTCTGCCTCAGCGTAGTTATCAAGAACCTGGCGGGGCCCTGGGTTCGGTCCCCAGCTCCGAAAAAAAGAACCAAAAAAAAAAAAAAAAAAAAAAAAGAACCTGGCGGGATCTCACAGGTAGTTCAGACAAGCCCTATCCACTTAACTATTGAAGAAACTGGGGCCCAGAGAGGAATAGGGGCTTGCCCAGAGCCACACAACCCACCCATAACAGGATTGAGCCTAGAACTCAAGATTCCCAATACCTATTTGAAACTTCACAGGAAGGCTGCTGTATAACTTCAGCGTTTTGACAACTTCTGAGGGATGCCTGATGCTTGAGTTGTGCCCAAGTGCCAGGGTTAACTTATGGAGCTTTTAGATGCCTCCATCATCCCTTTCAGACTTACTGATTCCCATGCCCCTCACCCCAGCACTCTAGGTGATAGTCTGTACACCCCAGAGGTCTGAGCCAGGACAGAGTGATGAGTCCCCTCCCCCCACATCTGTAGGCCATGTGTCTCCACCCAAGACTTTGGCAGGTTGCTATGGAAACCAGAGTCTACCCCGTATGCCACTGCCTGCCCGCTGCCAATGGTACCCAGCTGGGTGGAGGTTGAGCCTCAGAGCTCCCTAGTTCCCCCAGAAAGGGATGTGTGCATAGGGTGCTGGACAGAGAGGAAGAGAGACCCAAACGGAGAAGAGATGTCATTACCAACTTCCTGTGGGCTGGAGGTTGTTGGGAACAGGAGTATCTATGGAGCTCAGGTCCTGGTATCAAACTTCTGGTGTAGCTCTAGGTCCTTCAGGAAGACATAAAGCTGATTTGGCTGGCTCCATTCAGGCCCTCTGTAGTGCTTCTCTATCAGCGCTGTGGCGGGCCCATGGTAGAATGAGCAAGCCCCTATTCCCTCATCATACCCGATGTCAGCACCTGCCAGCTCAGCCCAAATACTTAAGTATGGAGACCAGGGTTACAAACATGGTTGGCGGGGGTATTGCACAGGAACCTTGTTGAAAGGAGCCGGGCAGCAAGAAGCGGGCTCTGCTGTCTGTACCTCCTCTTCCCTGCCAGTCACCACTAGCCCTGGAAGACACCCACACACACACTCCTGAGCACAAAGCCTGAAATTGACCGAAAGATGCAAGCCACCAAAGCCTCTGCTCTAAGCCCCTGAGCCTCCTTTTGCTCCTCTCAGAACAGGGGCTTCTGATGTCTTGTCCCTCACAGGGATGCTGCAAGTGATATCTAACATGGTGACATTGTAGGCATAGCATGAAGGAGGGGCCGATACCTGCTCACACTTGCGGAGGATTTGGAGTTCCCTCTGTCCACCCTCCCAGTCCCCACCACAGCTCTGCCATCAGCTCCCTGGGTAGGGGTGGGGGACTAAGGGAGGTAAGGAATTTGAAAGCACTTTGAAAGCTGAAACCGAAGTGTCCAGGGATGTGGCATGACAGTCAGACATTAATTAGCCCTCGTTTCTCCCAGGTTCCCCAATACTCAGGATGCCAGGCCCATCCCAGCAGGTTCCCTAAACTCCTCAGATTCCATGGATCTTCTTTAGAGACAGACCATCCCAAGGGACAAAGAGCACAGGCCAGGTGGCTAGAGTTCCGGTTCAGTCCTCAGAGCTCCACCTCCTGAACTTTGTGAGCTTGGGAAAGTTACTTTGTTTCTCTGCTTCTGCCCGCCCATCCTTAAAAGGAAGATACCAAAGGTTTCTATTCTCCCTTATATAAAATCACATAAAACAGACACAAAGCCACCTCTTTTTTGTTTCGTTTTTCTGCTTTTCAGTGTTAGGTATCAAACCTTGGGCCCAGCGACGCGTGCTAGGCAGGTGCTCTCCCATAGAGCTAGGCCCTGCAAGGTATTGTTTCTGAGTGAGTCTAGCACTTCCATGCACTGCCCTTGTTTTCCAGAGTCTTGCGTCAGCATTTTAGCCAAACACAGGCAGGTTGGGGCCAGGTCCTGGCTCTGGTAGAGACCTCAAATAGGTCACCCGTGGAAGGTAGTTCTACCCCCTACCCAGTGAGGAAAGGAGGGAGACTGACAGGGATGAGGGCACTCAGGGGACACCTATAAAGTGGTTTTTGCAGATAACAGCAGACATCTAGGGGAAGAGAGTGGCAGGTGGTGGGAGCTGTTGTACCCAGATCTGGAGGAGGGAGTGTGCCCATCATCGGGAAGTCAGTGGGAAGAGGATGAGAGAAGGGCAGGGGTCTGGGATGGGGCAGCGTCCCATGGACCCTGTGCATCAGAGCATAGAACTCAAGTTTGCTGTCAGTTAGAAGCCCACACACTTTAATAATATATCTTGGTTATATTTCTGCCTTCCTACAGTATTGCCTGCTGCCCACAGACTCAGAGCTCCCACACAGGGTGAAGGGGTCTTCATCCTTAGCCCACCAGATTCTGGGCTCACCTTGAACATGCACTCACTTCCTCCTGTTCCATGCGGGGGAAGGTGGGCGTTCAAAGTGATCCTTTATTAACCACCTGTACCCCCACAGCAACCGTGCATCTTGAGTAGGAAATAACATGGGGGTGCTGTCACCTCTGTCTCCCGAGAGCCTCAGGAGAGTGGGGTAGGCACAGCCCCTCCTCAGCCTGAGGTGGCAGTGGAGGGTCCCATGCCTGCTTGGCATAGGAGGCAGGCAGTGTGGCAGCCTGTTTCTCTCCTGTCCATCGGCCAGGTGCCATGTGTAAAGGTGGCGTGGAAAGCCACAGGCCTTGCTAGTAAGAGATAAATAAATGTGGCCTACCAGAAAGCAGCTGGAGCAGGAGAACCTGGGGACCAAAGGGCTGAGCCAAAGTGGGTCAGCTTAGTACCCGCAGCTCAGTGAAACCTTGGTGGATTTTTTCCTTATTTTTTTGTCCGTGCCTTTCTTTCCTCCTTTTTCTCCTTTTGCTTTCTCTTCCTCCGGACAGATTCACAGAGGCTCCGTAGCCAATTAGGCCAAACTGCAGGATGAGAGCCGTGAATCATGGTCAGCTCACTCCCTCTCTCCCCAATGCCACAGCCCCCCAGGAAGATAATAAACAATGTAATCACAGAATTAAAAAATAATCAGTGGTCATAAATAATGCAGGATCCCCAGTTATGTAACTGGCTGCCCAGGGATCTGGGAAAGAAGGAAGGGGTGGGACACTGTGTCTATGAGTCTGGATCCCTCAGCACTGGCTCTTGAGCCTCAGGGGATGTGCACCCATGTGTGTGCGCACAGGCAAGCAGGAGTGCATACACATGTGCATGCACAAATGCATGCACTCATGCCTCCCTGCCTTCTTTCAGCTGTGTTTATAGAGTGGGCCAATATCCATACCAAGCCAGGAGCGCAATGATAGGTGAAACAGACCCTAATTTGTTCTTTCTTAGGCTTCCTGTCTAGTAGGGAGGCAGATACCGACCATATCACAACATAGATGTATAACTGTGACCAATATCGCCCTCAGCTGGGGACCAGCAAGGCTTCCTCCAGGAAGTGAGGATGATGGTGGGAGGGAGGGCACACCAGGTGAACCTAGTGGCAGCTGGAGCTCCAGCTCTGGAAAATGTGCAGAGAGATGAGGGGGAGGCCACTTGCTGGAGGGGAAAGGGGGTGGTGTTTGGAAAGGTTTTGGAGAAGGGGAGGGTTGGAGGCAGAGGGGTGATGTGGTCCTGAGGCTGATCAGGAAATCCCTAATGCAGAGCATGAACCCAGCACTTGCAGGAAGTTATTGTTGGGGGAGATTCAGTGGGCAAGGCTGAGATCAAGACAGAGGTGAGAGACACCCTTGGGACAGGGGCTAGGTTCTGTCTCGACCCTCAGCTCTACTCTCCCTCCACAGTGCTCCCTCTTGGCCCCTCTGGAACAGTTTAATCTTGTTTGTAAGATGCCAGACCCAGGAGTCAGGACTCCCCTCCTGGCTTTACCTCAACCCTTTCCACGTGCTAGGCCTCAGTTTCCCTGTCAGCAAGCACAATAGCACAGGTAGATTCATCAGTGTCTCTCTAGTGCCCCAGCTTTGAGATGTTTCTGGTTCTTTCTCCCCCTCTTTCCTTCTGTGTATATAATTATTTCTCTGCACTCCAAGACAATCCCAAATTACATGTAGGCAAAATGATTATTAAATCTCGGAGAGAAATCACAGATTTCGAGACAGTCGGATCAGAGAGTCAGGTAGCATGGGTCTGTTCCACACTTGCTCTCCATGTTGACCTGTGAAACGGGGCACCAGGGAAGGATTAGCAGGTTTATGGGCTGACCATGGCCTTGCCAGAAGATAGGTTCTGCGGGCACAGGGCTTCCCTTTCTCACCCTCACTTCTGTTCATTAAGTAGTTGGGAAGCCAGATCTGCCCGTGAGCCTCACAGCCACGGGCCTCATGAACCTCTTGTAGTTCTGTTCTGAATGGACACACCCACACTTCAGGCAAAATGGGCAGTGCTGGCACACAGGCTATGGAAGGCACACTACCATATCCTGGCATTCTGAGCAGGCTCTGAAACCCACCCATCAGCGTGGCATTTCTTAGGTGAGAACCTGATTCCCATCTGGTCCTGGCTCTGCGCTCATGGTGCATGGTGGATGTCGGTGTTTTACACTGTTCTGCATGCTCTCCCAGGGGCATTAGCTTAAGTCCTCACAGCAGCTCTCAGGCAGAGAGAAGAAAGTTGAGTAACTTAGTTAAGATTGCTCGTAAGTAGTGAGGTCAGGGCTGGAGTCTAGCTCTGGCTTCCAGAGCCCAGGTACTAAGGGGTTTGGCTGTCCTAACACTGTAGTTTAAAATATGTTCATATCTCTTTCATGTTCATCTCCCTGAGCAAGGAGAGGGTTGTCAGAGCTAGAGGATACAACTTAGAAGTGAATTATTATCTTCCTTCAGTTCCACTGCCAACAGGGGGCAGACATGAGACCTAAAGACTGCCTCCTGCTCGCTCTGCCTTCCTCCATACCCCCTGCAGAACCAAGAAAGGATGCTAATGAAGAAGGGAAGGGACCCAATGGGAAGGCGGCTAGAACAGGTGGCCAGCCAGGGCCTCGTCCGTCCGTGACAGAAGCATGTCCGGGTTCCTGGGCCTCTAGGCTTCTGCTGGGTGTACCTGAGACACCCCTGCTATCCCTCAGGCCTGGGGCCTGATAGCACTGCCGAGCTTCACTAAGCCTGGCCTCGGCTGAATCTGTGGGATTTCAGCCAAGCCATTCAACTCCAGCTTCCTCCTGGCACCCCCAGCCTTGGGCAGCAGCAGCTGCTGACAACTCTCACTAATCAGAGAGTCCCATCTGAGCATGCGGCTGTCTGAACGGCAGAGCCAGCTCCTAAGACTGCCCCAGCACCCAGCCATCAGGCCAAAGAGGCAGCCCCTGAAAGCATTATGCTTTCAAGGGTGTAGAGTATCCCAGGAAGGGTGTAGATCATCTCAAAGCCTAGTGCTAATGAGATGATCTGAGGTATGTGATGACATCGCTTTGATCCTGGGGCTCCTCTGAGTCCTCCCTGTGAAGCTCTGCTGACATTGGTCAGACACTCGATGGTAAATGACATTGAGTCCCAGCCAGCTTAGGTGACTTGTCCAAGGGGTCCTGACTCCTCTGGTTTGCTGCAGGCCTAAATACCTTCTCATACTGAGTCTTGCAGATTCCTTGAATCTTCCTTAGAAGTAAACAAGTTCACCCCACTTAGAGGTTGAAAACCAGACCTGAAGAGGGCTAGGGACAGTCCCCCACTGGTCCAGGTGCTGCAGGTAGTGTCTTTGTGCTTTATGCTGGGCTACTTTCTACCCACACCTCACCATGCCTGGAACAGCATCTCGTGGTAGCAGTTCCCAGGAATGAGTTATGGGTTAGGACTTACTTAGTTAATTTATTAACTGACCTCCCTGAACCCAGGCAGATAATGCCAACCAGACGCTGGAAGCCAGATGCAGTTCCTGGTGGCTCACTACATGGCTTTGTCCCAGAGTCTCCGTGGCTTAGTCTTTATTGTTTTATGTTTGAGTCCTGGCCTGACTCTCCTCTCTTCAGCTTCATGCTCTCTATTCTCCCTAGGCCTTTACCTAATCTGCCGCCCCCCCTCACTGCAGACAACCCCGATTTATGTGCTAAAAACAGCATAGGCAGCTGTGTATCTGCAGGAAGGGCTGCCTGCTCAGAGACCAAGGGTTTCCCTTGGGGTGGGTGGGAGGTGGGCAGGCAGAATAGGGTACAGTGACCTCCACAGTGGCTTCAACAGTCACCTCTGGGCCAGGGTGGATTTTTTTTATTACTTCCAAAGAATCCTGCCTTTATTCTTTTCTCCAGCAAGCCTGGATTGATCTCCATTCATCAATGGACAAGGGAACAAGGAGGGAGGGGGTCCCAGAGCACGAGGGTACCAGAGAGGGAGGGTGACTCAGCCAGTGCCACACACCTGTTGCTCCAGTCTCCAGTGCTGGAAAGAGATCCTGGAGATGAGTCATTAACTGGTGGCAGTGAGGGTTCCAAGATGCTGGGCAGGGTCTTTTTTTCTGACTGTCCCTTGTCATTTGTCTCCACTGACTTCAAGTCCAGCTACCGCGTTATGGCCAGCATCTAGGAGGTCCCTAGGGCATGGTTTTCAGGGCCTGCTAGAGACCCTCGACCTCTTTTATTTGACCCCCTTTCAATCAGAAGGAGCTTAAACCCCAGTCACTATGCTATCCTCACCCCAAACAGCAAGTGTGTTAGAGAGAGAAAGCTATGTGGATAGACAGGGTGCCTGGTGAAAGGCAGTCTGCCTCCCTCCAGGGGACTAAAGGAGTGTTCCGAACAAGTGGTCCACTTGTGCAATTTGGTTTTGTGTGTGTTTGAGGCAGCCTCTCAGTAATCTGTAACTTGCCAAGTAGGCTTGGCCGGCTGGCCAGCAAGCCCCAGGGATCCTCCCGGCTCCACATCCCTAGGCTTCCCAAGGCTAGGATTATAAGTACTCACTACTATGCCCAGGGTTTTTTGTTTTTGGTTTTTTTTTTTTTAAGATGGGTTCTACAAGTCAAACTCAAGTCCTCATGTTTATAAAGCAAGCACTTTACCAGCTGAACTATTTTCTCAGCCCCAATTTGGGTTCTTAACAGTAAACAAACCTGTGTGCTGCCTTCAGTTCCGGCAGCATCTTTCAGAGGCAACATGCCAGGAGCTAGCCTTCTTCTCCTCCGTCTCCTCCTCTCCCTCCTCTCCCTCCCCCTCCTCTTCTTCTTCTCCCCCCCCCTCTCTCTCACACGCACACACACACACAAACACACACACACACACCCCTAGGTAATTCTGAGTCCCACCTAGCCCCTCTCACCTCCTCTCCCTTCCCTGGCCAGGTGGTGAGTCAGATCGACAAGCTAACCTCTGACTTTGACTTTGAACTGGAGCCAGATGACTGGACCACGGCCACTGTGAGCAGCACCTCCAGCAGTGACAAGGCAGGTGCGGGCGGTCCCTTTGACCTGGGCCACCTGGACTTCATGACGGCTGATATCCTCTCAGACAGCTGGGAGTTCTGTTCCTTCCTGGATGTCTCTACCCCATCAGACTCGGTGGATGGTCCTGAGGCACCACGGCCAGGCACAGGCCCTGACTACCAGCTCATGAATGGTGGTTTGCCCATCCCCAATGGGCCACGAGTGGAGACACCAGACTCCTCCAGTGAAGAGGCCTTCAGTGCTGGCCCTGCAAAGGGCCAGGTGCCCCAGCGGACTCCAGGGACAAGGGAGAGGGTACGGTTCAGTGACAAAGTGCTCTACCACGCTCTGTGCTGTGACGATGAAGAGGGGGATGGTGAGGAGGTAGAGGAGGAAGAGGCGGGCCTGGCCCCAGAGCTGCCCCGTGTGGAGCCACACACAGGCCCCCTCAAGCCCTCCCCAGCCCCCTACAAGACCAAACGCTCTCCGTTGACCACCCGACGCTTGGGCCCCACGTTGGCCCCAGAACAGACCCGGAGGGTCACAAGGAACAGCAGCACTCAGACAGTATCAGACAAGAGCACGCAGACAGTGCTGCCCTACACAGCCACCAAACAGAAAGCTAAGGGCAAGAACTAGGGGCTTGGGGGGGTGGTGCGGGGGATGCATAGAGCTATAAATATATATATATATATTTAAACAAACACAGTCATAATAAAATTCATAAACACTTAAGGATCCGGGCCCATAGGCCCCAAAGCCTTCAGAAAGCGCATCCTAAACAACCAGATGCCCAGAGTTCACCCTCCCTGAAGGGAGCTGACCCCTACCGTGCCCAGTACAACCCCCCACACACACACCATGGAAGTCTATGATTACTAACCTGGGCTGTTTCCAATCCAGGGAACTCAGCAACTAGAGAAAAGCTGAGGAAACAGTATGCCAGGGCTGGGCTCATCTGAGAAAGTAAGAACTTAGAACCCCAAGTTGGCATCACTCCTAGACCCAGAAGCACCTCTGTCCTCCTGGGCAGACCTGTTCCTTGTCTCCCCTGAGACAGGGTCACATGAAGAGGCAACCCCGCCTTCACCCCTGTATCTTAGGATTGCCCCAAACACAGAGGGATGGCCTGAGGTGAGGCAGGCTGCACTGCCAGGAGGCTGGCAGCTATGGAGCCTGCAGGACCAGGCCGGTCCAATCTGAGAAGGCCAACCTACTCCGATCTTTCAGTTCCCATTCTTAGCTCTGGAGTTTAGACTTCTCAGGTCTTGTCCCTGAGCAGACCCAAGGTCTGTGGACAGTGGCAGCATCTGTCACAGTGTTGGGACCCAGGACACAGACGCGCTTGGCCGTCTACCTCAGGCAGGCAGCCGGAGTGAGAAAACCAGGAGTTAGGGTGCCCAGGGTCTCCGCCTTGCTCCTACTTCTTCACACCCAAACCCTCGCTCACCTTACTAAGTCCCGAGTGAAGATGCAGGAAGAGTCTAGCAGCAACAGAGCTTCACTGGCGTTTTGATCTTCCCAGCAACAGCCTTGAAATGGCCCGAGGGTCGTACTGGTCCCATTTACTGAGCTGGTCGCTGTGCTCAACACACCATATAACAGTACCTCACTGTCCCATTTTTCAAATGAGAAGACTGAGAGGTTCAGAGAGGTGAAGTAACAGACCCAATGTCACAGAACTTTTCTGTTCCCAAGAACTAGTAGTTTACAGACTACGCCTGGCCCTGCTTTATAGCAACTGGGCCAATTCACTTGCCTCGACCTTTTCTACTGTAAAATGGGTCTGATAGTCTTCACCATCTCAGGAGCAGTCACAGGGACCCAGCAGGGTGATGAGTGTACACACTCTACATAAATTGAAGGCACTACCTGGCTACCGTGGTCAGCGTGGCCCAGCCTACATATCCAGTGGTAGAGGGGCTAAGTGGAAGCCATTTCCATGGGGTCAGAAGCCATTCTGAGTCAGAAGTATCACAAACAGCTTGAGGCTAGAAGATGGCCACAGTGTGACTCATTAGCCCCACCTGGAGCAGAGGCATGGTCAGTGAACTGGTGAGAGCATCAGCCTTGGACATTTCTATTAATACAGAATCACAACCTGCCAGGAGGGCCTTGTGCTCTGCCAGCACCCACTGCCCCGGCCTGGGGAGGTGCTGTGTAATAATGCCAGAGTAGGGACTAGCAGGACATAACTGGAAAATCTGGCCGACCTAGGGTATCACAGGATGAGATCTGTCCCCACTTTGTTGAGGTCAGTGCCCTACAAAGCCAGTGTGGTGCAGCCACCAGAACGGGAGTCCACTGACAGCCAGCTGGGGCCAGTTGGGGCTAGCTCATCCAAGTAGGCCAGCAAGGGCTTACCCTCCCTGAACTGAACAGTTCCCATTCATCTCTTCTCTCTGAGACTGTTTTTCCCCTCATCAGTGATGAGCTAGTTTTTCTCATCTTTTCAACCATTATGGAGATGAAACTTACAGAATAGTCCCCATTTCACAGGGGGTGAAACTGAGGCCCAGGACCAGGGTCTCTGAGAGCCCTGAGTGAGGGATTGTTTTTCCCCTTTCTCAAATGCCTCTCTGACTCAGGCTCATATGACTGTGTTTGGTCACAGATAACCTCAACCACCTGTGCCCACGTGGGGCATAGTGTGAGTGCGTCCTGGTTTTTAGATACAGGTCCACCATGGTGAAGACTCAGAAAGCTCTTGATGTTCCCACCACATCCAAACCTCACTGGCAGTGGGATAGACTTCTTAAGACTTGAAACACAGACCATGTCCACCCAGGGGGAAAAGACATTCTCGCCATCAGAGCAGGTACTCCACCCTCAGAGCACGCACGTCAGCTCAGCCTCCTGCTCCTCCCAGTCTCCAGGCTTCTGCTGGTGTCCGGCTATGCTCCTAGGAAGTTATCTGCTTCTAGGAAGTAGGATTTCACCTGCCATCTGCTGTGTGCAATTCCTCATGCTGCAGGTGCTCTGGAGTCGGTAGGAGGGAGCTAAGCTGGCCCTCATAGCAGAGAGGGCCTAAGCATAGTAAATAGCCCCACTAATGAGCACATACTATGCACTGGAAATGTGTGAGCATGTGCCTTATCTCATTCATTCCTCACAGAAATTACAAGCTAGGTCGTTTTATTTTACTTGTGCCTATTTTCCAGATGGGAAAACTGAGGTCTGAGAGAGAAGTCGAGTCCTTTACTAAAGGACATACAATATGAGTTAGGATTCAAACCCAAATCCAGTTTCTTAGCACTCATATGTGTCCTGGCATAAGGGTAGACATTAGGTGGCCCAAGAATCGCACAAGCCTTGGAGGGTAAGAAATGTGCTGGAAGGAGAAAGCCCGTGAACCTTCTGTTTGGAGAAAACTTGGTTACTGTCAACCTGTACGTCATAGCCCCTGTCTCAGCCCAAAACCGAATGGATCACAGATTTGATAAATGGTTGTCAAATGCATTAATGAGTTCCCCAGGTTCATATACTGTGCATTCATTCAGTCAGCCACCGTGGAAGACCTCCAGTGCGCCAGATCTTATGCTGCTGCCTGTGCATGCATGCACAGACATACACACGCATTGCCCCCATGTGCACATAAACTCTGTCTCTCCTCTCTGAGAGCCTGGTTTGAGGTGTCAAAGCTGAACAGGAATGAAGAATGTGAAGTTTCAGACTTGACAAGTCAGGGTGTTTACTGGGTCTAGCCTTACCAAAATGCCTAGGGAAAAAAAATTGCCAGAAGTCAGAGGGGCCGGTTTGATGAGGAAGCTACTCAGAAACATGCCAGGGGCTGCAGGCTCCTCAGCCTGATGCCATTTTGGTAGGATAGACACACTGCAGTGTCCTTGAGTGCATGAGAATAAGGAGGACCCTTGTCTCTGTTGGTTACACATGGGACCAAGGGGCCAACTATGTAGTCAACAGAAGTGGTCGGCTCTAACCAAGGGCAGAAAGCAGGATACACCATTCACATACATACACACGCACGCATGCACGCACGCACGCACACACTCACACACCACACACACACAGGCACACACACACATATACACACACAGGCACACACACATAGGCACACACACAGACACACACACACACACACACCATCCTTTGTTCTTAGACAGAGCCAGGACATGTTAACAAGAGTAGGTGGTTTGGGGGTGGGAATCCAAGAAGCAGCAGGCTCAGCCCTCCACACCCACTCCTGAGTCCTTTTCTCTGTCCCCACCTCTCCCATCTCCATGCCTCACCCATTTCTCCTTCCAAAACTGACTCATGTAAGAAAGCTGGCATTTATTGACAACCTTGCGCATGCCAGGTGCCAGGCCATGTCTTTTAACCAATACTAAACAGATTCAGCTGGGCCCTCCCTGTTCAGAACAGGTTGTTCAATACTTATTTATTGAGCAAATGGATTAACCACAACCATCCTTTCACAGGTCAGGCAAGGAAACAAATGAGGAAAGGAAAACTTCTTAGAGTCACAAAGCAGGAACCTGATGTTGCTGTCGTTTGGGAAACCTATGAAGCAAGTGTCTATGGCCTCTCCTTTGGAATGGGTATCCCTGGGTACCTAGAAGTGAGGATGAAGGTCATCTGGAGCTATAGGGACATTAAAGCAAAGATAGCTGGAGTGACTATTAAAGCAGAGGGAAGATGTTGGAGCAAAACCGGGGTAAAATGGAACAGCTGAGGAAACTCTTTGCTATGAACTTTAGCTGTTCCCCTCCCATCCGCAGCTCTCACCAATTTACTCTGTTCCCTTGACAGGGTGGAGATAGCGGGCAGAGCATTTCCTGGTCTGAGATGAAAGTCTTGTCTTTAGGACAAGTCAATGATGTGCTATCCAGCAGATAGGGAGGGATTCATTCAATGCCTAAATGAAACCAGCAGTCAGCACCATGGTAATCTGGGTATACTCATGCCCTAGAAAACCATTGTATCCTACCATTCTGTCCCCCACAAGCCAGGTAGGCAGGATGCCAAGGTTGTGTCTTTCTGATACACATCAGCCAGCTGGGATTTTCATGTGCCCTGCCCCTGCCCACCTGCCTGCCCTGCACCCCAGCACAGCCCTCATTTTCATTTACTCTTCTCCTTTACTGGACTCCAGCAAACAAGCTGAAAAGAGGGAGGGGGCTCAGGTGACCTCAGGCCAACACTGCCTAGGGCCTGGGCCCCTTGCTGATGGGATCTGACTCCCTGTCAGGAACACTCAAGCTCATACACCTGCCTGAGGCTCTGCTGTCCCTCCTGTTTCTGCTGGAATGTGCAGGGGTCAGAAGCTCTGTGAAACAGGCTCACCATGTGACAGACCATCTCAGAAGTGCCACAGAACCCAGTCTCAAGGGCTGCCCCGCCCACCCTATGTCCCCCAGGAGACAGGGCAACTCGGGGCTCACTATAAGGTGCAGACCATGGAAGCCATGGAAGAGGTCTGGAAAGAGGTCTGGACCCTGATGCCTTTTGGTTCTTCGAAATTTCATTTTGAAGGTTTTTAATTAGCATGTGTTAATTATAGATAATAGTGGGCTTCATTGTGACATTTTATACAATATACTGTTTTTTGATTAATATATATATATAATGTATTTATCTCTCATTATCCTCTTTTGTTCCTACCTACCCCTGTTGACCCTCCTACTCATCTCAACTAATCCTTCCTTCTACTCTTGTGACTTTTTTCTTTTCCTTCCTTCCTTTTTAAAATAGTTATTTATCATTTATTTTTATGTATTTACTTTTGTTGACTCTGTTTTAGTAGGTCTATTTACAAGAGCACTGGAAACTTACCCATGACTACACCACTAAAAAAAATTGTTTCTTACCAATCATTAGCTTCTTTTAGATTCTAAGGGAGGGCTGGGGCTCCATGAGCCCCTTTAGGACCCCCCAATCTTTGTGGGGTTTTCTATACTGGTCCTGGTCAGGAATGCTCCTGTGAGAATGGAGAATTTCCCCAGGCAGATGGTGGTAGTGATGACTGAGCCCACTTCAGAGGAGGTTGACCAGTTCTCTGTCGTTATGACAGTATTAGTGAGTAAACTACCTGAGGGGGAGGAAGGCTTTACTTGGCTAGCAGTTTCAAAGGATTCAGTCCACAGCTTCTGCCCGAGGCAAACAGACAGGAGGAGTGTTACGGAGCAGGGGTGTTCACCTCTTGGCAGCTAGGGAGCAGAGAGACAGACAGGAAGGGGCTACACTGCAGCCTACTTCCTCCAGTCAGGTTCCACTTCCTAGTTTCCACAACTCCAATAATGTCATCGAATAATGAGTCTATCGATGGCATGATCCATTGATTAGGTCAGAATCCTCACGTTTCAGTCACCTCTCAAGGATTAGATCCATCAGGTGTGGGCTAAGCCCTTTACACATGAGCTTTTTGAGGGGACACATCATATCCAAACTGTAATATGAGGCTTATAGGTGACCCAGGAGTTTGGAGAGTTACCTCCCCAAAGTCAGCAAGCTAGGTACTATCTCTGTTCCTTGTCCCCTTAAAAACCGACACTGCTTGGCATCAGTGCTAGGAAGAGGTTCATTTGTCCCAAAGCTCAGGAGTGTAGAGGGGAAGTCACCTGTGAGGGGGGGTGACTCTGCAGAGTGCTAAAGTCTGCAGGAGGTAACGGTTGCTTTGGTCTGAGAGGCACCTAGGGGAGCATGGTCAAGAACAAGACAAGAGCTCAACTTGGGAGCTTCCAAGTGCCTCCAAGACTGACACTGTAACAGGAGGACCCAGTGGATTGTTCCCAGAGTCTGAGAGCAAGGCAACAGCCACTGTCAATAGAGACTTCCCTCCAGGCCTGGTATAGGCAGAGGTAGATCCCCAGACATGGCATCCTCAGTGCCTGCTCAGAATGCGCATCTGCCCTCCTTCCAGAAGGAGGCCTTTCCCTCAGACTTCTTGACATACTTAAGAACGTCTGGTGCCCCATGAAGCCTGGGAGCAGCATCCAGGTGGTAGTCTGGGTGGTGGTCTTCCCTAGCCTGTGGCAAGAGGATCTGAGAGCCCCTGGAACTCAGTCACTCCTTAGTCAAACTAACCCAGCTAACTCTCATGCTCCCTGAGCACTGACCCTCAATCAGAGCTCACACACTGGAAGCCTGTATACCTGCTTTAATTCCTGGTGGGTTTTTGTTTGTTTTATTGTTTTGTTTGTTGTTTTCTATTTGGTTAATTTGTTTTGGGTTTGTGTGTATGTGTGTTTGTGCTTTGTTTTGTTTTTTTAAGACATGGTTTCTCCTGGTAGACCTGGATCCCCTGGAACTTTCTCTGTAGACCAGGCTGGCCTCAAACTCAGAGATCCATCTGCCTGCCTCTGCCTTGTGAGTGCTGGGATTAAAGGCCTGTGCCAATATTGCCTGGCCATTTTGTTGTTATTATTGTTGTTTTTAAAGACAGTTTTATACGAATTTAGATTTCCTGGGGAGGAAATCAGTAGCTGTGACATCACTGGGGTGCCATTGCCACACAGAACCAGTTAGCAGGAGTAGGGCAACAGGTCCCCTCTGGGTGAGGCAGATACTCATCAGTATCCCTACCCTGCCTGGTAACTCACTCATTGGTGCTGGCCCCGGGGTCATGTGAATGTGATTCTCCTTCATTGTCATGCTTCCCTTCTGCCCCCAGTGGGTCTGAGCATCCCTGCCACCCACCTTCCTCACTGCACTCAAGTTTATCTCCCATACCACAGCCGTCCTCCCTACTGGGTCACGGCCTTCCGAGGGCAGAAAAGTTCAATGTACTTCTGAGAACTTGACAGGTTCCCAGTGAGTCCACAGGAAATAAGTATCCCTCTTGCCTTGACTCCAGCGGTCCAAGCAGGATCATAAGGGTTTTCTGGTTCCAGGGGACTTCCTGAAAAGAAGGAAGTGCTTCTTGAGGCTTGATGGGGTGAAGCATGTGAGACCATGTTGCCCGAATCTCCTGCTCTGAGGTGGGAGTTTCAGAAGCCCTCATCCAGTTTGGAGTTTTCATTGTTTTTGTTTGTTTTGCTTTTTGTTGGGTGTTTTGTTTGTTTGTTTTGTGTTTTTTTGTTTGTTTTTGTTGTTTTTGTTTTTTGTTTTTGTCTTTTGCTTTTTCCTTATTTGGCTTTAATTTTTTTCTTTTAATTTTGGAGCATCAGCTCAGGGCTGAGAAATGGTTTTTACACTCTTTAAACATAATTTTAAAAAAAGACTTCACTTCTGCCCTCCACTAGAACACCAACCATGCCGATGATGCATTTCCCAAGCAATTGTCAGTCGTCAGGGATTGGATGGGACGCAGGGAAGTGAACATGAGCTGAGTCAGTGCATTTGCCCTATGAGCTGTCTGCCTGAAGCTCCAGATGAGCAAAGGCTTGTTAAATCCGTCCATACGTTCTTCCACGCCTGCAATGCTGGTGGCCAGGGAGGCAGTATCCTTTCCCCTATGCCTATGCCCCCACCCTATCAGAACTGCCTTCAATGGGAGTGGTACAACTCCTATGTGAATGGCTCTCAATGCAACTCCCCACTGGGTGTCACAGAATGGTGTCCTCAGGACTCAAGCAACTGGGGGATTCTCATACCTGCAAAGATCCATGGACTCTGGCCTGGTACTACCAGAAGCCCCTGGATATAAGATCAAGATGCTCTCACACCACATCCTTCAGAGCCCCAACTGCCTTTGGCATCCTCACTCTTGCACATGGTCACTGAGAGAAGTTCTAACAGGAAAGAGAGCGGGAAGAAGGCAGTTTCCCTTGTCAAGTCTGTTGCTGGGATAGACTTTTCGGACAAAAGCAACTGAGAGGAGAAAGGGTTTGTTTCAGCTTACACTTCCAGGTCACGGCCCACAGTTGTAGGGCAGACACAGCAGGAACTCAAGGCATCTTATCCACGGTGCGGAGCAGAGAGGGACTTAAACACAGCCTTGCACGTTTGCTTTCTTGCTATGCACTTAGCCTGCTTCATACAATCAGAGCCCAGCCTAGGAAATGGTGCCACCCACATTCAGTTCTGACCTCAAGACAGTCAATCCCCTAGGGGCAACCTGATCTGGACGGCTCCTCACTGAGACTTCCCATTGGCAACAACGAGTAGCCATCACAGAGGGGCCTCCTGAGAAGGTCCATGCTCTCACCTCAGACTGGCTTCAAGAGGACCACGGTTACCTCCCCTACACCAAAGGGAGAGCTGGTTTGTATGAAGCAGAGCCCATCCCAGTTTTTCAGATGCAGAGGGCAGGCAGATCCAGCAGGCTCTGTCCCACGTCAATCAGCTCGCAATCACTGATTGTCCATGGCCAGGGTCAGAAATTGCCTGCAGCCTGAACCAGGTGGTAAGAAAGCCAGAGCCTACATGTGACCCACTGCCAGATTCCCAGACACTGCCTCCACAGAACCCGAGTCTGAACTGAGGATCCAACTTCTACTATCTCTGAGCCCTGGCACGGGTTACTTAACCTCTTTGAGCTTTGATTTCTTAATGTCAGAAGGTCTACCAACAGCCCTACTGTGGAGGCTCAATGACAAGTTACTTACAAAGACCATTGGAGGGACGTTCAGCTCAAGAGCTGGCGGCTTCCCTGCCACATTGGACCTAGGAAATGTCCTGAGCTCAGGGTCCAGCAGTCAGGTCAGTGAGCTACGCCCAGAGGACGAGAGTCATCATGGTAGAGTGAAAGACTGGAGCAGAGTCTCCCTGGATAGCTCGGCTGTGCTGACAGTGGACTCCAGAGACTGTAACTAGCTGTCCATTAGGAAAGGTTCATCTTCCTATAGGTGATCACGCCTGGTATTGGGTGGAACCGTTTCTTATCCCTAAGGTTTTAGGAACTGGACAGAAGCCTACTAGATTCATGATAGACAGAAATCTGCACAGGGATGAGCAGTCATGGTTCAAGTGAGCCAAGATAGAAGGGAGAACAGTAGTGATGATCCGAGAAAGCCAGGGATATCTCAAGCACTTACAACTCCAAACACATTTGCTACCCCAGCTTGATTAAGCATAGTACCTGCCTGCCACTAGATGTGACATTTTCTAGTCTAATGTTACCTTCAGCTTCCTCTGACAGGGAGAATCCTACTGCCTCTGCCATGCTTCCCAGAGCCTGACCTGTAGATCCCAGTGCTTGAGAGGCTTAGCACCCTCAGCCCTGCCCTCACTAAGACCCCACTGGCTTGGGGCTATGAGCGTGAGTTCTCCTGGAGGCTCTGCAGACAGAAGGCTAGAGTGCATACCACACAGGCTTCAAGTACATCCTTCCCAATATCTACCTGGTTTTGGGGGAGTTCCAGGACCCCCATCCTGGTAGAAAGAGAAGCAGAATATTCTAGAAACTCACCTTCGTTCCCTCTGCCTTCTCACATCATGCTCCTCCTACTACCTCAATTCCAATTCCATTTATCAAATCCTAAGCAAGCATTGTCCAGCCATCCTTCACCTCCTAAAGCTGACATTTTTTAAACTGTTTAAAGATGTGAGCTCTGGGCTGCAGACACAGCAATAGCAGAGGCTGTGCCACATGAATCATTCTTTTGCCTGACAGCCCCCATCATTAGGGGGTCATCAGGGGCCTTCCAGGATAGTTGCAAGAGTTCAGCTCCAAGGAAGACCTGTGTGTAGCCAGAGATCAGGCTGAGAGTGAGAGTCAGTCTAGGGTAAAATCCAGGCTCAGCATGGGACAGTTGGGACACAGTGTAAGAGAGCTCCAAGCTTAGAGTTTGATGGGGTTGGGGCTTCGTGTATAACACAGGATCAGAACTCAGTGTGTATCCACATCAGGGTCAGAGTGAGATGGGGATTGGTGGTCAGCCTGTGAACAGGATGAAGGGTCAGTGTGTGACCAGAGTTAGGGCCAGAGTGTGATCAGAACGAGAGCTCACTGAATGACCACAGTCGTGGTGTGTGACCAGGACCAAGCCTCAAATTTCTATCAGACTCAGCCCTTCAATTTTTATTTTAAACCATTCTTCACATACAAAATGCAAAACAGCTTGTTTCTCCCCTCCCTGCAAAAGACCCTATGGAAGAAAGGAGTGAAAGAAAGAATTTTCAATGGCCCTGTGTGGCCTTTATGGCGGCACCTCGTGGATCATCATTACCACCCGTAACCTGGTCTCTGTTGGTCTCTGTTGGTCTCTGTTGCTCTTGCTACCTCCATCACCTTTGTGCACAGCATCTGAGCTGCCGACTGCTCTCAAAGTGACCAGTGACTCTAGTGGGACAGCCCTCTGCTGTGATGTGTGGCAGTTAGAAGCTAAAACTAGAAATGAAACTGAAAATGGATTCTAAGTCTGTCCCCATAACTCTCTTGCTAAGTAAGGGACTTTGGGCCAACAGTTTAGCCCAGGGGTTGTACTCATCTGTGGCTAGGCTGCTGCAAGGTCTTCCCGTGAGCCCTAGATGGCCAAACAGTGGCTGGAAAGTTGAACAGGCAACTGATGGTCCATGTGTGAATTGGGTCCCAGCCACCAGATACATATCAATGAGGTTTGAAAGTTAGAGCTAGAGACCAACTATGGCTGCTTTGGGCGATCTTCAAGCAAAAACTTGACCACAGACATGAAGCAGTGATTCTTTGTTGAGTCTTCAAAAGCCTGGCTATGGGGAGGCAGGAGCAATGGATCTCTGGTGCTTTGATCAAGTTAAAGCTCTTTTTGTCTGTGGCCTCCCTGGCACTGGGAATGGAGGTAGAGGTGGGTGCTACCATCCCTGATTGGAAATGTTCTGCCTCTGCCTCTGGAGTGCTGGGATAGCATGTGCCACCATGCCTGGTTTGATAAGGTGTTGGGGGACTAACCCCAGCGCTTCCCACACAGCAGGTACTCTACCAGCTGAGCTGCATCCTCACCCTGGAAGCACGTTCTTAAATTTAGTGGTTCTAGTGATCCCCACATGACCTTTTTTTTTTTGGCTACTGTAGTTACCATGAACCTTTACAGCTCTCTAGACCAGACGTTCAGAACAGTTCAGAACAGGGCTAATGTTGAGGTCTGAGCAAAGGTATGCTCCTTCTAGAAGCTCAAATGTATGGGAGGGTGGGGAATCCATGTTCACACCCTTTACAGGCTGTAGATGTGTCCTTCATTCTTGGCTAATGGCCTTTGCCCTCCATCTTCAGCCCAACTCCACTGTTTGTGTCCCACTCTATTTCCTGCTTCCCTCTTCTAGGAATATCTACGATGACATCAGGCCCACATTCGATAATCCGGGAAGTGTCTTAAGATTTCTCATCTACCGGGCAGGCCTTTCCAACCTTCTGACATCACACACCATTGTCATCCATGAAGTTTGCATTCAAGTACCACATAACCGACTTGCGAAAAATATCTTATAACATTTCAAGTAAGCCTGTGGTTCTTGTGCTGACCACATTCACAGCTATCTTGGGGCACAGATAGTTTGTGTCACAAGTTGGACATGCTTGAATTCCTTTTACCCTATGAAGTGTCTTCACAGGCTCTAGGATTTCCAACATGGACATCTTTGGGGGCTGTTATTCAACCTACTACATCACCAAGGTAGCAGTCTTCTAACTGGTCCATTCTGTGGTATTCTGTGCTCCAGAAAGTGTTGCTAGAAACCCAGTCTCAAGCTCCTTGAGATCTAATAATCTTCCTTCCTCTTCCTTGTTCCTCCTCCTTCTCCTTTTCCTCCTCTGTTTTGGGGAACAGGGTCTCATGTAGCTCAGACTGGCCTCAGATCTAGTATGTAGCCAACAGCCACCATAAGATTCTGATTCTTCTGCCGTCACCTGCCAAATGCCACCTCGAGCCCAGCTTATTCTATGTTAGGAATCGAACCCAGAGCTTTGTGTGTGGTCGACAGGCAGTCTACCAGCTGAGCTGTTTATTCTCATCTAAAGCATCCACATCCTACATATTAAAGTCCTTTCCATTTGAAATTCAGTGCTTCTATTCACTCCACCCAACTCTGACTGACAGGTCACGTGACCTTCAACATGCAACTGAAATATCACCACGCCCAGAAAATCTTCCTTAATTCTTCCAAAGTTCTTTGTTCCAACGTCCAGGGCCACAGATTCTCCTTGATCAAATGAGCATGTGTTTGTAGATCATCATTGGTTCATGGTTTATCCTCCACAACAGTACAGGACTTGACATAAATTAAGGCTGCATGGAAAAATTAGATAGGAGGGACCACTGGCTCGGAGTTATTCTTGGCTGAGTGTGAAGTTCTTGGTGTAGCAGAAGCAGAGAATTAGCCTGGGATAGAAAAGCCATCTCAACCTCAAACACCCACAAGGCTGGACACCAGCCAAATCATGTGTTCGGCAGCCCCTAGGCTTGTATCCAAAGTGCAGAAACGGCATTCGACAGAAGAGACAGCGCCTGATAGAAGATTATCAGAAGTTACCGCTGTAAACAACCAATCAGAGGGTGAGTTCTTTAATGCTTGTCCATGTGCATGTGTGTGTGCATATGTTCTGAAGGCTACAAGAACCTAAGGTGTCTTCAGAAACACTATCTACTTCCATTGAGACAGGGTCACTTGGTGGCCTGGAGGTCACCAATTAGAATAGTCTGGCTAATCAGAGAGCCCCAGGGATCTACCTGTCTGTTTTCCCAGCAGACACTGGGAAAGCAGACACGATAAGCCACTGTGCCCCATGTTTTTATGTGGAGATTGAACTCAAGTCCTCATACTTGGAAGCCAAGCATGTTACCAAAGGAGCTGTCTTCCTAACCTCAGCATAAACAGTTTGTGATTGAGACCAGGAAAAGAAACTGACAGAAAGATGTCCTTGCTCCCTTGTATCATAGCACGCCCTGAGTGTACATCAACTGAAACAAGCTAAGTGTGTGACCCCAGAACCCAGAAGGACATACGCAAGCCTGGGTGTGAATAAAACAGAGAAACTGCTCCTTCAGTGTATTGGATGGAGTTGGGGAGAAGGCTCAGCAGGCGAGGTGTTTGTTTTGCAGGCATGAGGACTTGGGTTAGATCCCCAGAACCCACGGAATCTCAGTGCTAAGGAAGTTGAAACAGGAGCATAGTCTTCCCGGTGAGCCCCAGGCCACTGAGAGACACTGTCTCAGAAAAAGTGGGCAGCACTTGAGGAATGAGAGCCTCCCCCTACACATCCCCCGACACACATACACAGACATATACCCACAGAGACATGGACTCACATGGATACATGAACACACACACACGGACACATGAACACACATACAGACACATGCAGACACACAGGGACTCACATAGACACAAACATGGATACACAAACACACACACATGGACACACACACAGAGACACACACAGACATATTCACCCACAGACACACAGACATGGACACATACAACACAGACTCAGACACACACATTGGGACACACATGGACACACACAGATACACAAACACACACAGAGACATGGACACACATATATTTGAACACTCACAGAGGTGTCAGATGTATGGAGCAAACACTTTGTCATTTTAGATAAAATGGATAAACAGATGGCACCCAATAGGCAAAGCCATACTTCTCAAAGGCCACCTCCACTGATGGTGGGCAGGCAATGAAGGAAAACCCCAAATCAGAAAACCTGAAGGTCCTGCTCACATACACTGTGACATCAGACCAACTCCTGCCTTCCGTAGGCCTCCGTCCATCTAACAGGAACAGAAAGATCTGTGCCCATGAGCACAGGGAAACGAAGAAAGAGTGGTGCACATCGAGAGATGAGGAAGGTCGAGGAAGTGGGAGACAGAATCCAGGGCTGGGGCAGCAAAGGGGCTCTAGCTGGGAGGGAAGATGGGAGGTGTGAGGTGTCAGTAACGAGGTCCCAGCAGACAGGAGAACCAGGCCCCCCTCCTCCCTCATGCTCAGTACACTTCAAATTAATAATTAAAATGCTTCCTGTCAGATTCCAGCCTGACACATAATTAGAGCAGCTCTGGGCTCGAGGCGATGGGATGAGAGCAGCTCTTGTTAGAGGGACTTTCCTGTGGACTGGCAGGGTGAGGGTGGAACTCTCCTTTCAGCCTCTTCACAAGGCCTTCCTTCTGTCTACACGCTGGATACATGGAATGAGGCTTCCCTTTTGGCTGGGGAGAGGCAAGGAACCTCGATGTTCTCACCTGTCCCTGGAGATTGTCCTAGATGGATCTGAGAGTGGAAAAAAAAGAGGGTATCCAGGAACTGCACAGGTTGGAGACAATGTGCAGAGTCTAGCCAACACCAGAACCTACACACAGGACCCTTCTAGCCAAGGCTACTGAAGGTAGCTAAGCCTAGCCACCAACTCTCCAGGGTTAAAAAACCACCCAGAGCCCTCCCCAGCAAGCCACAGTACCCACCACTTCCTTGTAGCATCCAGTCCTTCTCCAGTCCCAGCCACCAAAGCTGTGGCTGCTGGTTTATCTCACTCCCTAAGGACCATAGCCAGGGACCGCTGTTCATGGATCTAAAGTGTGACCTTCTGTTTTTTCAGGAGCCTGGCTTGCCTCCCACCCTCTCTACCATTTGCTCCAAAGCCTAGTTCTCCGCTCATAACTGTCACACTCCAGGCCTTGGACGCCTACCTCTACTGCCAGGCTCTGGTCATGGAGAGACCTGAGCGCCTGCCTACCACTCAGGGCTTCAAGCAATGGGGCCACCTTCTAGAGCTGGGTGGTGGGAGGGAGTACAAGCTCAAACTACCTATTAGAAGAAAATAATTTTAAAGCGATGTTGTGTTACTTCATTGAAGTTGCCTTCATAAATATTTCAGAGGTGTTTATTAAGAAAACCCCAGGAGCGGAGAAGAGGTTGGTGAGGCTGGCAGGAGAGGTGGCTGGTGGGATTTCAACTGTTGCTGCCACCAACTGCATGTTTGCTCCCTTGGAGGAACTGGCCTTAAGGAATAGAAAATAGGGAACATAACAAAACAAAACCCGATTTGCAGGGGCACTGGCAGCTCAGATCCCTCTGGGCTTGTTCTCTGGGACCAGTGTAGAGTCTCGGGGACATAGCATTGAGCTGGGGCAGGTCCCTACTGGGTCCTTCTCTCAGTCTTGTCTCTGGTGTCCCGATAATTCCATCCTTCCTCTGAGGTGAGCCACACAGTAGAGAAGAGACAGGGTGGTCCTTCCACAGCAGGCTGATGTTTCCAGAGCGTTTATGCTCCCAGTGCACACCCCTATCCAAGCCCCACCACATGAACCAGGAGCAGCAGAGTAGCCTCCTCTGCCATCCTCAGAAGACCCTCAGCCTGGGGCCCAGAGAGACCAATAACCTGCAGGCCACCATTTTCCTTGGAGGAATGACAGGGATAGAGGCCCAAAGGCCATCTTCCATGACGTTCCTTTCTTCAAGAGAGCTTTCTCTTCCCCAAGGCAGGGCCAACAAAGCAATTAAACTCAGAGTGTAGAATCGATCTGCAGGTCAAGAAATGACATTGATCCGCGGTGCTGGTACTCTGAGGGCATGGCCGCCAGGTACTCAGACCTCTGACTGTCACCTTTGGGTGAGGAAGCAGTGGGCTCTCAGCTCCATTCCGCAGCTGTGCAACCCCATATGGCCATGCGTGTTTCCTTTATCAAGTTCTGGAAAACCTTGCCTTTTGTCCTGGCTTTACCTGACACTCTCAGGGCAGATCTGTCCGTTTATACTATGACGCGCAGGTCATGTGACCCCATGAAAGCCTGCCTGTTTCAGTCGTTCGGGAAGAGGGGTGCTGCTGACCCCATTTCTCTGCTGCAGCCTACAAAGACACAGAACATTCGGTCCTCAGCCCCCGCAGGAATAGCACAGGTAGCTGATCCCATCAAAGGACGTGGGAGTAGGCCATCAGCCTCTTGGAGCCTTCTCTGGTAAATGATAATAATTAAAAAAAATTACTTGCAATTACCATATCAATTGTTCCTGGGTAAATAAGGGGCTTCCGGAAGATTTCTCAAGTAGCTTATTCCTTTAAATAGGTTAAGGGCCTAGTCTCATCTGGATTATTCATTTGCTAGGAAATCCTTTTGTTTCTCCAATTGGCAATTGACGGGAGGCAATTGCCGTGGTCAGTCAGTTCAGAAAACTGAATTAAGGTGGTCTGGGTCTATCCAGAGGATGGCAGAACTTGGGGTGGTGGGGGCGCACAGTCTAGACCAGCTGCTGGGGATGCAGGGCATCTCAGGGGAAACAACAGCCAGCCCTTTGTGTGTCTGGGAAACAGTAAGTGCAGAGGTGGGGTAGAGAGGATAGGAAGAAAGTATAGGATTGTTTTTAAAAGGCAGAGAAGAGCGGGCAGGTGCTGGAGGTGGGGAGGGCCTGGCTGGATACTGGGAGACACAATTCTGTGAATAAGAGACTGTGACTATGAGTCAGGCTGCTTCGGCCACCCTGTCCTCTTGTCCTTCGTGATCCACCCCTCTGTTCCCTCAGTATTGTCCCCCAGATGAAATGGAATACTGTCTCTCTGTATACTCCTCCAATGCCCAAAGTGCTCAACCCAGGCCACTAGCTCACGCTCCTGCTGGGCTGACCCAGATCTTCCTGGACACAGCCCACAGGACACTCAGGAGAACAGAAGACAGACACCAAGGGAATCAGCATTCTGGTCATGCTTTCCGGGTCACGAAGGTCCCAAGTCTACTCTCCTAAAGGAGGCCCAGCCACCTCTAAAACCTGGCCAACATCGTTAGTAGTGACAAGGAACTTGATGCAATTGCAAAAACCATAGGAATGTGGGACTGGAGAGACGGTTCAGCCATTACAGGCACTGGCCGCTCTTACAAAGGACTGAATTCAGAGGATTCTGAGTTCCCAGCAGCATCCCTCTTCTGGATTCTGTGGGCCTCAGGTCTGAAAGTGGCCCCCAGACACACGCGCCGGAGGAACAAGAGTTAATGCATCCACTGAAGAGATGGTTCCATAGGTAAAGTGCTTGCTGTGCAAGTGGGAAGACCTAAGTTCAGATCCCCAAAACCCCCATGGAAAGCTGGATGAGGTGAAGCATGCCCGTGATCCCAGTTCTGGGGGAGGCAGAGGCAGGTAGATTTCAGGAGTTTGCAATCTAGTCCTAAAAAGGTTCAGTGAGAGATCCTGCCTCAGAAAATAAGGTGGTGGGGTTGGGTATTTAGCTCAGTGGTAGAGCGCTTGCCTAGGAAGCGCAAGGCCCTGGGTTTGGTCCCCAGCTCTGAAAAAAAGAACCAAAAAAAAAAAAAAAAGAAGAAGAAGAAGAAGAAAGAAAATAAGGTGGTAATGCTGAGGCAAACAGTCTTCTCTCTCTTCCTGTCCCTCCTCTCAGAGCCTGCCACTTAGGACCTGAAGCCACCCTCTGCCACATGCACATGAATGGCTAAACACACTTAAGTGTACACAAGAACACATGCATGCACGCATGCATGCACACACACATGCGCACACACACGCATGCATGCACATGCACACGCACACAAGTGCATTATATCACTAGTAGCAATTCTATTGCATTAGCTTACCAAATAAAACTTTGCAAACATCAGCCTCTCCTCCTCACCTCCAACATTAGGAGCGTCACTGCCCAGGGACTTTCATGGAGGGAATACAGCAACATAGGGATCAGATGGAAATAGGCCACACACCCGGATCTGGGAGCATGCTGGCCTTGAACCATGGGCTTTGGTGCCAGGTCTGGAGCCTGAGGAGAAACTAAAGGCCGAAGGCCTGCAGGGTGTTGTTGCAGGGGTGGAGGCCAATTGCAGGGGTGAAAGCCAAGGGAGAAAGGAGATGTTAAGTTCAGTCCCTCTGGCTAGTGTGGATTTGCAGTGTAATCGGGACCCCAGGAGACTCTGTGGTAGGAACAAAGGACAGGAAGAGAGAGAAGGTTATTTCCCTCACAGTCTGGCACAGGCTTGAGGGCTGACGGCTGCTTACAGGAAGGAGACAAATTGTTCCTTTCCACACTGAGTACACGGTGCTAGAGGGAGAAGAGAGCTAGAATCCACCAGGTGACTGTGCACATCTGGAGGTCTGGGTTTGGTGGGGGGTGGCAGGAGAGAAAGGGAAAAGGTGGAAGTGGGAAGGAGACCCCCCATTTGCTATCACAACTAGCACCGGGTCCCTCTTCTCTCCAGGGCCTGGTGCATGATCTGACTGATGACTGGACTGGGATTTCTACTAACCTCTGGGTCTCACATCACATTCAACCACTTCCTCTGGTCTCCCTTAGTTCAGCTCTCTGAGCTTCTGTAAGCTAAAAAAAAACAAGAATCGCTTGGTCACCTACAGTGAAGACAGAATAGCCACTTGCTTTGGTGCCTCCCTGAAAGTTCTCTGCTGGGGGGAGAAAAGGGTCTCTCTCTCTCTCTCTCTCTCTCTCTCTCTCTCTCTCTCTCTCTCTCTCTCTTTCTCTCTCAGAATTCTGTTTTGCATTAACTTGCAAAGTCTGGTTAGAGCCCCTGGAGAACGTGCATCAAATATTCAGCAATGACCTCAACCAATTGCATCAGAACTTCTGGGGAGGGAGCCGGAGCACCAGTATTATTAAAACCTCCCTAAGTGATTTTAATGTGAAGCCAGAGTCTACTGGACTAAATGGAGCCCGGAGCTTTGTCACTGGGAGCAGAGTGTGCAGGATCGAGGAGGTTGATCTATTATGAGGGGAGGCAGTATGATCTCAGCCAGGACCTCAGTCCGGCAAGAGCAATAATGAAACGTGTGCAGAGGAGAGCCAAAGACCACATTAGCTAAGGGAAGCTGGGGGTGGGGTGGGTGGAGAACTTTTGCAACACAGATGCAGGGAAAAGGTAGGAGGCTAAGGTCACAGACTTTGAATCTTAGGGTTGGGGATCATATACCCCATGAGACCCAGATTTTTGCCCTGCTCCCAAACAGACCTGCCTTATTAGTAATAAAATATCATCATAATAACCTGGACCTGGTGGGACCAAATAGCAGGTTATGAAGGCCCTGGGATTCATTGCAGGCAGTGCCCTTGCCCCAAGGCACCTGAATCCAGGATGCTAATGAGTCTTCCCTTCAGTCATAGTCAGGAGTTCTGCACCCGGCGCTCAGACTGTCGTGCTCAGACCACAGGTCTGCATCCACATCCAATGGGTCCCTAGATATATTTGTCCAGGATTGAGAGTCCAGAAATACACACAGCTCCCAGGGAGATGCTGACCAGTCCAGAGAGATGGGGAAGAAGGAATGGATACAAGTCCTAGCCTCTGTTCAGTTGGGGATCCATTCTTAGAGTCCGGGAGAGCCCAGATGGAGCATGGATTCGCAACACTGTCCTTGTACTTTCTAGAATCTATTTTGCTAGTGAGCCTCTTGCTCAGGCCCAGCTGAAAAGGCAGCCCAAACACCGGCCAACTCCAGCAGCATTTCAAGTGAACTCAGAGAGCTAGGGATGTAGCTCAGTCGATCGAACGATCAGGTAGCGTGCATGGAGCCCTGAGTTCCATTCCCAGCTCTGCACAGAGGGGATACAGCGGTGCCAGCGCTTGGGAGGGAGGGGCAAGATCAGAAGTGTGATGTCACCCTTGGTTATAGAGTGAACTCAAGGCCCAGCCTGGGATACAAGTGTTCTGCTCCCGCCCCCACAATCCTAACAAAATGAAGTATGCCTAGAAATCCCACTTGTAGAACCTCATAGTGTGGAGACCTGTATTAGTCACATCCAAAGTACAGGAACTGACAAGATAGCCCTGGAATGGGCACTGTGAGCTGCTTCCTCTCTACTTACAGAGAAGGAAGGAAGTCTTTGCTAAAAGTTAGACACAGAGTAGTATCGCTGTAGTAGTCAGACACCAAGTTCAAGAGGCAGAGCTAGAAAGCAGCCAGATGGTACCCCTGGGTGGGGCTGTTGCCTGGGGAAGGACATAAGGGGACTTTGTGGGATTCCGTCACTGTTCTAGACCTTGATCAAAGTAACAGTGACACTTGTGTAAAAATTCATGAACCCACACACCAAAAAAGCAGTGAAATTTAAATGCTCGATGTACCTAACAGCGACGGAAGAAAGTCAGGAAAGGTTGCAAAGTGTTGTTTTCAGATGTATGCCATCTTGTAACTGTGGTTCGTGGAGAAGAGTCTGGAAGAAAAGTAAACCCTTTGTCTGAGTGGACGGGGACAGTGGAAGCCCATCTCTACCTCTGAGCATTTGCATCTGTGCCTTCCCACGTTCCTCATGAGGTACCCCAGACTAGCTCAGTGGTTAGAGTACCACGTAAGAGTAAAGACCAGAGTTCAGATCCCCAGAGGCCTCGTAAAAAAGGAGTTGTCTATAAATTCCCTGGAGCAAACTTCCTTGAAGAACTAGCTAAACCTGTGAGCTGAGTCTCTTCTCCAGTGCAATCCTGCCTCCCAACGCAAGGTGGAGAGTGATGGAGAGTGACAATAAGTGTCAACCGCAGGTCTCCACAGGTGAGTGCACGGAAATGGGAACATGCACACACAAACACATGTCAAAACAAAACAAACAACAACACAAAACGACAGGCTTTGCAACCGGACCTTTAGAAACTGCGCATCCTGGAAACGTCCAGGGTCTCTGCTCATTGGTTCACAGGTACAGGTTCCCACATCCTAGAACTGAACAAGGCCAGGTGCTGCGGGTACTCCTCCCCCTCCCCCACCCCCGTCATTCAACTCTACACTAGGCAGAACCATCTGTAACAAGGCATTAGGAGAGGCAGGGGGACTCAGAACCCCGGTCATACCACCCCTACTCGTCCTGTCCCCTTCCCCATGAATGACTGAGTGGCCAGGTCCACTAATTGGTCTTTACAGGCCAGATTACAAATGGTGGTAGGGGCGAATTCCAGTCACACCTCCAACCAGGCAAATGAACCCTTGCTCTGTCCTCTCTTCAATATGAATGTGACACCTGCAGGCTACAGCTTGTCGCACTGTGAGAATTATTTCTCCATTAAAATGCAGGAATTGGAGCTTTGCCCAGGAAGGGCAGCTAAAAATACTGCTCTCCAAGGCACTTGTCATTGGGGGACATGGTGGCCACTCTCCTCACCCTTCAGCTTCCAGGCCAGTTCCATACCTGCCGGGTCTCTTCTCAAGCATTGGCTACTGTCGTGTCCAATCCTCACCTCAACCTGACTGGAAGAAAAGACACCAGGTGTCTCTCTTATACAGATGGGAAAACAGGTGCAGGCTGCTGCTGGCCCAGGGTCACTGCCCATTCTACAGAACCATTGAAACAGTAACAGTGTTGTGTTGACTGCAGGGTGGAAAGCCTCGGCCTCACCGCACCCTGACATGTTTTCCCTATTAGTCTTGTTTGCGTCTCACAACAAACCTTTGAAGCTGTCAGCCAACCCTGGGTGGGGACAGAGGTCCACAGATGGGAACAAAGTGCACAGGGCACTGATGGGGGAGGGGGAGTGTGTGTGTCAAGAGACAGTGCTTTTGGATTCCAAAACCCACCCAGAGCACCAAATGTAGGACATCAAGAAAAGACAATCTGTTGCTGGAGTCGTCAAACCCTCTGGTTTCGGTTGTTGTTTTGAGACAGGATCTCATGTAGCCAAGGCTGGTCTCAAAATCAATACACAGGCTAGATGACCTTGAACTCTGATCTTTCTGCCTCCAGCCCCTGAGTGCCAAGAACAGAAATGTATAGAGTCATGTCCCATTTATGCAGTGCTGAGGTTCAAACCCAGCCTCAAACCATCCAGTTTGTAAAGGTCACACGCGTCTCACACAGAACACTGCACCACTATTCAGTAAAGAAACCGTCAATGTTCTGAGGGATGACATCATGTGAGTAGCCTGAGCCCCATCAAAGCTCAGCTTTCTGCTCAAGGCTTGCTATGGTCTGACTAAGGCCTAGTTCTGAAGCTATGCCCCAAGGAAAAAGGACGCAGGACGTTTTGCAGGCTCCCCCATCCCTGAATCTTGTTCTCTACAAATTTGTTTGTTCACCAAGCTCACTATCCTCTCAGACTTCCTAGAGGAAGGTCATCCAAAGTGATAACCAAAGATCACAGAGCAGAGCCAGGCCCTGGGCCTATTTCAGATTACCCCGGGTCAGGCAGGAATAGCATATGTTTTTTTCTCCTCAACTTAACAGAAGCTTGAGAAGAGGGAACAGTTGAGAAAGTGCCTCTGTAAGATCGAGCTGCAGACAAGTCTGTGTGGCATTTTCTTGATTAGTGGTTGATGTGGGAGTGTCCATCCCACTGTGGGCGGCACCATCCCTGGGCAAGTGGTCCTGAGTTGTACAAGAAAGCAGGCTAAGCAAGACAAGAGGAGCAAACCTATAAGCAGCACTTCTTCGTGACGTCTGCTCCAGTTCATGTCTCCAGGTTCTCGCATTGATTTCACTTCCTGAAGAACTATGATCGGGATATGGAAGCTGAGATAAACCCTTTCCTCCCCAAGTTGACTTGGTCATGGTGTTTTATCACAGCAATAAAAACCTTAATACATTCTCATCATGAAGTGGGGACATCAGTAGACGCCCTAAACCAGGCTAGACTTGGAGACAAAGAAATCAAGGGGAATGCACATGAGTGGCAGGAGCCTCTGGCAAAGGAACCTGATTCTGGTCAACCAACTTCACTTTCCCAAGTAGGAAATTGCAGCCAGGAACCTAAGGAGGGCACAGGACTCTGGAGAGCTAGGTAACCCTTCTCCAGGCGGAAATGCACAGAACAAATTTGCTAGCCACCCCACTGTTTCACAGACATCACAGGTGAGAAGCTATTGAAAGAAAAAGACATTTATTTCTCCCAAAATATTCCCAGTTTAGCGTCCCGTGTTTATTAGTTTTAGCCCTTGAGATGGCTTCTCTGTCTAGCCCCAGTTGTCCTGGAACTCACTCTGTAGACCAGGCTGACTCCAAAGTAAGTCAGAGATCTTCCTGCTTCTGCCAGGGTCCCATGTTTAAATTATCCCCAGGTTCTCCAGTACTGGGGTGCGAGAGAGACCTTCAGGACATCAGAAGTTCTGCCAAAAGCCAGGGCTGTCAGAGACAAGCCAGGTATATACCCCAGCTCCAGAATAGCACCACAGTAAGAAGGCCCTTCTTGTCCTCAGACTTCAGCTGTTGAGGAGGTCCCAGCGTGGCATAGGCTTCTGACCCTACCCAGGTCTGCATGGCTGTGGCCACCTGCCTTCCAGTGCACACATATAGACTCTGAAAAATACCCAGTTCTCAAGGTATGGTAAGGGGCTGTGCCTTCTCCAGGTTTCCACCCCTACCCTGGGGTCAGGGACAGTGTTGGAAGCTGTGGGCACAGCAGGGAGCAAGGCCATTCCCCAGCTGGAGTTAAGGTCTCTGATTTCAGCAGGACCCTAGTACCCAGCACAATGCTCACCCCTGTTGTTGGGGTGCACTGTGTGAAGGTGTGTCTCTATATATTCAATTGTTAATTTGTACCAGCAGAGGGCTAAAGGCTGTCAGAATCTGGTGTTATTTCCATGGCCCATCTCTGGTCTCGTATTTTATAAATATGTTTCTTCCTCACGTGCCTAAGGCAAAATTATATCTGATCACCTTTAACAAAGAGTTGACGGCCAATAGTTGGTCAGGAAGTCAAAGGTCGTACTTCCGGGCAGAGATAGGGACGCTGGGAGAAGAACTGAATCATGGGAGATTTGTCGGCGGACACAGAGGTGGATGATTCAGAGTGGAGCAGAGGTAGGCCTGGCCATGTGGTGGGACATAGTGCCAGGATTAGTCGGGATAGAGTATTTGGGATACCTCCCGGCAAAAAACCTAAGCTTTAAAATAATTAATAAACTTCTGTATCATTATTTAATCTAGCTGGCAGGGTCTGTGAAAGTCCTGTTGGACGCTGTGGTTGTTCAACAGATGTTAATTTACTAAGAAAGGAAAAGTAACAAAGATTTCCAACACGGGAAGCACAGGGTTGAAGGCTGACTCCCTGAGGGGCCCTGAGAACCAGGCCGACCAGCACCTGCTTCCTGAGGCGAGAAAGGGCACAGCCCAGGGCAGCCAGAGGAGACCATGCAAGGCAAGTATGTACGCGATCCAGCACGCACAGCTGTGACCCATGTGTGTGGATGGGGAGTGTGCCCCATCTCACTTAGGGAGGGAGAAAACCAAAGCCAGGGCCAGATGAGGGCAGGGGAGTCAGGTTGAGGACTTGCTGAGAGATGGGATCCCATCGTTGATGGGTGACTAAGATATGTCAGGGCCATGGGAGAAAGAACCAAGAGGTAACTAAGCATCTGTCTTCAGAGGAATAAGGCAGGGGTTCATCTGAATAGCATGTGCCTTGGAGAATAGTAGCAGTAATACAGTCTCTGCATGGCTTTGGAGGCGCAAGGACATGGGGATGGTTTGTGTATATCTATTAAAGTAAGGCAGAAGGAAGGTCCGTGTAGTATCACAAGGCCACCGGATGACTCTGGAGGGACACTGAGGTGGAGAACTCTTTGTGTCAAGTCCGTAAGAAATAAGGCCGCAGGATGGTTCGTGTATCGTGTCACTGGAGAAAGGAGGCTTCAGGATGATGGGAATTAAGTCCATTGGGAAAATAAGGCTGTGGGTAGCCTGTAAACCACGTCCTCTAAAGAATGGGTAGATCTGTGGAACAAAACCCATTCATTGGGGGCAGGGCTCACATTGAGGCTCAATACAGCCAGAGGGTGGGCCCCCCCACCAGGGAAGGGCAGCAGCTTCCAGTCAAGCTATTTCTTGTCCGTCATCTGCATTTCATGGTGGGATGAAAGGAAAAGGAGGAAAATGCATTAGAAGCTAGAAGCTCTGCTCTTGGGGGTACATCAGACGTAACATGCCCAATTGGGAGTGTGCACCCTAACCACTAGCCTGGAGGCTGTTATGTGTGCAGGATAGGTAGTGCTAAGGAGTGTGTCTCCTTACACTGCTACCTTGTATGTACACAAGAGCCAGTAGGGAGAGTGAGTCTGCTCACCCTACATACTCCCTCCTACTGGCCTGCTCGGTTCATCTGACTCACCCTTCAAGGCCTGGCTCACTTCCCTCCTCTGGCAGGGTACCCCTTTCCATTCTGATGACCTGAAGAAGAAGAGTACTGCAGGAAACCCTTTCCCTCTGACTGTGCCTCCCTCTTGAGGAACATCCAGAGCTGACACCCCTGGCCCTGCTCCACGTCCCAGCTTGCACCAGCAGTTTACAAGGCCACGCGTGGCCCCGTTCTTCTCCCCTCCTTTGGAATCTGTCTGTCCTCAGGAAAGGAGCTGTCATAGCCTGCTTCTGCAGCCATCCATCTTGGACACAGACTAAGGCCAGCAGGATGCCTCCCTGGGGAGCAGGAAAGCCCGTTGCTTCCCCTATAGGGCTACTCTGTGTAGCAACTCTCTTCAGACACCCAGCTGACATTTCTCAGCAGCAGGCTCAATTCTTCCGTGCTCACTGCCTCCCAAGGGCAGCAAGGAGAGCGCTCACTTCCTGTTTCCGAATTAACCTGCCCACGTGAGTGACAAGGACCACTGTACAGACTAGCCCCCTCCTATGCACCAGAAACCTGACTGTCCGGATGAAAGCTAGATTTCTAGCCTCACCTGGAAAAAACAGGTCACATGACTAGGTTCTGCCCAATGGGATGTACCTAAAGTGACAGGAGCTATTCTTGACCAAGCCCTAGAAAGACGTTCCCTGCCCTCCTTCTCATGCCTTGCCTCTGGAGAGGGCATGGCAGCCATAGCAACCTCTTAGACCCAGGGATAAGAGCTTCTTTTTTTTTTTTTTTTTTTTTTTTGGTTCTTTTTTTCGGAGCTGGGGACCGAACCCAGGGCCTTGCCCTTCCTAGGTAAGCGCACTACCACTGAGCTAAATCCCCAGCCCCGGATAAGAGCTTCTTATTGCAGGGAACAGAATGCAGGCCCTAGGCTACCTGCAGCTTTAAAACCATCAGACAGGAGAGGTAGAAGTGCCTGGTGCGGGGAAACCTGTGTAGGACATTTGGGTCCTATTAAAGCAGCTAGGACTCAGGTTCCTCCACCATCTCACCAGGAGGCGAGTGGATACTACTCTTCTGGAGCAGAAGGTTGATGATGGCTACCCCACTCCCCAGCTTCCCTCACAGACACATAAACATGAACACACGCACACATTCAATCTCGGGTGATGCAACTTTACCTTCTTTGTTTTCAGAGTGTTTCAGAGGCCGAAGAGCTAAAAAAAAAATACAGGACAGACCTTGTAATGAGAGAAGCACCCCAGGGAGTTAGCTGGAGGGAGAAATAAGGTGGGGTGCGGAAGGGATGGACAGACCTCGGCACCATTGTAGTGCCGGGGGTAGGAGCCCCAGAGCCATCCCAAGCCTCAGCTCACTAGTCCGACCTCTACCCCCTCTGAATAAGTCCCACAGGTCTCTCCTCTCTGAATCTCAGGCTCCTATTTCTACAGAATGGGGACAAGGACTCACATCCCACTAGCTGGAGATGTGGCAGCCCACAGAGCCCAGGCCATAAATGAGGTGAAATGAGGATGAGGGAGGCTGGCATGGTTACAGATGCCTCCCGAGGCCCAAGGGCACGTGGCTGACTGACTCTAGCCCACTCTCCTCCCCTCTCCCTCCCCCCTCCCTCCTCCTGCCAACGTCTGCCTCTGTGTGAGAAATGAGGCCCAGTCCCAGGTCCATCTCCATGCTCCACACAGGCACCAACCAACAGGTGGTGAATTAATTGGCGTGATTTATAGCAGTCCCCAGGCATAGCTCCTGCTCTTTCTTCTCTGGGGGTGGGGAGGGAGCTGCTAGCAACCGGACCAGTACAGGAAGGCTCATTGGAAATCTGCCTTTCTCAGCCTGGTCGCTCCTGGTCCTGCAGCTGTGGGCCACTAGGACCTCAACATTCACCCTAAGACCCGATCTCAGTCTAAGACCCTCTACAAAGCAACGGCTTCTCTAGCTCTGGAGAGAGCTTCAGAACAGCTCTTAGGCACAATCAGAGCAGGGCCAGGGCCATGGAAGCCCAGGGGAGCAAAGCATTTTGCCGATGTTGCACAGCCTCTAAGGAGAACTGGGCTGTCCACAGATGTCTGCTTTATCACAACAGGCGCCACCTCAAGCTCTTAACTGGACACCAGGCGTGGTACTATCCTCTGTATAGACCATCTCATTTAATCCAATGTGGAAACACCTAGAGTCCTATTCTCATACCCATTTTTTTACACGTGGGAAAACAGACCAAAGGACAGTTATTTGCCGAAGGCTCCTTTGTTTATAAGAGACGTCCTCTCTCCTGAAGCGCTCCTCCTACCCCGTCTGGGAAAGTCCTCAGTTGGTACAGTCCTGATGGATGGACCAAGGTATCTAGGAGACTCCTGAGTGGTGGTTGACCCTGGGTTGGAGGCCTCCATCAGAGGGTTCTTCAAACCTCAGAGCATGAAGTCTCATCTCCTGTCCTCTCCAGTTAAAAGGGCCAGACTCACCTGTCTTGGATCCTTCTCCATCCCCATCCTGGTCCTCAGCACCTAGAAGGGTGAATAACCAGCATTCTCAGTCCTCTTAGTCCTCTCAGCCTCGTACTCCCACACCTGGCGAATGAACGGATTTGACTTCTGGTCTGATTGCTGGATTCAAGGCTGGAGCTTGAGACCAGACCAGAGCCAAACCTAGGATATAATGGGAAAGCTGTAGCAAGAAGCCCAACTCTTCCTGGCCATGGCCGCTTACCCAGCTTTCTACCCACTCACAAGCCAGCCAACATCACCACATCTGCACTCTCCATTTGTGTGTGTGTGTGTGTGTGTGTGTGTGTGTGTGTGTGTGTGTGTCTGGTGTGGACATGTGTATGTGTGTATGGTGTAGGCATGTGTATGTGTATGGTGTGTGTGTGTGTGTATGGTGTAGGCATGTGTGTGTGTGTATGTGTATGGTGTGTGTGTGTGTATGTGTATGGTGTGTGTGTGTGTGTCTGGTGTGGGCATGTGCATGAGTGTGTCTGGTGTGGGCATGTGCATGTGTGTATGTGCATGTATGCGTGCATGCATATGAAGGTCAGATGTTGACATCAAGTATCTTCTTCAGTGAGTCCTCACCTTGGTTTTTTTTTTTTGTTTTTTTGGTTTTTTTTTTTTTTGTTTTTTTGGTTCTTTTTTTCGGAGCTGGGGACCGAACCCAGGGCCTTGCGCTTCCTAGGTAAGCGCTCTACCACTGAGCTAAATCCCCAGCCCCCTCACCTTGTTTTTTGACACAGGGTCTCTCATCGAACATGGAGCTCACTGATTCAGCTAGAATGGCTGGCCAGTGAACTTCAGGGACCTTTCTGTCTCCCCAAACCCCATCGTTGCAGAAGCAAGCTGCTACATCAGGCTTTAACCTGGGTGCTGGGGATCCAAACTCAAGTCCTCATGCTTGCCACTTTCCTGACAGAGTCACCTCCCCAGTCCCTCTGTTCCCCACTTTAATGTGCCCACCCATCCTCTATTTGCCACACACAGCCCACCTAACCATCTGGCCCAAGCATCACTTACCCACAATCCACCAAACTCTGCACACGTTTTCCTCATACCTAGTCACCTTCCTGTCTCCACTACCTACCTGTCTGCTCTCGTGTCTCAGTTTACTCATGTGACACCCACCAACATCCTCTCGCCCATCTACAATCACCAATACCAACTCAAAAGTGCTCATGTCCAGCAGATGATGGCACCATTCTGTACACTCCAAGGAAGACACACTCTTCCCAGTGACACACAAATTAAATGTTCACAATGCTCGAAACCCATTCTCACTCACATACCCACAAGGCTTATATATTCAGTTTCACGTTTGTTTCTGCAGATACACTGATTCCTCGTCACACGGCAGCCTTACACACCCACCACCCTCAAGAAAACATCACTCTCCTGTTTACACCCAGTTGCCATGCGTACACACTGACAGGGAGATTCACACCCACTCACATAGGATGTTAGCCTCAAGGTCTAAGGCTAGAACCCTCCTGTTTATTCTGTCACATGCCCAGAAACTGTTTGAATGTCTGTTTCCCTCCCAAACGCACACTGAAATTAGCTGCCGTCAAACTGTACCAAGGACTGGGACTTGTGGGCTGGAGAGATTGCGCAGTGGTTAGAGCACTGTCTGCTCTTGTAGAGGACAAGATTCTGTTCTCAGCACCCACAGGGCAACCAATCATCACCTGTAACTCCAGTTCCAGGCATGCATGCAGGCAAAACACCCATACACAAAAACTTTAAAAAATTAGACTTAAACTTTAAATTATTGTTTCTGAAAAAGGCGATGCTTCTAAAGAGTGATGAGGCCGTGACTGATCCACCCTTGCAGCTGGGACTGGTGCTGTGGCCTTTTGTTCTCGCTTTCCACCATTTAATGACCAGCAAGGCCTCTCCAGATGCAGGTGCCTGGGCACGGTATTGACTTACTTACTTTGCACATGCATCTGAGTATGTGGTACTCGTGCATGTGTGCATGCCTGTTTACATGTATATGGGTGACTCGTATGCAGAGGCCCAAGGCTGATGTCAGGAGTCTTCCTTGATCACTCGACATGTTGTTCATTAAGTCCAGGTCTCTCAGTTGAATCCAGAGCTCACTGATATGGCTAGTCTAGCTGACCCATTTGATCCGAGGAAGCCCTGTCCCCTTCTAAGAGCTGGAATTACAGACAGGCTGCCATGCCCATTAGACATTTATGTAGGAGCTGGGGTTCCAAACTCCAACTTTCATTCTTCTGTGGCAAGTGCCACAGCTGTCTGGATATGGTACCCCAGCTTGAGAAAAGCACAAGCCAGTAAATTTCTGTTCTTTACATGGTCCTGTCTTAGGTATTCTCTTACAGCTACACCAATAAACTAAAACAATGATGTATGCCCCAAGACATGCTGGCATGTATGTACACCACAAGCACACGTACACACACACACACACACACACACACACACACACACACACACACACGAGTCACTCTCCCTCACCTGCATTCTCCTCTTCACAGCTCTGCTTGATCTTTCTCCAGCACACGAAGGCCAGGGCCACCAGCAGTATCACAAGACAGACAGAGAGCCCCACAGTCACCCATAGAGCCTCAGGGGGGAATGTCATGGGCTGCCCTAGAAGAGGAAGAAGCATGAGACCATCTTGTTCCCATGGTGTGAACAGGGGCTCCCAGTCTTGCTGCAAGCCACCAAGGTAAATGATGGCTCACTCAGGCTCCCATGACCACAGCTCCACTCACCCTACCAAACCATTGTGGCTATGGGTTTGCCTCAGAAGGGAGGAGGGGGAGCTAAGAAGCCTGAGGGTGACTAATAACCATGGATAGGGCCTCACTGACCTAGGATAATCTTTCTGTCTTCTAAGGGTGTGGTTCCAAACACCAGCCTTCATTCTTCTGTGGCAAGTGCTTTCCTCAGTTCTCCCAGCTGCCTGGTTATGGTACTCCAGCTTGAGAAGCACAAGCCAGTAAATTTCTGTTCTTCACATGGACCTGTCGCAGGAATTCTCTGACAGCTGCACCAACTGAAATAGTGATGTGCCCCAAGACAAGCAGGCATGATCTCTAAGGATCTCTAAGCTGACCCAGCTCCCAGCTTTTCTGTCTAATGTTGCCACAGGAAACCCCACTTCAGCCATTCTTTACAGAATCACTTCCGACTCCTTCCAGGATCTACACAGTCGCTGTCATTTTCCCTTCCTAGCAGAGTCCCCTCTCCAGAGGCCTCCCTCACGGTTGCAGTCCCACCTGCTTTACATCATCTCGAAGGTCAGGAGGCATCAGTCAGCTACAGCCCGTGAGCCAGACTGTGGCCTGTTTTTGACAGTCCGTGAGCTAGTGTTCGCTTTTATATTTGGAAAAAGCTACAAAAAGAAAGGAGAAAGAAAGAGAACAGAAGGAAAAGCTACTCTGGAGATGTACCTCAGTCGGTAGACTGCTTACCTAGAACACATGAAGCTCCAGCTTTGATTCCCAGCAGCATATGAACTGGGTATGGTTTCCCACGCTGCCTGGGATCGCGGAACTAAGGAGTAGAGGTGGGAGGAGAAGAAACTCAAGGTCCTCTGACCTTTACACGTAGGCACATGATAAATGAGGTTTTAAAATAATGAAGATGGAGGAGACTAGTTGGGCAGAGGAGGGGGACCAGCAGGAGTGAGAGGGGACATGAAGTGGAATTAGGGGTGAGCATGATCAGAATGCATTGTATACATATGTGAAATAAAATCTATTCAATATGTAATTAATATAAGCTAATAAAAAAACTTAAATACTCAAAAGGAAAGTTCATCCTGACCCTGTCTCAAGCATGGTCTGACTTCCTTCATTCTCCCAGCCGAGGACACGGTCAGCTAGGCTCAGATCTACATCTCCAGTGTTTGCTCTAGAAAGCCCTCTCTCTCCAGAGACGCCTGGCACAGCACGCTCAACATCACTAACCCCCATCAGGTGAGGGGAGACCAGGCGGAGGACTGAGCATCGAAATCCCAGAATACTGTACGAGGCAGAGCTGCCCGAGGCCAAATGCAGGCCAAGAGCGCCAAGGTAAGCCAGCTCTGCTCTAATGGAAACAGGAGGCCAGCCGGCGGGGAGGAGAGAAACTGGGCTAAGAGGCCAACGCCGGATTCAGATCCTGGTTCATCTGCCCGCTGCAGAATGCGGCAGAAGGATCCAAAGGATCCTCAGGTGGAGTTGAGAGAAGCCGGGAACACGCCACTGCCTTTAGCACTTGTCAATTTTCAAAGTGGGGCCTGGCCCCCAAAACCTTTGGAGCCAGTGTGCTGGTTTGTAGTCTTGGGAGAGTCTCTTTTTCCCTGGGCCTTGGTCTCTTGTCTGAATTGTGCTCGACGACTCTTGCCCAAATGAAATCCCTTTCAGTCAGTGATAGCTACTGAGGAAATGTTGCCTGAAGTGAGGCAACTGCTCTCTTTCACACACAAACCCTTGCTTCTCGGTGAGCCTACTGCAGACATCCCAGCCCACCAGTGCAGGATGGTCATGAGTCCTCCGTCCTTCCTGATAACCTCCACACCTCTGTCCATCCCACATCTCACTCCACACTTCTTGGTCTTTCTTGTAAAAACAAAACAAAACCAGAAACAAAACAAAAAACCTGTGGGTTTTTTTTTTTAAAGAAAGATTGTGAGTGCATACGTGTGTGCTCACACATGTATGTGAGAGCAACCACAGGCCAGAAAAGAGCATCTGTTTCCTTGGAGTTGGAATTATAGGTGTTTGCAAGCTACATGATGTGTGCTTGGATGTAAACTCTGGTCTTCAATGATAGAGCAGCAATAACCACTGAGCTCTCTGCCCAATCTCAGTGAAGCATGGCTTCCCTACAGTTCTCTGTAAGATCATGGTGGTACCTCAGAGTATGAGAGAGCTGAGGAAGGGTCTCCCTTAGAGGATGCATAGACTGGCTCTCTACAGAGAGTAGGCTCAGGCTTGGGGAGATCTGGGCAATGCCTTAAAGAGTAGGTAGAATAAGACTTAGCCCTGGAAGATTAAGCAGGAATGGTGGCCACTGGCTCTGAGTTCATCTGGATAGAAGGACCGGCATGCTTAGCAGGAGGTGAGCTGCAATGAGGCCTAAGGTTTACACAGACACTGGCAACCACTGGAAGGAGAAAGTTGGGTGGGCTGGAGGTGTCAGGCAGAAGGTATGGGAAGAGAAGAGACAAGGACCAGTGACAACACCCTGATCTCAGAGACATAGGAGGTCCCTGGGAAAGAGGATGACACTGGGGAGCTAGACCTAGCACACAGACTTACCAAAGGACTGAGCAGAGACATGCCGAGGCCAGACACAGAGGGTGACTGTCTACCTTGGCCTGAAAGTGAGCCTGGGCCCTCTTTACATCCCCAAGCACTGAAAGTGCCTATCTGGACTAGTACTGACCTGGAAACCAGAGATTAAGTGACTCCCCCAATGTGAGTCTCAATCTAGCGTTTGACCACATGGTGGCAGTAGAGACAATCCTGGCTAATCCGACTATGACACTCAAATCTGCAGGGAGAAGGGCTGCCCTGCCACCAGGTAAGATCTGCCTGCGAGGCTCCAAAGTCTCTTGGGCTTCACAGTTGGGACAATGAAGTGCTCACTGAAAGGCACATCCTCACTCAGCATGTCTCTAAGCAAGCCTGTGCCTGCCCCAGAATCCCACCCACACCTCTAGAGTCCAGGAAAATGCTTTGTGACCTAAGTAAGAGGCCCAGGTACCATGGAAAGCAAACATTACAAATGATTGACCAGCTCAAGAAAGCAAGTCCCTTAAAGACTTCTCACTGGGGAGGCTTTGGAATACATGAAATCTATATGAAGACTTCTACACTGATATTCCAGTTTAGGGCCTTGAGAAGAGGCAGCTGCTCCCTCAGCTCTTCCCCAGCTGGCCATCTCCCCTTACCTGTGATGGTGACCGAGCCATGAGCATCTTGCTGCAACACCGGGTTGCGGACCAGGCAGCTGTAGGTGCCATTAGCACCCAGCACCACCCTCAGCACACTGTGAACATCGAACAGGCCCCGCTCGTTGGCCATCTGGGATGTGGTCACATTGCCAGTCAAGGGCAATCCCTGTCCGTCCTTCCAGAACACCTCAGCCTCGGGATAGCCCTGGTAGCTGGAGCACGTGATGGTCACCATGTCCCCTGGACGCAGGTCCTTGTTGGGCTCCAGGGTCATGCTGGGCTTTGAGTAGGGGGCTGGAGGGTGGCAGAGGGCAGAGATTGATGACAGTTAGCACAGGGGATCCAGTGGAGGAAAGGACACAGAGGCTGAGGGTCAGGAGCCAGCTCTGGGGCTTTCTATGATGGTGGCTTCAGCAGTTGGACGGGGTGGGCTGCATGCAGACTGGACAAGGAGGGCGAAATGCTCCCACCTGTGATTCAACTGCCACCTGCAGACTGGCATCAGCACTGCGAAAGGCCTGGATGCCCACGAAGCAGGGGACGCCCCCAACAGCTACATACATGCACTAAACCCTCAAGAACACGCTGCCCTAGGCCAGCAGGTCAGGGACGAATGCTGTGCAGCTGCTAAGATAGGCCTGCTCTGCACTCAGTCCCCGGGGAAGCGTGCACAGGCTATTGGGTGTTCATTAGTTGCCAGATGAGGTTAAATTGTGCCAGACTGAACCAGGCTCGGGGGAGGAGCAGCATAGGGAGGTGTCACTGCCCACCAGGGCCACCACAGGGTCTTCAGAGACCTGGACCTTCATGCCTCCTGGGTCAGAATCAAAGACAAAGCATTAAGGAGGGATAGGGCCTCTACAGCCATTCCACACCCACTTCTCCCATCAAACCCCAGGCCTTCTTCATTCTCGTTCTCTAGAGACAGACGGAGTCTCATATTTTCACAGCAGGCTGGTCTTGTCTGACAAAAGCCATCCCTGAGATCCAGACTTGGGGCAATAGGATGGTCGTGAGTCTCTAAAGAACAACCCCCTTCCCCAGCAGAACCCCGTTCCCTTGTTCACGACCTGTTGACCAGGTGCATCTCCATTCTTCAGGAGATTTCTACGGCCTTGGAGTCTGGGAAGTCAAGAGGGCCTTCGAGCAGTGACTCCTCCCTACCTGGAGTGCCCTGCCCCACCACCCTATCACAATCAAGCATCTCACTTGTTTGGAGACTAAAGATAAGGAACTAACTTCCTTTCATTTCAAGTGTAATTGACAGAACTGTAACCTCCCCTTTAAGGTGCCACTGAAAACCAAAAAATAAAAGCCCGCGGGGCTTCTGTGGATTGTGGTGATCCTACTGTAACACTATGTTGAGTACCAGGCATCTGTAGGAACCATTAGCATCCTGGACCACCCTAAGCATGCTGTGCACATCAAACAAGCCCTGCTCCTTGGCCATCTAAGATGTGGTCACAAGGCCAGTCTGGTGAGCCCTGCCAGAACACGGAGACCTCAGGGCAGCCCTGGGAGCCAGAGCACATGATGTTGGCTTGTCCCCAGGTGGTTGGGCTCCAGAGTCATGCTGGGCTTTGAGTAGAAAGGCTGGAGGGTGGCAGAGGACAGTAATCGCCAAGCGCATCAGTGCAGGAGATTGTGGAAGACCACAAGGCTGTTAGTGTGGGAGTCGGCTCATCTATAGTGTAGCAGTGTATAAGAGGCCACATGCAGAAGGATGAAGAGTGGAAGCAGAGGGTGGATGTCCCTCTCCACACTCACCGGCCACCTGCAGGCTAACAGCAGCGCTGTCAAAGTCCTGGATGCTCACAAAGCAGGTGTAGCTGCCCTCGTCGGTTACTCGGACACGCTGCAGCCTCAGGGATGCATTGCCCTGCACCAACAAGTCAGGGAAGAGCGCCGTGCGGTTGGCATAGGCACTGCCTTGGTCCCGGCCCTCAGTGAAGCTGTGCACCAGCTGTTTGGTGTCTGTCAGCTGCCAGATGAGGTTGAGCTGTCTCAGGCTGAAGCCAGGCTCTGGGGAGAAGGAGCAGCGTAGGGTGGCATCCGTATCCACTAGGGCCACCACAGGGTCTTCAGAGACTTGGACCTCCACAGCTCCTGGGGTGGGGGTGAGTCGGAAGGAGCAGGGCAGTTAGGAAAAATGGGGTTTCTCGGGGTCTCTCTCCTTTTCCAGCTACTGCTAGGCTCTGCATACTCTTCCTTCTAGGGCTGAGGCTCACAGTAAGTTCTTCTGGAAGTACTTATGAAAGAAAAAGAAGAAGAGCCAAAGAAGCCAGGGACTCGAAAGCTGAAAGGCAGCTTTCAAGCTTGGCAGGTACTTTCCACCTACCGGGTCCTTTGCATTTTCCTACAAATACATACTATTTGTATAGGAAGGGTGCCTGCAAAAGTAAACACCCACTGTTCTTAGTGATTCCCTTTGGGTGCGAGAACTTCATGGGTGCCTTTCTCCTCTTCATGAATAAACATACTTAACTTCAGTGCAAGAAAGAATACCCATGTCTTTAAATAAGGTGTGAGGCAGGAGCTCTTATAACACAGAGCCCATAGTGTGTGCCAGGAAGAGGGACCAGCAGGTGTAAAGGCCCTGAGGTGTGGGCAGAAGGAGCACACGGGAAGGTAACTCAGTGGGAAAGCCCACTGGTGGCCGGCCAGACAGGGCTTTGAGAGATGCTGGAAGAAACCTGGGGTTTTCCACCTTCGAGAGGATGTCATTAAGGAGGGCACTAATTATTGGGTGTGTTCTGGGTAGAAAAGCCTGACGTTCACCCTGGCTCTGTCTATAAAGGGAGACTATATTGTAGAAGGGTAAGGGAGTAGTCGGGAGACCAGCTCAGAGGTCCTCATAAGAAGTGGTGATACAGTAGTGGATAGGATACCTGAGGCTGTTAGCACAGTCAGCTAAAGGCTTTAAGCACTCAGGAGGCAGAGGCAGGAGGATCTCCGTAACTTTGAAGCCAGCCTGGACAGCATAACAAGTTCTAGGCCCTGGAGTGAAAGGCAACCATAGATATTGAGAGAACCAGCCAGATCTCATATGCAGCCCAGAGAATTATCAATGTTTGCTGGTTGATGAGGGTGAAAAGGAAGAAATATGTGGTGATTTGAATGAGAACGTGCCTCCAAGAGATTGTTCATATGTTTAAAATACTAATGGAACTGTTTGGGAAGGATTAAGGGGTGTGGCCTAGTTAGAGGAGGTGTCGAATTAGTGTGGGCTTTGAGGTTTCAAAAGCCTGTGCCATCCTCTTTGTCTTGTGCTTGTGGATCAGATGTAATCTCTCAGTTACTGTTCTGGTGCTATGCCTGCCTGCCTGCCTGTCTGTCTGTCTGCCTGCCTGTCTGCCTGCCTGCCTGTCTGTCTGCCATCACATTCTCCACCATGATGGTCATGGACTCACCCTCTGACATTGTTAGGCAAGCTCCAAAGGAAATGCTTTCTTTTATAAGTTATAAGAAAATGGGCCCTGGACAAGTCCTCTGTTGGCCCCTGTGCCTTTTATCCTATAAACATTTCAGCACAAACAATCTTCAAATGAAGCCAACTGAAACAGCACCATAGAGGGCTTGAAAAATTTGTATTTGTTTTGTGATTAAGCTTTTACTATGAATTCTATACATACTCTTTCTTAGTATGTGGTGTCTAGCGGTTGATACTGGCCCTGAATCTTTCAGTGATTCCATGAAAACTCAGGCCAGTTTTCATCCTTGCCAACTAGTCCCCCCTTGTAGGGGACATGTAGGACATGGAACTTAGTCACCTAAAGTCCTTTTTAAAGAAGTTAAAACCAGGCCAGATGTGGTGGCACACACCTTTTATCCCAGCACTTGTGTGGCAGAAACAGGTGCATTTCTGTGTGAGTTTGAGACCTGCCTGTCTACATAGTGAGTTCAAAGACAGCCAGGAACACACAGTGAGACCCCGTCTCAAACAAACAGGTACACAAAAAGAAATCACTCATGGTTAGAGATGGTATTGTCTCTAGTGACCACTAGATGGCACCAGACACTCAGTTTTGTTTTCTCCATATGGTGGATGGTGGGAAGTACCTTCATCTATTCATCGTGGTGACTGGGCACTGTATACACAGCAAGCATCCACCCAGTCCCTGAGGTTAGACCCTGCTTTCTGAGCAGAGCGACAATAGGCAATAAGCAAAGGAACCGTATGTCGAGTGGAGGTAAATGCTAGGAAGAATGTAGTAAAGGCTAGGAGGGAGGGTGCTATGCTGTTTTACACAAAGTCGTCAAGAAGGCGTGCTGAGAAGCTGTCATTTGAGCAAAGGTTTGCAACAAAATAAAGAGTGGAATCATGCCTGTGTCTGAGGACAGAAAGTTCTGGGCAGAGGACAACGTATGCACCAGGGTCCTGAGGAGAATTCACAGTGTGTTCAAGAACTTGTACTATCACAGCACACAGTCCCATTTTACAGATGAAGAAGTAGAGGCTAAGGTAAAGAAGGTTGGTTGCCTTTGGTGCCGAGATAGAAATCAGTATAATTCTTCAAGACAGAGGCAGCCTGGCTGGAGCCCAGGGAGGAGTAAGCATCCCCATACACCACCACGACCGCCATCCTTCCCCTCACCTGTAAGGCAGAGGCACAACACTCCCAGTGCCGTGCCCATAGACACACCCACACTGGGGCCACCCCATCCTCGAAGCATCTTCCTGTGAGACAGCTGACAGCTGGACTCTCCGTGGCGGATGGCTGCTCCTGCCTGTGGAAAAGGAAGAGGGACTTTTGTCTTCAAAGTTCCTCCAGAGTCCCCAGAACCAACCAAATCTAGGTGGGAAGAGGCCAGGCAGCTAGCCAGACAAGGCCGATGAGCTTCGGGTCCAGGGTGTGCCCAGGTCACTTTGCATGATGGGAGAGTAAAGGGGTCGGATTTAGACAGACTTGGAGTTCAACTTGAAAAGTCTACTCAACCCTAAAGGTAGCCAGGAGCCACGGAGGGTTCTGGAATGAGGAAATAGCATTGTCGGGGATGCTTTGATAGCATCTTCAGGGTAAAAGAAAGGAGGCAGCCGAGTGATAAAGCAGGTGCAGATCACAGTGACGGCATCTGAGAGCGTAGGGTAGGACACAAGAAGGCAGCAGTCAGGACACTTGGTTCTGAGGCCTGGTTACTGGGGTGGGAAATGTGGAATATTTGGTCTAAGGCGTGTTAGGTTATGAGCATGTGTGCAGAAAGCCCAGGGCAGAGTCCTGGGAGCGGCAGAAACGTACGGATGTGGAGTTTGGAGAGACACTTGCTAGTTTAATACCTGTGTACCAAACCACCAAGGCCTGGCAGAGAAGAAGGCCAGGAGCAGGGCTGGTGTCTGTGTCACTGTCAGGCCTCAGCAAGAGTTGGATCTGTTACAACCGACCAAGGCTGGCCCAGAAGGGTCCCAGACTTCCCTAGGTTTAGCTTGCAGGTGCCTCACTCAGGCAGAGTGCAAGCACCAACCACATCTAGTGCCTTGTGCTGTTGCCTGCTCAAGCCATGTGACCCATGTCCGTCTGTCCCACCTAACAGTAACAGGCAAGAATACGAACATTTTATATCCTCATGACCACCTCCAGAGACAGACTGATTGCCTTGGTCACATTTAGCAGGAGAAACACATGCATACATACATACATACATACATACATACATACACACACACACACACACACACACACAGACACACACACACACACACACACACACACACACGCAAGAGCTGAAAAGGGCCCAATCCGATGGCACTTCTTTCTACCTCTGATGGAGCAAATGCTGTCTACAACCAAGCATTTGGTCTAGCCTCAGGACAGCCCTTCCACCTTATCCTTTCCTCTCAGTCCCTTATGTCAGGCAGCTGCACAGAGGGAGTCCCTGAGCCAAACCTTGCATCCTGGCCAGCCACCCACTTCTCATGGTTCACTGCAGGGAAAACCCTGGGCAGCCACTTCCTTTCCAGATGCTTCCGGTCCAAGGTCTGGTGGCCTCAAAGCCTCACCGTCTGGGTGCTGAGTCAGCAGCTCCAATTCATAGAGGCACCCTTGGGGACACCATTTCCTGCCTGACAAGGGCACCGTCAGCCTGCAGGAAAACCTAGCAGGCAGCTGCCTGTACTCCTGGCTATGTGCCACAGGAAGCTAAAGCCGACAGAGCTACCAGCCTCTAAGTCCTCTTTTACCCCCAGGCAGAAGCAAATCCTGGGAGCTGGGGTGTGGCTCAGTTGGTGGGGTGCTTACACAGCAAGTCCGAAGCTCCTGGTTCAACCTCTGAGGCCCTCTTAAACCAGGCGTGGTGCTTCATGCCAGTAATCTGAGCACTCCCAAATAGATGCAGGGAGATCAGGAGTTCAGGGCCATCCTTAGCTACATAGTGAGTGAGTGCAAGGCCATCCTGGGTTACAAGAGACGCTTGTCTCAAAACAAAAACAGACCCTGAGTCTGTCAGTGCTTCTTGGGTCCCATGTCTTCCACTCTGCTGCCTGGACCTGCCATCTAGGGCCACCCAGGCGCTCTTCACTAACCCCCTAAGACCCACACGTCACCCCTACCAAACTCATTCTCTCAGGTGCCTTCTCTTGAGAGCTAAGACAGGAATCAGCTCGTGTTGTCCCCTGCTTGAGAATCTCCCATGGCTTCCCGGTAGTTTCAAGAGAAGACCTACACACCTCTCTTCCTGACAGTCAAGGCTCTTAGGATGCCCTCCCCTGCTTCAAGCTATTCCGTTACTGGGCTTTACCCCTAAGATCACTTGTGAATGTCTGTCGAACATGTGAGATCAAGGAGTCCCTCTCCTCGTCAGGCTACTTGAGTTTCCCAGAATGTAGCTGTTCCTCCCTCCAGAAGCGTCCATGAGAGGCTTCCAGAGTGGACGCTAATTTTGTTCCTTTGCTTCTTTTACTCAATTCTGGGCTCACGAAGGCCATCATTGTAATCCAGCCTAGAAACTCCAGGGAGCACCCCCGCCCCCCAACAAGAAAGAGTACAGAGTGCCTTGACCTCCTGTAGAGACACTGTGGTAAGAGCCAGCCACGCTCACCTTAAACCTGCTGCAAGCATATTCAACCGATCCCAGAAGGTTTAGGACCCAAGGACACTCCCAAGACACCACCCAAGACTCATTACCCCAAACAGTAAAAAGAGCAAACCTGATTGCCAATACGGGGTCTGAGCCAAGATGCCCTGGACCTACAGGGATTCTACCCCAACCATAACCAATGGCATCATCCCAGTCTCTTTTATTTTATTTTTAATAAGATATTATTATTATTAAAAGGATATTGGATCCCATGAAACTGATGACTGTGAGTCACCACGTGGGTGCTGGAAACTGACTGGAACCAACTCTCCAACCTGATTTCTTTGTTTGATTATGTGTTGCGGTGTTGTGCGTGGGTTTGTACAAGTGTGGGTATGTGCACAAGGCAGTGCGGTGCCCAGGGTCTGGAAGAGGGCATCAGATTTCCTTAAGTGGGAGTTACAGATGGCTGTGAGCCACCATGTGAGTGGGAACCGAACTTGGGGCTACCTGTAAGAGCAATACACGCTCTTAACCACAGAGCCACCCCCACCCCCATCCCACAACCCACCCCGCACCCCCAAACCTTTCAAAACAAGGACAAAGGTGAGAGAGTTGCAGAGCTCTAGAAATATCAACTTCCTGAATCCAGATATTCCTGAAGCAAGATGCAGACCTAGATGGGCCAATCTTTTCCCCTTAATCCAGGCCCAGCTAAGTTTCTGTCATGTGCAACTGAAGGAATCCTTATATATGTGGATTCATCTATGCATTGGACCATTCCTTTAATAATGCATAAAATACCCGTAGCAGAGGCCGTGGGGACAAAGGTGACTAATCTGCGTGTATATTCTCAAATAGCAGACCCAGTACAGAAGGTGGACATGCCTTTCAGTGCAGCCCACTTTAGATTCCATGAGGGCCGCTCAGTGGCATCTGAGAGCCATCATAGCCTCCAAGTGTACCGTGAGGACCTGGAACAGCTCTCCAGGTAAGGCTGGGAAAGGTGAGGTTCGTCTCAGGCAGATCTCCTCGATATGGCAGCATATGAAAGACCAAGGCATCCACAGCAGGAGGAACTGAGTTTGATCATCAGAATTTGGAGGGAATACCAGGCATGGTGATATTCGCTTGTAGTCCTGAGACTGGGGAGGTAAAGAAAGACGGATTCTCAGGCTCACTGGCAAACCAACGCAGCCTGCTTGGTGAGTTGTGGGCTAGTGAGAGAGCTAGTCTCAAACAAAACCAAACAAGCAAAAAACCAAGGTGGACGACAATTGAGGATCTGCAGCCAAGGTTGTCCTCTGGCTTCCACAGCTAGTGCCCACCTGGGTGCAAACGAGCTCGCACACATGCACAGACACACACACACACACACACACACACATGCACAGACACACACATACACAAACACACACAACACACATATACATATGCATAGACACACACATACACAAACACACACAACACACATGCACACACATGTACATGCATGCACACTCACACATGCACACAAACACATATACACAATGGCAGAAAATGAGCCCAAGGTTTGGGTCTCTGCCATTTCGCTGTACAGTCTTACTAAGGTCCCCCACAGTGGGGGTTTGAATGAGGATGGCCCTCATAGACTCATATGGTTGAATACTTGGCTTCCAGCTGCTTAGGAAGGATTAGGAGGTGTGGCCCTGTTGGAGGAGGGGTGTCACTAAGGGCAGGCTTGAAGTTTCAAAAGATTAGTGCTATTCCCAACGTGCTCTCTGCCTCCTGCTGCAGAATTGATCTCTCAGCTGTCCCAGCTACAATGTCTTCACTCTGCCATCATGAATTTTAAACTCAGGGAACTAAAAGCCCACTTAAACTCTTTCTTTTATAAGCTGCCTTTGGTCATGGTGTTTTATCACAATTTTTAAAAAAGGGGGGGGGGGGGGTTGGGGATTTAGCTCAGTGGTAGAGCGCTTGCCTAGCAATCGCAAGGCCCTGGGTTCGGTCCTCAGCTCCAAAAAAAAAAAAAGAAAGAAAAGAAAAAAAGGATGACTACACCAATCTTTCTTTTTAAAAAAGGAGCAGGGACGGGGCGGGGGCTGGAGAGATGGCCCAGTGGTTAAACACACTTGCTGCTCCTGCAAAGCACCTAGGTTCAGTTCCCAGCACCCACATGGTGGGCCACAACCATCTGCAACTCCAGTTCCAAGAGATCTGACACCCTCTTCTGACCTCCTCTGGTATCAGGCACTCCCATGGTATAATACATACCTGCAGGCAAAACATTCATAAACATAAAATAAAATAAAAGGATCTTCTTAAATTTGTAATTATTTACATCCTTTTACTGAAGTATTTAATATTTAGTGTCTAAGCACTGAAGTACACAGAGCCCATGTACAGAGGTGACAGGTCAGCTTGTGCAAGTCAGTTCTCTTTCCACCACATGGGTCCATGGGTTCAGGTGGTCAGGCTTGGAAATAGGCACCACACTTTGCTGAGCCACATCTTACCAGCTCAACCTCCTCTCTCTGAGTTCAATGTTTCTAAAAGAAAAGCTTTGCTAAGCCTAATGGCTCTTCTTTCATATATTAATCCTTAGTACTATCATGCAAGTGACACCAAAATACATACAGCCATGTTACCACAGAAGACACCAATTATTTCCTTAAATCTGTTCTCCTCTTCTGTAGCATTATTAGTCAAGCATGGGGCGGCTCAGTTAAAGACTACAGATCCCAGACTCCTTTTCAGCTGGGTGTGGTCACAGGATCATTTCCCGGCTAATAAGATTTCAGAGGAACTAACATGTACAGTTTCTGGGTCATGTCCTTAAAGATGGAGGGCACACTTTTGTTTTTCTTCCTCCCCCTTCCAAGGCATGTTCCAGAGATGCGGCAAGCCTTGTAGGACCACACTGCCCGGGTAACACCCTAAGCATTACAAGGGTCCCTAGGGCTGTGGTTTCAGCCCTGGATGTAGCCAGATGGTCACATGGGTGAGAAGTAAGCATCTGCTCTAGCATAAGTCACTGTTATTTTGGTCTTTCTTACAGCATCTGAATGAACTAATTTAGGGAGCCATCCCTCTCTGTTTATTTCTTCCTTCTCTCTCCACCCTAGGAAAATTGCTAGTGCTCGGAGCCACACAAGAAACCATCTAAAATAGGTGTCTCAGAATTTGAGCTACAGACAGACACAGTCTCAACAATCACCGGCGGATGAGAGAGCCCAGCTAAGAGATATTTCAAGGATGGAAGTGACCCAGGGTGTGCATGAAAGGAGCAAAGACTGGTGCTTAGGACAGATGGCTAAGTGTGGACACACAGACCGGGATGTGGAGTTGAGAGAGCGAGGTATGCTCCAGGGGAAGAAAAAAGTCACGCTGAAATTAAGCTAGGTTCATTCCACAAAGTGAGAGATGGGGGCAAGTCATTCGCACAAGGTGACCACAGAAACCAAAGCTGGCACCGCTCCTCCTCAGAGACCAGAGACCGACAGAATGAGAAGAGGCTTCCGGGACAAATTCTGGAGAAACCTCAGAAGTGGATGGCTAGGTGTCAGAACACAGGAGGCCTTTCCCTGGCCATCCTCGCCAGCTTGTATGCTCTCTCTGAGGATGGGAACCAACTTCCTCCGGGCAGTCTGCTTGCTCTGAGGCAGATCACTGGTGAAAACTCCTTCCTTACACTGAGCCAAAACCTGTCTCTAAGAACAACCTATGCTGGTCCTCATGAAGTCCCTACAACCACACAACAAGCATGTGTCCCTTCTCGTGGCCCTGCAAGTATTTGAAATCCCTTGATGAGGTCACCACCAGGCAACTGTGTCACATACTTCACACACACAAAAAAAGATTAATTATCAAATGTGTGGCTCAAAATCATAAGTCCTTGAACTCAGCACCACTTTCCTGTTTCTAGCCACCTGCTTCTGAGGAAGCTGGAGTGGACTGGAGCCTCTAGGTTGTTCCACGTGTTCTGACAGTTCACTGGGCCCATCTAAGTCCAACCCTCAGCTTCCATGATTGATTAGGCTGCCTGGCCAGTAAGCCCTGGGATGTACCTCTTTCTATCTCCTGCAGGGCTGGGGATTTAGGGAAACCCCTGTACCCGGCTTTTACTTGGGTTCTGGGAATTCAAACTCAAGTCCTCATGTTTGTAAGGCAAGCACTTATGGCAAGCACCATCTCCTCAGCCCCTAAAATGACACATTTTCATAATAAATACCAGGGAACGGTTTTGGGAACAGATATATAATGAAAGTGTAATACGACCAGTCCTTTGGTGCCAGTACATGCAATTCCTTGACAACTTTCAGGGAGGCTTAGGGCTGTTCAGAGAAGGGGACATTCCTCTGTCTGGGAGAGGAGGTGGCAGAGAAAGTGATGGAGTGAAGGAGTGTCACAGCATATTCTGGGAAGACGAAGACGGCACCCTGGGAGAGAAATGCTGTGGGAAGATGAAGCAGAGGTCACTTAAGGACTCCAGGTTGCTTCTGTGCAGTGGGGAGCTGAGACACTGTGGCCTACACCTCCACCTCCTCCCCGAGTTCTACCCAGACTGCCTTGAAATATCCCTGACAGCTTCTTGGAGACAAGTTCGCTCAGCATGAGGACAGCCAATCCCAGGGGGCAGATGAAATTAAAACAGATCACCACTTCCTCACCTGACTTGCTTAGTTCCCTGGCCATCTGTGCTTTTCCTCCTTGGCAATGGAGTAACACATACACCAGGCGTGTGTGCACACAAACACGCAGCAATCTAAAGGAACTGATCCGGGGGCTGGGGAAATGGCTCGATAGATAAAGTGACTGCCGTACAAACATGAGGATGTGAGCTTGGAGCCCCGGCACCTATCCCAGCTTTCCTGACATGTGGGTCACAACCCCAAGGGGGGGGGTCACACATCAGATATTTACATTATGATTCCTTACAGTGGCAAACCTACAGTAATGAAGTAGCAATGAAAATCATTTTATGGTTGGGGATCACCACAACATGAGAAATTGCATTAAAGGGTCGCAGCACTAGAAGGGTTGAGAACCACCGGCCTACAGAAAAGCAGCGTGTAATGTCATACATATAATCCCAGTGCTAGGATAGGGTTAACAGGTGGATCCTTGGGGCTCGCTGGCCAGGCAGGCTTACCAAATCGGCAAGATCCAGGGTCAGTAAGAGACTTTGTCTGGGGCTGGAGAGATGGCTCAGCGGTTAAGAGCACCTGACTGCTCTTCCAGAGGTCATGAGTTCAATTCCCAGCAACCACACGGTGGCTCACAACCATCTGTAAAGAGATCCGATGCCCTCTTCTGGGAGACTTTGTCTCAAAAAAGCAGGATGCAACAACTGAGGAAGACAGTCAAGTTTGACTTCTGGCTCCTATTTACACACGCACACGCACACAGACATGCTTACACCTGTATGAACACACTCACATACGTAGACACACACTCATAAAACATGCACTGCATCCAATCACCCCCTTCCACAGGGAAGCCAGGCCTGTTCATCCACTTAGAATAACAGCTCAGCGGCAAGGGAGCCTGTGTGGCCTGAATGCCCCACCTCCCCACTTCCCACTTCCTCGCACCTGTCCCACAGCGCAGTGAGCTGCTTCCAGCTTCTATAGCACAAGACTCTCTTTCCTATCATAAGGGATTGTCTTTACGGCTCTAGTCGCCTATGCTGAGATGACATGGTAATACCTTTCTACCCTGAAGGTACACGTGACAGTAGAGCCAGAACAAAGGCTGCCACTCGCTATCCCGTGTGCCTTACCTGACACCTCAGAACCTCCCTGAGGACCAACCCTGTGTGCTTCCATTAACTCTTCCATCGTTAATCCTAGCAAGGACTGAGCATGATCCGTAGGGAGCTCAGTGCTTTCTGCTCAGTGGTGGACGAGTGGATGGACAGGTGGATGGACAGACAGGAGCTGTAATGAACAAAGGGTCTAGAAGCCTGATTATGAACCCACCCCTGGAATGTGGGAATGGAGGACAAGTCCACTTTTGTCTTCTACTTGATACAGTTTGGGGTTTTTTTTTGTTGTTGTTTTGGTTTGGTTTTTGTTGGTTTTACAATGGATGTGCAATCCTTTTGCAATAAACAAATAGAAAAGAGAAAGCAGCTATATGGTTCCCCTGCTTACTCACTAGGCTCTCACTCTTAGGCCAGAATAAAGATCCCAGCCACTGACCCCTGCTGAGATCATAATTACATGCTGGGCTGGCAAAAGCACTGAAGGTCTGCCTGAAGTGGGTCTTAAGGTCTAAGAAGGTGACATTGGAGTTGGAGGTTCAAATCCACACTCTGCCATTTCCAAAGGCATGCAATTTAGAGTTATATGCTGGACCTCAGTTTGCTCATTCATAAATTGGGAATAATAAGCCCTGTCCTCTCAGAGTTTGGCTGAGTAAGATAATCTGAAACTGACCTAACAAACCCTAGATGCCCTGTAAATGGATAAGGGACCTGGGAAAGGGAAGAGGGTCTCTAGAATTCATTCTCTGGGGAGGTGTCTCTGAGATGGCTTTCTTTTCCTGACACTCTGAGTCAGTTCAGGCCTTTTGTGTCCAAGGTTACCCACTACTAGATACCATGCCCCAGCCCTGTGATTTCATCCATCAGAGCAACCCAACTTCCTCTCAAAATGACTGTGTGAGTCAGAGCTGTGGTAAGTCATGAGAACCATCTGCAGAGCCCGCATTGTGGCCCAGGGGGTCTTCCCAGCATCCTCAGGCCATTTCCCCCGTGCCTGCAGGAAGTACTCAGAGGAGGGAAACAGAACGCCGGACAGGGTGACTGGTCTCCCACACAGAGGTCAAGACCCCAAGCCCAAAGAGGGCAAACCACTCAGTGGAACACGTGCTGCCGAGCTGCCCCTCCTTTCTCCCTCCTTTCTGCTCAGGAAGAGGCTCTCAAATGAATGAGCATCTTCTAGGACCTCACAGCCACTTAAAGCATGCACTGTGACGCCATCTTGAACTCAGTATCACCTGCAGAGGTGAGAAGCTGACCTGAGCATACACAAGGGGCACGTGCGCGCACGCGCGCGCGCGCGCGCGCGCACACACACACACACACACACACACACACACACACGATCAGAGGCTTGGGAAAGGGCCAGCCAGAATGAAGAGAAATGGAGGAACAGGAGCATAGGAGCCTAAATCAGAGGGCAGATCCCAGGCCAGATCCTGGCAGACCATGAAACATACACCTGAATTCACTCAGCACCTGTTGAGCTCTGCCAAGTGTCCATCAAACGTGCCTGGGAATGGCAGCCCAGCCAGAAGTCATGCCAGTCTCATGGAAGGGTCTGCTTGCTCAGATGTGTTCTATTCAATGCCTCTCTGCCCTGAAAGAGGCTCTGCCTAGCAGAAAGCCGCCCCACCCCCCTCACATGCCCCACTGCCTCTACCAGGGACAGGTCTCAGTGGTGTAGCCTGCTCTGCCAGTCCTCAGAGCTGGGGGTCTTTTGAAATACACCTGGCCCGGGGCTCATGCCAGGTTCATATGAGAATGTGAGCCCCAGGGAGACGGTGCTGCCCTAGAGTCCCCAATCATCCATCGCCAGCGAGGGTGGCTAATGAGTGTTAGAACTAGCTCAGGACCGCACCCAGGCCTGGAGTCCTCACCCAGCAGCCAGAGTTGCCAGGAAGTTTTAACTGCCCAGGACATACATAGGCTCAGGAGCAGCCCTGGCTTAAAATCCTGACACAGACGCTCTACCAGAATCACAACCAAACACCAGTGACTATGGCTACCTACTTGAGACTCACCCACAAAATAGGAGTGATGATTCCTAACCTACAAAGCTGCTATGAGAATAAAGACAGCAAGGATCAATAATACCAAATCAGTGGTAAATTGCTTTGTGTGTGTGTGTGTGTGTGTGTGTGTGTGTGTGTGTGTGTGAGTAGTGTGTGTTCATGTGTGATGCCTGGTGTCAATGGCATACATGTGAAGATCAGAGGTCAGCCTTGAAGGCCAGTCTTCGCCTTTCACCTTGTCTGAAGCAAGGCTAGCTTCTGGGAATTATTCTGTGTCCACAACCCCACCTCACCACAACAACTCTGGAATTGCAAACACATCCATCCAGCTTAGTGGGTTGTGGGACTGCAAACTCAGGTCCTTTGGCTTCACTTCCCACGGAGCCATCTCCTCAGCCTGGTTTATTGTTTTTATTGAGTCAGGTCTCCTATAGCCAGGATTGGCTTCAAATTCATTATGTAGCTGAGACTGGCCTTGAATTCATTATGTAGCTAAGACTGGCCTTGAACCCCTGATATTCCCACCTCCACTTCTCAGTGACTGGAATCATAGGGTTGTGTCAGGAAGCCCTTCTGCTAAGGTGGAAGTCTGACATTAGCAGACAGATAGCCCTCAGCTTGGTGCAACATGGCAGACTCCCTGTGTCAATACAGCTTCCTCTTCTCTGGGGTATCCTGGACCCCACACCAGAGAATGTCATGAGATTCCTGGAACGCCTCCCCATGCTAATGAGGCATCTCAGTGCCTTTAGCCTTCAGCCAATGATCTTTGTCCACCCTGGATATTCTCACCCCTTCCTAAAACTATATAACCCTTGGTTCACCCCAAATCAAGTGTGTGCATAAAACCCACCCTGAGAAAAGACATATGCACAAGCTAAGTTCCTCTCAGAGAACTATTTCATTGAAGATCCTCAGAGAAGGCCTTCTCTCCTCACCCTCACCCCTAGGATCCAGCCCATTTTGGCCTCCACTTCATCCTTGCAGCTGCATCTGAACAACCCGAGAGGAAGAAAGTGGAGGACCCACAGCTTGGCATCATATGTACACCCAGCTTCACAGAGATAATTGTCACTACTGCTATTACAGCCACGGGCATGACGTAGGCCTTCTGGGTCCTCTTCCAGCCAAGACCTACTTTGTAGAGCTGTACATCTAGGTTCCTGCAACTGTAGGCCTTCTGTGTGCTCTCCTTTCCACCTAGACCCTACCAACCCTGGACTCCAACACAGCAAACACACAGCCTAGCCTCACCTCTAGGTCTGGCTCCTTCTATGCTTACCCTCTGCTTGTCCCAGAAACTGGGCCATAGCTCTACTCATCAAGAGTTCCAGTCCCCGCTACCCACTGCTGTCAACCCCAGGTCAGGAAAATATTCCAGTGTTTCCCCTAGGAAGGTGAATGCCCAGAGTTATGAGGATTGGTAGCATCTTTCCCAGGTGCCATAGAGAAACTGAGGAGTGTGGATCTGCCAACTTGAGAACTAGACAAAACTGGAGGGCATAGAAGGCTCTCCTCTCCAAGAGTGAAGAGCACCTTGGGACAAAGACTAAGTCTCTGGTAGGAAAAGAATGTTCTATCAGGGACAAGTCTCTGTGGTCAGGCCTGTCCTCTCCCTAGCTCACCAGATGAGTTCTCTCTGCCCAAGTGCACCCTTGGCACATTTTCCAGGGTCCAAGCTGAGAGGTCAAACCTGAGGCTGCTTCTAAGATGGCAGAAAAAGTCAGTTCTGAAGGCAGACAGCAGACTGCCCTCACCCCCTGCCCATTCTGTGTCTCTGGGTATGTGACCTGCCCTTGCTGGCCTTGGGTTTCTCCTTCTCTTCAGTGATATCAAGACAATCACACAAGGTGATGGTCATCCGGCACAGCCCCATCCCAAGTCCTGCCCTGAACACTGCAGGAATTGCCAGATGACCTATGGTGGTGGCAAAGGCTATAATACCAGAATATGTGGCTCTCCCAGTGTGTGATCCACACCAAACTCCTCTCCCTAACCAAGCTCCCCCGCACCTCCCACCTTTTCCTGGTAGAGTTCCCTGCCACTCCTGCCCCAGGGTGTGGGAAAAAGGACAGCAATGAGAAGTCCCCACTCACTCAGAGGATAGGCTTTGGGTGGTGACATCATCCTCCTTGTCCCTCTTCCTTCTTTGCCGTCCTATGACTCAGACCCACAGCTCAACAGCCCCCGTGTGGTCATAATCTCAGAGGATCTGGGTTGTTTTCTGCACAGAGCCCAACCCAGAAGCATCCAGCTATAGGTCAGACACTCAACACTTTCTAGGAGTCTCTCTGAGGATACAGAACACCAGCTCACAGCTCTTACTGCATCCCCAACTGGATTTCTCATCTTCGCATCTAACCCAAATCCCATCAAAAAGAGTGAATTCTAGAGGTCAGCACTGGAGGAGGGTGACTCCTGCAGAAAGCTTCAGGAGAGGCCTCTCCAGAACAAGGAGGCTGGCTCCCCAGAGGACAGTTCTGAAAGGCCACCACTTCTATCACTGTTCTGAAGATAAACATGAAAGCATCCAGCCCAGCTGCCAGGCACCCAGCTGCCAGGCACCTGAGCATCTTGGACATTCAACCTCCCTGTTCCCATCAGGTGCCTGGACAGAGCTTAAGGGGGACAGAGATGGTAAAGAGAACTGGGTCAAAAATCCCAACTCACCTCTGAAACTAGGCTTCTTCCCTTACAGGATGCAGACTCTGTCCTCTTGTAGCAAAGTCTGGAGTGCATAAGTAATACTCTGCAAACAGGAAGAAGCCACCACGTATGCCAGGACTGTACAGAACCCTGCCCTGTTGACCAGCCATGGGACCAACTCTGTGTATGAGCAAACATTCTCCCTCTTTATGATTTCTTTGCCTCATGACACTTTGGACAAAACTGATGTTCACACTGTTTACCTAAAGTGATGTAATGCAAACTTCTTTCTTTTTTGTTTTGACCGAAGTCTCATGTATCCCAGGTGAGCTTTGAACTATGGAGCTTAGGATGACTTCTGATCCTCCCGCTTCTATCCCTATGCACAGAGATTACCGCCATGAGCCACTAGGACCAGTGTATGCATCACAGGCCGCTAGGGATCCAGTTCAGGATTCCTGGGTGCCAGGCAAGCACTCTACTAACTGAGCTCTATCCCCAGATTTCTATTCATCACATGATGAAAAATTCAGTGATATCAGGACCCCATGTCAGCTAACTGTGATGTATTTGTAACACGGGGGAAGACATCCACGGGCCACAGTTAGCCAAGAGTTAGTGCTGAAGATTGAGAACACCATCTACCAAGAAAACGCACACATCCAAAATATTCCCATTCCCAAGCAAGGTGGAAATATAGGCTACCCCTCCATACGCTACCCCTCCATACACCTTAGCTCCCCAGTCAACAGAACCCATAAGGCAGGTTTAGGTTTCAATTTCAAGTACAGATTTCAGATTCACTTATTTCAGGTACCCACACTACTCAGAATGTCGCCGTTAAACAACAGGAGTCCTAGGGATTCTTGGGAGACCAGAAGGAATGAGAATGGAGGCTCCGTTAAATAAGTAGCTCTCAAACAGTTCCATTGGCTTCTCGAACTGAAAGTAACTACTACATACTTAAAAGAAAAGGTCTGTGAGCCTGGCATGGTGATGCATGTCTTTATCCCAGCATCTGGGAGACATAGGCAGGAAGATTTCTGTGAGTTCAAGGTCAGTCAAATCTGTAGTGAAATCCTATCTCAAAAAAAAAAAAAAACAAAAAACAAAAAACCCACCCCAACTTTTTTTTTTAGGATTTGAGTTTTAATTTAATCAATATTCATTTACAGGTCGTCCACAATCAATTTGAAGGGAAATAGTTTTTCACAATTAAGTAGGTGTCTCCCGGACACAAATACAAAACAAAAAACAAAAAACCCAGATACACACATACAAACTTTCGGTTTAATATTTGCTTAATATTTTCTTTCAATGATAAGCTCTCTCAGGTCTGAGTCATCCACCATGCATTTCTCATTAGGACAGGTTTGGCTTAGAAATAAAACTCCCTTTCTGCCAGTTCACTGCCTTAAGCTCAGAAATCTTCGACTGGTTGGCTGGGGCCTACTGAGGAAGGGCCCTGGGGGACTGGATTCGATCTTCTAGTCTCTGTGTCCCACCCTGGCCCTCCAGTTTCTCTCCACCCTCCTTCAGATCTCCTCTCCATCCACCTCCATTTAGCTAAGACAGCCCAAACCGCCCCATCCCTATTTCCTCTTCAATCTTTAATTTCTCGTGGGAGCCTTTAAAGCTATTCCCAGAACCTGTTCCCCCATGCTCTTCTGCAGACCTGGGCCCCCTTCACCCTTCAGAGCCAAGAACAGGGGAATCACCTAACCTCGTGCTCCCCTCCCCCGCGGCTTCCCCTTTCAGAGCTAGCATTCATAGTGTTTTCCTCCTCAAAGTCGGGAAAATGCTTCCCTCCCAGTCTTGGCTAGCAGCTTCCTTTGGCCTTGAGAACCATCAACACAGTGACCTACCTCCCTGCATCCCCTCTCCACACCCAGGCCTGAATAATCAGCCACCCACCCCGTTTCAGGCCCCACAAGTCCTAGACAAGGGAGTCGTTAGATCCCACAAATCCCAGCGGGTCTCAGCACCCAAGGAGGGAGCGGCCAAGCAAGGGTGCTCCCAGCTCCTCGCGGCCCTAGAGCCCTAGCGGTGACCGTGGATCAGGGTGCCGGTGCCCTGCGGGTAAGGGCCTCCGAGTTCCCAGCTCCCTGCACCAGGAGCCTGAGCGCGTGCGATCCAGGCGCGGCCGCACACAAAGGCGGCCCCAGCCCACGCCGCCCCGCGCCACGCAAGCACTCACCGCGCCGCGCCGACTCCCGGGACTCGGGGACGCGGCGGGGCGCAGCACAATCGCCGCCACCGTCGGTAGAGCGGCCGCGAGGCCCGGCCAGACTGGGGCCGGGGGCGGGAGTGTGAGGGGCGGGACGGCCGGAGGAAGCTGAAGGCCAGGAAAGGCCGCCGGGGTGCGCCCCAGAGGCTGGATTGGCCTGGCGGCGGAGATCCCAGGGTGAGGCCTGAGTTCGCCTGCTGGGCAGGGCCCCAGGTCTGGACCCGCCCCGACCCAGACCCTTGCCGGACCCCGGCGGGGGACGTGGGAACTCTGAGGGGGAGGTGTTGGACTACTCGCTGCCCATCCCCCACACGGATCCTAGCACTTCCAAGAGCCGAAGTTTCTTTTTCGATGAGAGGGGACAGGTGACCGGCCATTGACCACTCCCACCCTTGGAGCTGCTGGCTCCAAGCCCCGCTGCAATCTAGCTGCCCCATTCAGTCCAGAATTTCTCCCCTCGACACCAGCCACAGCACCGCGGTTCGGAAAGGGTTAACTCGACAGCGAAGAATTCCGAGTTGCTGGGAGCTCTCTATAAATACAGTGTCGTGGGCGCCTGAGCCAACCACAGGGCAATTTCCACTGAGATGGTTTTCCTCATTTTCTTACACCCACAGCCACCGGACTAACACTGCCCCCAACCCTTGCCCCAGCCGCATGCCAGCTGTTGGCCAGTTCAGGTTCCATAGAGAAGAGTAAGCCTGGGTGCCCCCAACCTCGACCCCTTTCTTTACCACCTATCATTTCCATTCCCTTGGACTACGTCCTTAAAGATCTAGCTCCAGGCAGTGACAAGAGGAGGGCAGAAGGATGATTAAGCCTGTCTGGAATTTGCCAACATCCCTACACCTGTGCTTGTATCTGTCCATCACACAGACAGGAAACAGCATTAGCACAGAGGGTCTTCTGTGGATTCAAGTCTAGGCGGAATGCTTTCCTCTCTGGCCTGAATACATCTTCCCAAGGGTCCCGCCAGGTAGATACCATTTCTATTTTGCAGATGAGAAAAATTGAGGCACCAGGGATGAAGGGACTCCAACCTTGCATTCCTTCCAGACTTAGCACCAAGTGACAGCAGCTGTCAGGGAGGGCTTAGGAAATATGCATGAATCCATGTGGGTCTCTGCTTGTGCCAGCTACTATTTTAAGCTCTTCACAATTTATCTCTTTTAATCCTCAGAATTCAGTGAAGTGAATGCTGTTACTCTCATTTTTGCAGATAAGGAGATTCAGACAGAAAGAGATTTTATAGTAACTCACCTGAGGGCACCCAGCTATTAAGGGAAGAGTCAGAATTATATTATGTCCTTGAATGTGTGTGCTGAGATCAAACATAACTATGTCTATGCTTCTAAGTATAAATTTGGCGTTTCGGGGGGCTGGAGAGATGGCTCAGTGGTTAAGAGCACTGACTGCTTTTCCAGAGGTCCTGAGTCCAATTCCCAGTAACCACATGGTGACTCACAACCATCTGTAATGGGATCTGATGCCCTCTTCTAGTGTGTCTGAAGACAGCTACAGTGTATTCATATAAATAAAAAAATAATAAATATTTTTAAAAATTGGCATTTTTTAAAACATTCGTGCATGGTCTTGCCCTTGAGCAAAGGTTCTCATGTGGAGGTCAGAGGATAACCTTGGGTATCAGTCCTTGACTTCAATCTTACTTAAAACAGTCTTTTTTTTTCCCCCTGCTGGTTCAGAGCTTCCCAACTCTGCCATGAGAGGTTTTGAAGGAACACTTTACTCTGGGGAGGCTTTTCTCATTCTTGCTCAAGAGCACAGTCCAAAAGGGAAGGAAATTATGAGCACTGGTTCTCAGTTCAAGGAGTTCTGACATCACCACCACCACCTCCCAGGAAATGGAAACAACTTAACAAGAAGTAGATACTGTATCTAAAGGACCATTCAGCTGAGATGCAATCAGTTGACCACAGACATAGAAAGCTACGATGTTCATTCTAGCACACAAGAGTTTCTTAATTTAGAAGAGGTTGGCTTGGTATTTCTAGGAAGTTGACCAGAGGGATGTTTCCAACAGAGTCCTATCTGAAGCTGAGGCATTCGGGATGAAGGGAGTTCTCTACACTTTCTGTCTGGACAAGGGTCCTCCCATTCCCCTTCTCTGTTTCCTGGACCAGCACTGTCGTGGTTTGAATGGGACTTGCCCCCATACCTCATATGTCTGGATGCTTGGTCCCCAATCACTGAAATTTTGGAGCTGGGGACGGAACCCAGGGCCTTGCGCTTGCTAGGCAAGCGCTCTACCACTGAGCCAAATCCCCAACCCTGACTAGTTGGCTTTTATTGAGACAAGGTCTCATGTAGCCCAAGCTGGCTTCAAGCTTGCTCTGTAGCCAAAGATGATTGTTAACTTCTGATCCTCCAACCTTTGCCTCCTGTATGCTAGGATTACAGGCATGTGCCACCACCCCCAGTGTTATGCAGAGCTAGATATCAAACCAAGGACTCTGTGCATTCTGGGCAAGCACTCTAGTACTGAGCTACATTACAACCCCAAGGCAGCTCATCTTTAGAAAGCAACTCAGAGACACTGGATGCCTCACTTGAGAACAATACTCAAAATCTATTTGTGTCAATAAGAAGTCAAGCTTTGGCTGTGCCAGAGCCCAAAACTCTTTTTGCACATCTTTCTAGAGAATCACTGCAACCCTATTTGGACATTTTTCTAGAGAATCATTGAGACCCTGTTTGGACATTTTTCTAGAGAATCACCTTAACACTTAGCCAGGACTTTCACACTGGCCTCCAAACTCAGCCTGGAGTTGTTTACATTTGTAGGCCCCATGTCCTTAGAGTTTGGACAAGGGCCACCACTCAACCCTGACCACTCATGTAAAGTTCACAGGGCTGTCTTCCAATATCCAATCTAGACTGAGGCAAGCAGTTGGCCAAGACGTTGCAATGCAGGGGTGGAAATAGTAAGTAGTGGCCACTGCAAGTTCCTTCTTGCTGGCTTTCTACTCCTGAGAATTGAATACTGGGACAGGTTTCAAGTATTCAGATCGAAATGCTTCCCACTGGAAGCAGCTGGTAGGGAAAATAGCAGAAGCAATCTCAAGAAAGAATTGATCATCCAGAGAGGATCATCTGAGACACTCCACTCTGTCTCAGTACACTCAAAAATAGCAAACTATAACCCAGCTTGTCTAGCTATCTATCTGCTTTGACTGACTCCCTACCCCTCTTCTTGTTCACCCTCTTCTATATCTGTCCTCCTTCCCCATCCTTGAAGAAACCATTCGACTCCCCCAAGCCCTTGCTTTCCCCCAAGAGCTTTCCAGAGACCAGGCTCCCAACACTCCCAATACTGGGAATCTATTTTAGACTTTCTTGGAGGTTCTACTGTTGGAGTTTTAGGGAATCCTCCAACTCAAAGGCTGAGGACAGTGTTCAAAAAGCAAGAGAACAGGGGCCTGGAGAGATGGCTCAGCCAGTTAAGAATTTGTTGTGCAAGCACAAGGATTTGAACTCAATCCCGAGCATGTGCATTAAATGCAGGGGACAACACTGTGCACCTGCAATCTCAGTGATAGGGAGATGGAGACAGAAGGACTCTGGAGCTTGTTAGATATCCAGTCTAGCCTAATCACTGAGCTCTAGGTTAAACATGAGACCCAGTCTCAAAATATAAGGTTGGAAGCCAGACAAAGTGGCACACACCTTTAAACTCAGCACTGAAAAAATACAGGTAAGCAGATCTCTATGAGGCCGGCCTGGTGTACATAGTGAATTCCAGACCAGTTAAGGCTACATAGAGAGACCCTATCTGATGGTGATGATGATGATGATGATGATGATGATGATGATGATGATGATGACGACGATGACGATGACGATGACGATGACGATGACGACAACAACAACGATGACGAGGATGGAAAGTGATTGTAAAAGATACCTTATATTGACCCCTGGCCTCCTCAGACATATGCAACATGTACATGCACGGCCGCATGCACAAACATACATGTACAAACATGTGCACACCCAAATACAACCAAAAAAAATGAAGTCCATACTATGGTGCAGGGGTGAAGCTTCCATCCTACTCCTGTCAGTTTTTAGTAGCTTCTGTGTGTGGATACTGCATTATTCAAACAGGCTTCAACCAAGTGAGAACCTTCCTTGATTTTGAATTCTAGGGGGATCTCACTTACTTCACAGTAGTCCTGACCTTTCTCTCAGGTTTGGTCTATGACAGGATCCGAAAGGACAGCATAGACCAGAACAAGACTAAGAGCGAGTGGCTTGGAGAAAAGAGATCTAGCATATAACACTGGTGATCCTCTTGTAGAAGGCAGGGAATAAACCACAGGAAATCCAGCAATCCTGACCTCGACCCAGGTGCTGAAGCTGCAGGGCTAATGCTGCTGTGTGTAGAATCACAAGATCCCTTTGTTTTAGTTGTTTCCAGATAGGTTTGAGATACTGTGCTGGAGCATCTTTGAGCATCTTACCACAGCCTTGGCCCTCAAAGGAAAGCACCAGGCTGTCCCAACAGGGAGAATAGTCCCAGTCCTCCTGGAACACCCCTGACCTTGCCAATCCCCACACACTTTCCCTCTGACCCTACCACCAGAAGTGGGGGGCTCTGCCCACTGGTCATGTCACCAAAGTTACCACAATAGATGCAGAGCATTTCTGCTTCTTCCACTTCTGTGGTTAGCAGTTGATAATGAATATAATCTTAGGCTTATTTTCTTAAATCAAAACTTTCAGCACAATAATGGACTTGGTACTTCCTCCTTCCTCGTTTCCCAGGAGGTCATTCTTTCTAAAGAAATTCTCACAGTCACTCTTTCAGAGGAAACCCGGCACTCCCCAGGGAAGCAGTGGCTCTCTATCCTCCCAGGGAGAACTTTAACTGTGCATGCATGGTGTACCCTTCTCCTCTAGCTCTAAAAATCTCCCAGTTAAGGACAGGGATTCGGTTTAGTTGGAGAACTGCTTGCAGGAAGTCCTGGATTCAACCCCCAACACTACATAAAGATTTCTAGCACACCTGTAACCTAGCACTTGGAGGATAAAAGTTCAAGGTCATCCTCAGCTACATAACAAATTCAAGTCCATATATGTGTGTATATATATATATATATATATATATATATATATATATATATATCTCCTAATATACTCTTAAGGTTTGTATTGCTACCACAATGTGGTTTCTCCATTATCCCTCAACACTCCTACCCCACCATAAATAACACAGTCTGCTTCCTCTCCCCTGAGGGCGGCAGTCTGTCATTGGTAAGCTCACTAGCTGGATAAATTCACTCCCTACCCAGATATCAGGGGACAGGCACTGTCTAAGTCTTCTATTGCTGTGACAAAACACTAGGATCAAGGCAACTTGTAAAAGAAAGTGTTTAATTGGACTTACAGTTGCACACTGTTGAGTCTATGATGGCATGACAGCAGGAACAGCTCAGAGCTCACATCTTGAGCTGAAAACCAAAGGTAGCAGTGGTGTGGGGGTGGTGGGGGGAGCACCTCAAAGCCCACGCATCTCCTGCAATAAGGCCATACCTCCTAATCCTTGCCAAACTAATGTCACCAATTCCATGCTAATCATTCAACCTATGAGCCTAGGAGCTGTTCTCATTCACCCCTGCTCTATTTAGATATGTATTGCCCAGGGTTCTCTGTTCTGTGCTGTCCATGTGCCTTACCTTTCAGCATTTAGGAAGGGGTGGAGTTAGGGTCTGGATATATAGCTCAAGCTGATCTTGAACTCACTTTATAGTCTAAGCTGCCCTCAGGCTCACAATGATCCTACTGCCTCTGACTCTTGAGCACTGGGATTACAGGCCTGCACTAGTATACCTTTGAGCGTGTTAATAACCCCCTGGCAAGATGGTTCGGGTGGGGGTAAAGGTGCTTGACTTCAAGCCTGACTACCTGGAGTCTGATCTCCTGCTGGACCCACATGGTGGAAGGAAAGAAATGACTTTGGCAGGTTGCCTCTGACCGCCACATGTGTCGTAACACACACGCACAGTAGTGCACGTGCTCTAATTCAAGCACACATAGGCACACACAAACCACACTAGATAAATACCTGAATGTTTGAAGGAAGAAAAAATTCCCTGAAGACAGGGACTCTGGCTCATCTCCTCAATCCCCCAGACTCCTCCCGAGCTGCTAATACTGTCGCTGCCTGGAAGTTCAAACTCTGCAGGGAATGCCCTGCCCCTGGCTGGGGGAAATAGGGTGGAGGGTAGGTAGTTCAACAGGCTGGAGAACAGACTACTAGGTTCACCTGCCGGGCCTGCTATGGAGGAGGCACATAGCCAGGAGAAAGAAGTAGCTTAACTGTGCTAGGTCCCTGTCTCCTTCTTTTGAGCATCCTCCCCAGACGTGCCTGTAGTCTGTTGAGCCACTATTCCTCTCCAAGAGCTCTAGAAGAATAATTTCCTTGGCCCTGTAGTAGGATAGTACAATGGACAGGCAGCCTATAAGGCCATGAAGGGACAAGACCTTTGCTTCCAACTTCCCCTCCAAGTTCTTGCCAAGGCTGACCAGGGCTCTTGCTCCCATGAGTCCCCTGGTGGTGACAGGTGGAAACGCAGCTGAAGAGGGTTCTGTCTCACCTGTGTGGACATCTTGCATCTGAAGCGGTCTTCCCTTGCTTTTCCATCCACCTTCTAGTTTCCTATGCTGGGCTCTTCTCTCCACAGCCCCGTAACGTTGAGGATTCCCAGGACTGAGTGTACTCAGATCTCTTTTCTTCTGGGTTTTTTGCCCACCTCCCTGTCATCTCATCCTGTCTGATGGCTTTGACTGAAATCCACACTATGAGACTAGTCCTAGGAAACCCTCCAGCTAAGAGCCCTTGAGATTCGCATAACCAAAGGCCTACAGATGTCCTTACTTAACTCTTGTTTCCTAGAACTTCCACACCCCAACCACTGTTCATGGAACAAAATGAGCCATTTGCAATGAGTCTTCCCCACCTGGTGATGGCAAGCTATTCTTCCAGCAGCTCCAACCAACCATTTTGTAGTTACCCCTGCTTTTTCTCTGTCTTGGCATCTGCTGTGCTACTGTAAGGCTCCTAATGGAGCCGAGGTAGGATGATTGGTATATAGGTCATGACCCAGGGCTGGGGAGAACCACTTCTTTTTTTTTTTTTTTTTTAATTATTTAATGTATATGAGTATGTTGTAGCTGTCTTCAGACACACCAGAAGAGGGCATCAGATCTCATTACAGATGGTTGTGAGCCACCATGTGGTTGCTGGGAATTGAACTCAGGACCTCTGGAAGAGCAGGCAGTGCTCTTAACCACTGAGCCATCTCTCCAGCCTGAACCACTCCTTACATTGGCTAGAAGAAAGGATAGAAGATGGGTAATAGAATGGGAAATGGGAAATTGATAGATAGGAACAGTCACTTGTTTTTTCTCTTCTCCACAGTTACATACAAGGCAAGGTCACCATCTATCGAAAGGAAAAAAAAAACATAGGTTGAGATTGGGGAAACATGAAGATTTTGGGTAGCGGCCCTAGGTAGCAGGAATTGATCTCCCACAATACAGAGCATGTTCGTTTTGCTTTTCTGACACAGAATCTTGCAGTGTAGACAAGGCTGGCCTTAAACTTACTGTCCTTCCACCTACGTCTTCCAAGTCGATAGGTTGATAGACACATGACACTGTCCCATCTCATGGTGTGGATGGTTAAAAACATATTTTGTAGATCTGGGTATTTCTCATCATGCCTTGTGCCCAAGATGGTTGCTGGCCTAGCATTGAAGAAACGTAATGCCCTGGATTCAATCTCAGCATTAAAGGAGGTGGTGGGAGTGGGAGACACTTTGTAATATATGAAGACAAAAAACCACTAGTAATGATAATGAAGAAGAAACATTGCAGACCGAAACTTGATTACTACAAGTTGAAGATTAATAGAATCCAATGCGACAGAAATCCACAAAAGCAAAAATCAGTTAGTGGAGACTGAAGTGGAAACTCAGGGTTCTTTGGAAAGTCAGTTGGATGGTGTTTTGCTGGGTCAAACACATGAAGGAGTGTTTTCCTGAAGTGGACACGTGTGAAAGACTAAGGTAGACTCATGAAGGAATGTTTAACTGAAGCAGACACAGGGAAAAAAGATGTTCTGCTAAAGCGAGCACATGAAAGGACACATGATGAAGTATTCTTTGCTAAAAACATGCATGTATTGGTCCTCATTACATTGTATAGTTGAGCTGCATTTGTCACAACTCCATACAGAGAAACACACCAAAAAACTTCTGGGGGTGTGCTGCAGTTTTTTGCCGCTTGAGTGATGTCAGCTGAGATGGACTTGTGCTGAGGCAAGACCTGTGGGGGACACATGATATTTGGAGGGTATAAATAGGACTTGAAGGACAGTGATAAAGGCTGAGCTTAGCTTGCTTATAGAGCTAGCTGTTCAATGCCTGTGAGTCTCAGGTCTTAGCTGATCTTTGCTTCCCTGAGAGGCACAACAGAGAACTGCTCTAGTCATTCCTGCTGGCCCTGATCCCTCCTGCTGATTGGTGCTGAGCCTGAGGCCTGGCTGTCTCTGCAAGGTTGTGTCGCCCCTATTGCTAACCTGACTCTACCAAACTGGACTGCTGGTTTATCTGTGAAGTGTTGATGAGTGGATTGAGCTGCTGCTGCTACCCTATGAACTGAACTGCTGATTTCCAGACAACACAGATGGGAGTTTCTCCAAAGAACCTTTCTAAACAGGGCCACTGCCCCTCCATCCCCTGCTCATCCTTTCTTTCCCACTACCTTTGGTGGGTGGTGGGTTAAAAGGGAGGGTAAAGCATTTAAGAACCACCATTAAAAAGTTACAGGAGATGATATTAATGAAGATACATTTGCATGCTAAATAGATTTAAATAAGTTAGAGGCTTTTTTCTTTGTTTTCAAATTATTTTTTTTATACATTTGAATGCTTTGCCCGCATACACGCACATGCCTGGTATTCATGGAGGTAAGAAAATGTTGTTGGATTCTCCAGAACTGGGCTTTATGGATGGCTTTAAGCTGCCACGGGGATGCTGGGAACCTAAACTGGGATCTCTGCAAAAGCAACAAGTGTTCCTACCTGCTGAGCCATTCTTCCAGCCCAGAATTATTTTTTCCCCAAAAGAACTTGAAGAGTCAGTAAGGGACAGAAACAAGAGTGGGACCTGGAGTCATTACTTAAAGAGATTTATTCCGAAGAGCTGGCCAGCCATTCTCTCTCCTGCTCCACTGACTGGCAGCCAGTTGCAGAGTGTGACCAAGTCTACAGGACCCAGGATGATTGGCAGAGTCTACTCAGATTGGAGAATCTGTCTGACGTGGAGTCTTTATCAGCTCCTGAGATCAAAGAAGCTGATCAGGCCCGAGATGATTTCGTGATTTTGAAATGTAAGTAGAGGAAAAAAAGAAAGAAAGGAGAGCGAGAGCGAGAGCGAGAGCGAGAGCGAGAGCGAGAGCGAGAGCGAGAGCGAGAGCGAGAGCGAGAGCGAGAGCGAGAGCGAGAGCGAGAGCGAGAGCGAGAGCGAGAGCGAGAGAGAGAGAGAGAGAGAAGCAATTCCACCTTCCACCCCTGGTTAACATAAAGTACCTACTTCTCTGTAAGACTTTCCCTTTTACTTACCTGTTGGGAGCTTAACAACTGCTTTTGATCTCACGCTGAAAGCCCTCCCTTCATCATGCGATTAAAAGAAAATACCCATCAGGAACTGGAACTTAAACTGTGAGAATGAATGAATGGAGTTAACTATCAGCCTAGCCTGACACGGAGAAAACACAAGGGGCGAGGACCCGCAGGGAGCTGGGTGTGGTCCGTTGCCTGTTGCTGAAGCAAGAAGATTGACTCGAGTGTGATTGGGCCTGAACCACCCAGTGGGTTCTCAGGTTTCCTGGGCTGTGATGTAAGGTCCTGTCTCAGAATAACAACAAAACCAAACAAGCAGCAGACATTTTAAGATAAGCAACAATATAGTGAGAAAGTGAACAAGTAGAGACTCAACCTGGAAAGACCTAGAGCTAATTCAGTGAACAGAAGACCTTCCAAAAAAAATATATATATGCAAGCAAAACACCCATACACATAAAATAAATATATATCATATTATAATATATAATTATATGTTATATTTATATATTATATTTATACATTACATATTTATTCATTTGAATTTATATTATTTGTTTGTATATTTATATGCATATACATTCATAATGTATGAATAAATAAATTTTCATATGTGAATAAATATATTAAAATACATTTCAAGGCTGAGGTTGGAGGTGTAGCTCAGTTGGCAGGGTACCTGCCTATCTTGCATGAAGCCCTAGGTTCAGTTCCTAGCAGTACAGCCAGCATTCAGGAGCATTCAGGAGCACGAGAAGTTCCAGGTCATTCTCAGCTACATATTACATCTGAGGTCAATCTGGTACACATGAGACTCTGACTCCAAAAAAAAGTATTTTTAAGAGAATTTGTGTCTTTGGAGGAGTAAGAGGAGCTTGCTGTTATGAAAAGTTAGTAATAGGAAAACAGGAAACATTGACATTTGTAAAATTGACATTTGCCTGGCTGCCGTATACCTGTAATTCTAGAATTTGGAAGGCAGACAAAAAGAATACTAGCCAGTCCCAGCTATTTCATGTTTAGGATGTTTGAACACTGTACATAGAAAACCTAACCGTTAGCAAAATACAAGCTTAGAAAGGTACCGCGTTGTCAAGTGCAGCTAAGTGTCCTCTGGAGAGGCAGTTTGGGGTGCCCCTAAAAGCTTTCACAGATAAGAAAGATAACGAGTGGAATGTTGCTCAGGAGAAGTCTTGTGGTCTTTGGTTGATGATCTAAGGCGAAGTCGAGCTAACCCACCATAAAGGTAAAATAGTTCAACCCTCCTGACTTGGCTTGGAGGCACCCACCGTGAAAGTGACATGGTTTGGTCTGTCAAGTGTAGGGAAGGAGCTAGAGACGTCTTTTATAAGCAGTTGGACTTTTGACAGAGCTCCGTCTCTTTTGGTTTGGAAGAGCTTCATGGACAGAGCTCCCAGTAGGAGATAGGAACTTTCTCTTTGGACTTGCAGGAACCAGAGAAGCATCTGGCAGGCACAGTAAAACAGTATTCTAGGTAAGACAGCAAAGAGTCCTCTTGCATTTGGAGGAGCTCAAGAGAAAGGTAGACTACCTCCACAGAATGACATAGAGAGAAGGATTTCTAAAGAGCTAGCAGTTTACTGTAAGAATGAAAATTATATGGGGCTCGAGAGATGGCTCAGCAGGAAAAGCACTTCCTGCCCAAGCAAGAGGCTCTCTTATCCTCTCATCAGTCTATACCTGATGGTTTCACATAAAAAGAGTGAAGTTTTATTCAATCACGATGAAGAACAAAATTATATCATTTCAGAAAGGTAGATGAAACTGGAGATCATCATGTTAAATGAAACAACCCAGCCTCAGATATCAGATTTTCACTGATTTGTGGAATGTATATATTACTATATTATATTTAATATATAATAAATATATTTTACTTTTCAAGACTAATAGTGTGTTAGTTCTCACAATGTCATACTATAAAAATAAAAAGCAGGGCTGGAGAGATGGCTCAGTGGTTAAGAGCACTGACTGCTCTTCCAGAGGTCCTGAGTTCAATTCCCAGCAACCACATGGTGGCTCACAACCATCTGTAATGGGATCTGGTGTGTCTGAAGACATCTACAGTGTGCTTATATATAATAAATAAATCTTTAAAATAAATAAAATAAAAACAAATCAAACTCAAAATACCTCCAATTTTATCAAATTGTTTTATGAACTGTGAGGTAGTTTTTGTTAATTTCATATATATATGATTAACACCATGCACCTTTTTTTTGAGATTTTATTTACTTTTTATTTCACGTGTATGGGGGTTGACTGATTTTTAAATTTTTGATGCTGGGGGTTAAACTCGAAGCTTGTGTATGCATATATGTTTGTGCATCGCATGCATGCAGTACCTGAAGAGCCCAGGAGAGAGTGATGGACATGTCTAACCCTACCTAGTGAGGTGGAGGCAGGAGCACTAGGAGTTTGAGATTACCTTTGGCTGCCAAGCCAGTTTGAGGCCAGACTGGTCTACATAGTGAGTGCCACCTGGCTGAGGCTACTACAAAGTAAGATCTTTCTCAAGAGGCTGGAGAGGTGGCTCAGCAGTAAAGAGCACTGGCTGCTGTTGCTGAGGACTGGGGTTAGAGTCCCAACACCAATATAAAGGCTCACAACGGTCTGTAACTCCAATTCCAGCAGCTCTGATGCCCTCTTCTTGCCTCTGTGTGCTCAGGGCATACATAAGGTATGCATATAAGCAAAGTATCTATACTCATAAAATTAAATTTAAAAAGAAAAGTAATCCATCTCAAAACCAGAAAGGGCAGAAGGGAGAGAGGAAAATTTCAAAGATGGTTCTCTGTCTGAACCGTCCCCATGAGTCCTCAGGTCTATAAACTATTATAGGCAAGTATTTTCATGACTCAAAGGAAAAAAGATAATTCCTATAACATTTATACTAATGCCTTCCAAACTCAGCTATGCACCTGATTTATCTGGAATCACGTTTGCTTATCTGCTTACTGATTGACTTATTTTTAAATTTTTGGTGCTGGGAGTTAAACTCAAAGCTTGTGTATGGTAAGGCATAAATTCTACCACCCTTTTCCTAGAAAATGTATTTAAAATAAATCTACTTCTTGGCCTCTCAAACTCAGTGAACTAAAAGTCTCCAAAACTTTGGCCTGGGGATCTATCCCATAAGCTCCTTTATTTTCATTTCAGAAGTTATTTTGGTGATTACTTAAAAAAAAAACTGAACAGCTGGGTGATAGTGGCACATGCCCTTAATCCCAGTACTAAGGACACTAGGGTGCATCTCTGAGTTCTGAGTCAAGGCCAGCCTGGAGTACAGAGCAAGTTCCAGGACAGCCAGGGCTATGCAAAGAAACCCTGTGTCAGAAAAACAAAGGGGAAAAATAGAAAAAAAGAACAATGTAGATACATATAGAATGTAAAGCTTTTTTCTCCCTAATCTGTCTGCTTCCACGACATAATGAATCAATTATGTGTAAATGTGTCAATTTATATCTATCCTCCAATATTTTTCCTGTGTTGGAAAAAGATGAATGGAATCTACACTTGAACAATTATTCCCAGGGAATTGTAACCCTATACTTCTTTGGTCCACTGTTTAGAAAACTCAGGCTATCCCAAAGCCCAAGAAAAAAGAAAACAAGAGCTAATTCTTCTGTAAGGTTGTTCTAACCCTGACCTCAGAACCAAAGAAAGACCACCATAAAGGAAAACAAAGCCTATAGAACACTCCCATTTTAAAAGACATAAAAATTACAAACAAAATGTTTGCATGTAGACCAGCTAAAGAAGATCCTACATCCTCTTCTGGTCATAGTCTGTCTGTCTGTCTGTCTGTCTGTCTGTCTGTCTGTCTGTCTGTCTCTCTCTCTCTCTCTCTCTCCCCCTCAAAATAAAAATAATTTTATAGCCAGGAATAGTGCTGCATGCCTTTAATCCCAGTACATGGGAGGCAGATGCAAGTAGCTCTCCATGAGTTCCAGGCCAGCCTGGTGTTCATAATGAGTTCCAGGCCAGCCTGGTGTTCATAATGAGTTCCAGGCCAGCCTGGTGTTCATAATGAGTTCCAGGCCAGCCTGGTGTTCATAATGAGTTCCAAGACAGCCAGAGCTATACAGTGAGACTTAGTCTCAAAAATAAAATTAAAAAAAAAAAGGAAGAAATCTTTTAGAAATCAGGAACATTGGTAAAGGGGGCATATGTGTTCATCTTTTCCTTCTACAGAAACTGCATTAGCATGATAATAAAGGGAATGAACTTTCACCACAAAGAGAAGGGAAGGAATACAGGATGTTGAGGAGGAGGCTGCACTCCTGGCACAGCCGTCATGTTCGCAGGTGAAGAGGTAGAGAAGAAATGATGTGGACATCTTTCCATACACATCTTCCTGAAATGTCCCTGATGGCTACTGCCCCTTGCTACTTTTTCTCACTCGCAACTCAAGCAGATGGCATTAAGAAAGAAAACAAAGGGGGTTGGGGATTTGGCTCAGTGGTAGAGCGCTTACCTAGGAAGCGCAAGGCCCTGGGTTCGGTCCCCAGCTCCGAAAAAAAGAACAAAAAAAAAAGAAAGAAAGAAAGAAAGAAAGAAAGAAAACAAAGGTTTCTAGGTGGGTGTCCTGACTTTGTTTCTGTTGCTGTGATACAATATCCAGTCAAAAAGCAATTTGTGTGCAAGAGGGTTTGTTTGTTTGACAATCCCAGGTAATAGTAAAGAAGTCAAGGCAGGAACGGATAGCTAGTCATATCATATCCAAGAGCAGAGAGAGAATAAATGTTTGTCCACCTCTTTCTTGCCTTCTTGTGCTCAACTAGATTTCTCTGATTGTATACAATCCAGGGTATTTTGCCTGCTGCTCATACCAGGCTGCGTCTTCCAACAACAGTTAACTTCTCCTCCTGTCCCACAGGCAGGCTAACCCATTACTGACAATTAATGTTACTCATCACAATAGGTAACTATCTCAAAACAAAGACTCCTCCTCCTTCTAAGGCATTTTCTGTGGGAAGCTTAAGCAGAATGCAGTCTTTTCTTTCACAGGGTTAAGTAAGACAAGGTTCCATTTTAAACAATTGCAGCAGCCTGGAGAAGTGGATCAGAGATTAACATTGTTGCTTTTGCCAAAGACCCGATTCAGTTCTCAGCACCCACATGGCAGCTCACAACTCTCTGCAATTCCAGTTCTAGAGGACCAGATGCCCTCTTCTGGCACACATCGTTGGTATTCTGTCAAAGCTCCACCCCCACAGCCACCTGGGAACAGCTAGGTATGCTCCGCCCCACAGTTGCCTAGCAACAGCCAGCTGTGCCTGACTATATAAGGATCTCCTTGCCTCCTCCTCCTCTCTCTCTCTCTCTCTCTCTCTCTCTCTCTCTCTCTCTCTCTCTCTCTCTCTCTTTGGTTCTTTTTTTTCGGAGCTGGGGACCGAACCCTCCTCTCTCTCTTACCTCCTCTTACTCTTGGTTCTTCTCTCTCCTTGACCCCTTCCTCCTTCCCACGTGCCCATGGCCATCCGGCTTTCCTCTCTTCTTCTACTCTTCTCTCATTAGACCTCTCCCTGTGGAACCATGTTGTCTGGGTGTGTCCTGTGCATGGGCCGAAATTTAAACCCTAACACATATGGTGCACATATATACACATAAAATGAAAATAAGTAAATTTATGAAGAAGTGACTTTGCAGAAATCAGATCTCTCCAGGATCAGTTCTTGGAATCAAAATAGGCTTCCTTCATTTTTTTCTAGAATTTGCTCTGTGCTATATTAGTCAATCACATAAGAATGCAAGCCAAGCTCTGACTACATGTGAGGCACAGGACATTTCTCATTAGGAATAAAACCCCCGAGGGACCCTTGTGTGGTTGCCCATTTTCTTGCTTTCTTTTTTGCTTTCTTGCTTGAGTGTGGCATGACCCTTTCTGCAGAAATAAAAATTTTGTCTTGTCAAAATACTTAGAACTGTGCAATCATGTTTTTCAGACCCCAGAGCCATGTCTTATGCCACCACCATTCAACTCCAGTGCCACTCTGAAAAGTAACAATACTTGTTCACAGAACCTCTGGGCAGCATTTTCGTTATGGTGACATAGATAGAAAAATAGAAGAAAAAAGAGAAAAAAAGATAGACCTATACTCAGAACATATGGGGAATGCATACTATCAACGTAGGCAAATCAATATGGTTCCTCTTTTATAAATATAAAAAGACAAAAGTGGATCACTACACAAATATAAGAAAAACAATGTGTCGAAATATTTTTTAAAACTTTTAGTCCAAGAGAAATAAAGAATATGGAAAGCAGAAAAAATATGAAAAAAAACTTTACACTTTTTATTTCTAGAATGGTTGTAAAGAGGTAGCATATCCAGAAAATGGTATAAATTTTATAATAAAAGAATAGCAATGGAGTAAGACATTGCTCAGAATTTTAAGCATAATCGCTGAACTTAGAAATGTCATAGAAGAGTTGGCAGGTAAAGGAAATCTTCTAGAATCAATTTAAAAAAATAAAAGGGATGAGAATTGTGAGGTAAAAGATAAAATAGAGAACAAATTCAGAAAATCAAACATTTCAGAGAGAGAAGAAAGAACATGGAATGTCAGGCTCCGTCTTGAGTATTGAACATTAATTTTCAGATTAAAAGGTCCCAGCAGTATTGAGCAGAATAAATGTATAAAAAAAATTGAAGGCTAGTCAGACAAATTCACATTTCTATTTATTTTGTGTGCCTGTGTGTGGGCACACATGATGTGCCCCAATGTGTGTGGGGTGGGGTTGTGGGGGTGGAGGACAGAGGACAACTTGCAGGATTTGGTCCTCTCCTCTCATTTTTGCTGTCTGGGGAGTGAACCTAGGTTGTCAGGAATGGCAACAAGTGCTTTTATCCTCTGAGCCATCTCACCAGATGCTCAAACAAATTTAAATTTAAAGTGGGCTGACTCCCAGGTAAGGCAGGAGAGGAGAAGCTGCCTCCCTGTGGCCCAATAAAGGAGACTTAGAATAATAATAAATAAATGCAAGTTTGTTCCAAGGAGAGAAAGGAAGATCTTTCGGAGCAAAGGTAATGGGATACCTGGAAAATATGAAAAACATAACAGGTGATGCACCAAAAAATGTAAACCAAGGCATCCAACTCTAGCTGTACACACCTCCACAGAAAGGGTAGGAAGCAGAAGCCTCATCTAAAAAGTAAAGCTTGTGGGCCTCAGGGAAAACTGACAGGAAGTCCTACCTCATGGGAAAAACCCACAGCCCTCATAAACCTTAGATCCAGGTTCTGCCCCAACAGATGGATCAGATACCTATTTTGTCACTCAGCATGTTCTGCAAGGCAGTGATCAGGGCCATCTTGACAGAGAAACTGTTATTTAAAACTGAGCTGGCGGGGTTGGGGATTTAGCTCAGTAGTAGAGCGCTTGCCTAGGAAGCGCAAGACCCTGGGTTCGGTCCCCAGCTCCGAAAAAAAGAACCAAAAGAAAAAAAAAAAAAAAAGAACCAAAAGATAAAACTGAGCTGGCCTGTTGTCCCGAGAATAGGAAACATCTGCAAGTTGGGGAGCCCGAACTTAACCTGCTACAGTGTCAGGCTGAAAGACAGCTCTGGAAAGCAGTTGTAAAGAGAGGGAAGGCCAAGCAGATGATCACAAGGGGCTTTGATCAGTTAGTGATGTACATAGGAAATGATGGCTACTGGGGCCAGGAAGGGATCTCATCAACTGACAATGAGTAGGAGCTGAATGGTCCTGAGCCTCAGGTCAGCAGGTGGATCAGCCTCTGGAGCTCCCATCTGCTGTTCCTGTAGAACCTGAAAATCGGAAGCTGCAGTGGGCTACTTTGTATCCACAGCAGCATGGATGTAGCAGGTGATTGATGTTCAGTGGGGTTTTGGAAGCATGGAGAAAGGTTCACCGCTACAGAGACTGCAGTGTGGCCATTGCATTCCCCACTCCTAACACTCTCAGGAGATAACCTAAGTCAGAACATTAGCTACCACAGTGGGTGTGACCTTGGAAATCTTGGGAGAGTGAGAGAACCTCCAAGGCCACAGAGTACTGCCGGCAGAAGTGCTTAGCTTCACAGAACATTCCACATTAGTTTTTACCATGATCTGGTTTGTGTTCATCGATGATGTGTCTTTAGGCAGTGTGGGATTTAATTACTTCTAGATTGTATATGGTTGGATGTTGTTGCTGTTACAGTAGTTTGTTGTCTCCTCTCTGAGTGGCCTGGAAGATTGAGCCCTTGAGAATAGTCTACTCAGTGAGCCAAGTGAAGAACACAGTCACAAGCATAATCAATAGACCTGATAAAGCAGAGGAAGAGATTAGGGATGGAGGACAAGGTCAAAGAAATACTACATTCAAACATCAATAAAGAAAAATGCTAAACTCACTGGTGTATGCCTATAATGCAAATTAGAGGTTGGAGACAGGAAGATGGGAGTTTGAAGCATCCTCAGCTATGAAGTGAGTTCTAGTTCAGCTTGTACTTCATGAGAGGTTATCTCAAAAAAAAAAAAAAGGAAAACAAAACAAAACCAAAAAAAATAATAAATGTGTAACACAATCATGAAACCAAACCTAATAAATAATCCATGGGATAGATGGAAGAGCTGAGAGAAAGAAAAACAAAATCCCCATGGTATAGTGAATCCTTTTCATGAAATTATAGCAAAAAAACAAAACAAAACAAACAAATGACAAAAACCTTCCAAATCTAGAGAATAGACACCTAAATACAAGAAGCATTTAGGGTTCCAAATATACATGACTAGAGAAGAACCACTCCATGACATATTATAATCAAATATCAAACATACTTGGCAAAAATATTAAAAGCCATGAGGAAAAAAGCCAATTCCTCTACAAAGGCTGGCGTGTTAGAGCAATATTCTCTCTCTTATTAGCAACCAAAAAGCTAAGAAAGCATGGAACGATATGTTTAAAAACCCCTGAAAGTAAATCAGCACCAACTGAGATTGTTATACCCAGCAAAACTATCTTTAAAGTTGGTAGAGAAATAAGGGTATTTCAAGACAAATACAAACTAAGGCTCAGGTACCCACACCCTTTACCCTATATTCACCTTTTCAACACCCTAACACTAGAGAGGACAGGAAAAAGGATGGAAGGAAAGAGGATGATGTTATCATTATACTACTTCCTGCTGAGTAGGAGCATCAAGTTCCTTGAGGCAGGAAAAGTCCCCAGAATTCCAAACATTACACAATCACAGAAACTATCTACTGCTGGCAAAAATCACACCTCTGCTAGAGCATGAGGCAAATCATTTGTTGTTTTCAGCTCAACAATATGAAACAGCTCCATATTCTATGCCTGGGATTAAAACTAACACATTCTTATAATATTTCTGTGGTGTTCCTCCCCCCCCCCCACACACACTTTGGTCATCCTTCTTGAGCTTCATGTGGTCTGTGGATTGTATCTTGGGTAATTCGAGCTTTGGGGTTAATAGCCACTTATCAGTGAGTGCATACCATGTGTGTTTTTCTGTGATTGGGTTACCTCACTCAGGATGATATTTTCTAGTTCAAATCCATTTGCCTATGAATTTCATGAAGTCATTGTTTTTGATAGCTGAGTAGTACTCCATTGTGTAGATGTACCACATTTTCTGTATCCATTCTTCTGTTGAAAGGCATCTGGGTTCTTTCCAGCTTCTGCATATTATAAATAAGGCTGCTATGAACATAGTGAAGCAGGTGCCTTTGTTGTACATTGAAGCATCTTTTGGGTATATGCCCAGGAGAGGTATAGCTGGGTATTTCTGTGGTTTTTTTTTTTTAAAGAAACTAAAATGCCAAAATTGTCACTACATTTTCCTAACAGAAAAGATCTCTAAAGAAAAAGGTGGGTACCGACTTACTCTTGCTAGAAAGGATTGTGATCTCATGCAATGCCACAAGTTTGGTTCTCAGTGGCACACATCAGGCATGATGTCTCAAACCTGCAACCCTAGCAGCATCAATACCACGGAGAAACTTGTGTATGCTCAGGTTCCATCCCAGGCCCTGTGAATCAGTAGCTCAGGAAGTGAGGCCCAGCAGTCCATCTTTGAACAGTTCTCCATTTAATTCTATAGAAGTTTCAAGCAACAGGGACTGGGGCGTGCCTGGAGCTACTGCTCACTAATAGAACATTTTCCTGGCAAGTGTGAAGCCCTGAGTGTGATCCTTAGCACTGCATAAAACATTTGAATGATAATGCCAATCCATTTGAACATCTATCTTGGCTGTGAATTGGAATCAGAGTCTTTGTTAAGAAGTTATTTACGGGTATGGGTGTTTTACCTGCATGTATGTGCCTGGTACCCACGGAGATCAGAAGAGGTCACTGGGTCCTCTAGAAATACAGATGGTTTTGAGGCACCATGTGGATTCTGGGAACAGAACCTAAGTCTTCTGCAAGAGCAGTCAGTGCTCTTAATTACTGAGCCATTTCTCCAGCCTCCATCAGAGATTTAACAACCTGCTTTTCTCCAAGATTGTGATTTAATTGATAAGATCTAGAGATTATTTTTTAAAAAGACTTAGATTATTTATTTATTTATTTATTTATTTATCTATTTATTTGTTTATTTATGTGGTATGTTTGCATGTGCTGCACATTTTCATGTGTAGATGTGCAAAAGCCAGAGGAGGATATTGGATGTCCTATTCTATCACTATCAGTCTTGGTCACTATCAGTCTTAGTCCCCTGAGACAGAGCTTCGAATTGAAACTAGAGCAAGGACGGCAGCAACAAAAAGTCTTAGTCTCCTGTCTCTGTCACCCACAGGGTTACAGGCACACATGCGTCCAGTGTCTGGCTTTTCATGTGGAAGCTGGGGATTTGAACTCAGATCCTCATGTTTGTGAAGCAAGCACTCTTACCTACTGAGCTACCGCCCCTGCCCCAGGGTTGAAATTGTTTAAGAGTTCTGGGTTGTTCTTAAGGTGCATCAAAGCTGGAAACGCAGAGCACTTGCACAACAGCACATTAGAGGTTGCTATGCATCCACATAAACTGGGCTCCACCCCAGACGATGGACCGAAGTCTCCAGAGCCTGAGATCTGAATGCTGTTGCGCATATCTCTTTGAGTGCTGCATTTTATTCACACTCCCCAGCTGATTCTAATGCGTAGCCACAGAGGACCATTTCATTACTGTAACTTTCACGGCTTCTCTTTACTCGCTTCTCTCCCTGAGGGCTCAAGAAGAGTGAGGTTTCGGGTGAGCCACTGTTGGGAAGGAATTGAGCAACTCTGAGACCTGCCACTTAGAGAGGACATGGAAACATTTGGTTTTGCTCCTCCCTTGTACCCTAAGTTCCCAAGTAGTAATGGGAAACAGCATGGTCACTCACTGCTGTTGCCTGGGTCTGCACATACGTGCAGCATTCAGGAGCAATGTGTTTCCAAGCTGGTGTGGCTAGCAGACTACTGGAGAGTATCCAATATCACCTTTATAAGGGGAACGCTTTAATTTCTATAGGCATATTCATGTCTTTCATTCAATTATTTCCAAATCTGAGCAGAGATTAACCCCTAGGATCCAACTCCAATCTCAGAGAGTGTAACCCAGCTGTTAGGCTGGTCTGCCTCATCCTCATCCCTATGTTAGTCATCAAAGTGGATGTGGTACCCAACGTTCTTTCTAATGAGAAGCATCCCATGCTACTGTCAAGGGAACAAACATTATTCTAACCTTGGCAGACCCTGAATGGAGAGTTTGCCCAAGGATATTGCTTTACTCAGAAAAAGATTCATGTTTCATGAAGAAGATCATTCATTGTAAGAGACTGTCTTCCTCTAGATCAGTGGTTTTCAACCTGTGGGTTGACTAAGACAGATATTTACATTACAGTTTGTAACAGCAGCAAAATTACAGTTACAAAATAGTCACAAAAATGATCTTGTGGCTGGGAGTCCCCACAACACGAGGAACTGTCCTAAAGGGTTGCAGCATCAGGAAGGGTGAGAGCCACTGTCACAGAGAGTGTTGGAGTCATCCTCAGCATATTCTGTTTGGGTTCAAAAAGACTGCGATTCAAATTGTATCTTGGTTGCCTGCCAGCTGGGAGCCGAGATGTTATTCTTCTTTCTACACTCTGGTTGTCTTAGGAAAAGGGTTATTACAATAACCATGTGGGTTAGTGTGGAAATGCTTTCTGAGTTGTGGAAAGGTGCAACAGAAAAGAGGTTGTTAGAAAAACCTTGATATCCCAGATGGGGAGACTGGAAGTGGGAAAGTGTAAAGTTGACCCCTGTCACTTGTGACTTGGTACTAGTTTTCAATGGTACAGAGAAGACAGAGGAATCACTGAAGGCTGGTAACCTGCCAATTGCTAGCGTCTTAGGCAGAGGCAGAACCATCCTTCCCTCCTTCTGCACTTTACCCTCTTACGTCTTTGAGACAGCAGCCCCTATGTCATGGCCTCAGGGGAGGAGGAGACATGTGCCTTTATGATTTAACCCAAGTGACAACTATCCTTCTCTCAATTCCTGGAGACTGAGTCTGCAGGAGACAGGGAAGCAAAATGCCATCAGGAGCAGGGAGTGTGCTGGAGAAGCACACAGGCAGGCTCTAGGAGAGCACACTGAGGATTAGGGGCTGCACCCGCAGTAGGAGGCAGTAGGCAGAGCTGTAGATGGTGGGAGGAGTGGGGCAGTTGGTACTCTGGATCCTAAACTTCCTGTACCGTCTGTCCTCTGTATGTTCTAGGCTTAGGCCTTCTCTCACCCGAGACAGGAAGATGGTGACCTCAAAGAAGACAAGCAAATCTACTCAAAACTGTGTCCACCGTCATGGCTGCAATCACCTTGAGATGATGACAGAATCAGGAAAATACGAAATGTGTGCATTGGTGGTCACAGATGCTGGTCATTCTGACATAAGCCTGCAAGGACCAATCGGTGAGAAGCAAACCTATCAGAGATTAGTTTTGCCTGTACTGTTTAATTTTCTGGTGCTGAGTTGAACCCATGCATGGCCTTGTTCATGCCAGCATAAAGTCATTCCCTGAGCTCTTTGTGTGTGTGTGTGTGTGTGTGTGTGTGTGTGTGTGTGTGTGTGTGTGTGTGTGTGTCTTTCATTCTTGGATCCAAAGATAGCTCCTGGGGGAGCACAAAGTAGTGTAGCTAAAAACTCCTGCTATAAGATTGTTCCATTTATATTTTAAAACTGGGAACACACACACACACACACACACACACACACACACACACACACCCCAAAATGTCTCCATGGTAGGGTAGTTTTGTTAGGGTAGGCATACTATGTGTATGCGAGTTCTAATTTCTGCAGATCTCCAACAACACTTAGTATTGCTAGGTTTTGAAATGACTAAGTTAATGTGTATGACACATAACCTCATTTAGATGCTAATTTTCATAATAAAGTAATGATGTGAAGCTTATATCGAAAGGGTGATGAAGAGATCAGATGCTGGAGATAGAGTGGTGTGACTTCCGTGCAAAACCAAACCAAACCCCTCCAAATACACCAAGGCTTCAGGGTTTAAAGAAGCAAAGTCGTCATAAAAAACAACAGGGAGTGGGGTGTGGGGAGTGGGGTGTGGGGAGTGGAGTGTGGGGTGTGGGGTGTAGGGTGTGGGGAGTGGGGTGTGTGGTGTGGGGAGTGATGTGTGGGGTGTGGGGAGTGAGGTGTGGGGAGTGGGGTGTGGGGAGTGAGGTGTGGGGAGTGGGGTGTGGGGACTGGGGTGTGGGGTGTGGGGAGTGGGGTGTGGGGACTGGGGTGTGGGGTGTGGGGAGTGGAGTGTGGGGTGTGGGGTGTAGGGTGTGGGGAGTGGGGTGTGGGGTGTGTGGTGTGGGGAGTGATGTGTGGGGTGTGGGGAGTGAGGTGTGGGGAGTGGGGTGTGGGGAGTGGGGTGTGGGGAGTGGGGTGTGGGGTGTGGGGTGTGGGGAGTGGGGTGTGGGGTGTGTGGTGTGGGGAGTGATGTGTGGGGTGTGGGGAGTGAGGTGTGGGGAGTGGGGTGTGGGGAGTGGGGTGTGGGGTGTGTGGTGTGGGGTGTGGGGTGCGGGGTGTGGGGAGTGGGGTGTGGGGTGTGGGGAGTGGGGTGTGGGGTGTGGGGTGTGTGGTGTGGGGTGTGGGGTGCAGGGTGTGGGGAGTGGGGTGTGGGGTGTGGGGAGTGGGGTGTGGGGTGCAGGGTGTGGGGAGTGGGGTGTGGGGAGTGGAGTGTGGGGAGTGGGGAGTGGGGTGTGCAGAGTGGGGTGTGGGGAGTGGGGTGTGGGGTGTGCAGAGTGGGGTGTGGGGAGTGGGGTGTGGGGAGTGGGGTGTGGGGTGTGGGGAGTGGGGTGTGCGGAGTGGGGAGTGGGGTGTGGGGAGTGGGGTGTGGGGTGTGGGGAGTGGGGTGTGCAGAGTGGGGTGTGGGGAGTGGGGTGTGGGGTGTGGGGAGTGGGGTGTGGAGTGTGCGGAGTGGGGTGTGGGGTGTGGGGTGTGGGGTGTGGGGGGAGGCAGCTCATAAGTAGTGATGGATGATAGCACAGAATCACTTGCCTTCAAGGAGTTGTGTGAATCTGGGCAGTGCACACACCAGCAGAAACCAAAGTTACCCACCCCCAAAAAGTAAATGCCAGGACTGGAGAGTGCTTCAGTGGTTTAGAGCGATCTGCTCTTCTACAGGACCCCAGTTTGAAAACCAGCACCCACAAGGCAGCTCACAATCCTCTGTAACTCCAGTCCCAGGAAATCTGGAGTTCTCTTCTGGCCTCAGTGGATATTGAATGTGCATAGTTCATAGACATTAATGTATGCAAAACCCCACACACATAAAATAAAAAAGCAATCATCCTACAGACTGCACAAAAGTCAAGGGATAACAAGGAGTGGGGCTTCGTGAATGAATCCAGCACTTGGGAGACTGAGGCAGGAGGACTGAAAGTTTGAGAACAGCCATTTGTGGAGTTCCAGAACAATCTGGACTACAAAGCAAGACAGAAATCTTAAAAAACCAAACCAAACCAAAATAAGCCAAGCCAAGCAAACAAACAAACAGTTGACAACGGTACACCAATGCAACAACCAATCAAACGGAAACCCAGGACTTTCCTATTACCCTGGGCAACAGGGATGAAGGCTCATGATGACCAAGATAGAATCTCTTGTGCTCTCAGCAAACAGACTCTCATGATTGATTACATCTGACTTGGAATGGGGTAGAAAATAAGGCATTCCTTGTAGGTGATCACTGTAGATGCAAATTCAGGCTACCACATACAAAGTAAGTTTGCTGGACAGGGTGAGTGTATGAGATTGTGCATAGGAAATGAAGTCATTCAGGGTCTGGAGAAATGGCTCAGTCATTAAGGGCACAGAGGACCTCAGTCTGGTTCTCAGCACTGACTTGTTGGCTAACAGTAGTCTAAAACCCAAGTTCCAGAGGCTCTGACACCCTCTTCTGGCCTCTGTGGGCACAGACATACATGCTGCAACAAAAACAGCCATGCACATAAAATAAAATAAAAGTAAATTTAAAGTCATTTATTTATTTTCATTTTATGTGCATTGGTGTTTGATTACATGCATGTCTGTGTTAAGGTGTCAGATCTTGGAGTTACAGTTGTGAGCGAGAGTGAGCTAGAGAGATGGCTTGGTAGTTAAGAGCACTGGCTGCTCTTCCGGGGAACCTGAGGTTCAATTCCCAGCACCCAGGTAGCAGCTCACACCTGTCTGTGACTCCAGTTTCTGCTTTAGATCTCTGGCAGGTTGTGGTTCTCTCGGGACACTACTGGAGATTGGGGGGCGGGGAGTGGGTGGTCACAGGGCTGAGCCACCAAATTTGATCAAGAGGGAAAGGTAGAATGGAATGAAGAGAACTTGGCAGGATTGGTGGATCAGCGGTCTCATCAAGGTTGAGGAATTACAGCAAATGGGTTACTAGCACAAGGATATGAGAGTGTCGGTGTCAGTTTGTGGAGTAGAGACTTTCATAGTCCCCTGAGAGTGATTAGTTCTAGTGAGAAGTTGTTAGAAAAGGAAAAGAACTGAGGCGTCAAGGTACTGAATAGGATCTCAGCATGGTTGTTAAATTCATGCGTTATGTTCAAAAACAGTGCAAGGAGCAGGAAAAGGTGAGGCAAAGACTGCATTGATTGGGAAGGTCGGATGACGGCAGTCAACATGAGTGGGGAAATATATATGAATAGAACGAGCTTTTAAGGTGCAGAGATCTTTGCAGGATGGAGACAGGAAAACATTAGGAAGTTCAAGATCATGTCTAGGAACCCTACAACTCCATCGTTTTGACCAATCTTCCATTCCAATTGCCAAGTGAACCATATCAAACCAAACCAAGGGAAGCCTTTTCCATTTGGTAATTACAGGCCTTACCACCAGGGGGCACTACCAACACTGGAAAAAAGATCTCCAAGGGATTCTCAGGAGGCCAGGAAAGTGTTTCAGCCTGAGCTCGGAGGACCCCTAGGGCTCTTCTGATGCATTACCAGGAGTTTAACAATCCCAGGGCACATCTGCATTTGTAGTTTTCTTAGTGCATGTAAATAATACTCAGTTTTGTTTTCAGACAGGACTTTGATCCCCATAGCGTAGGCTGATGATCTGGATCTCACTATGTAGCCAAGCCTGACCTGGAACTTGTAGTGATCCTCCTGCCTCAGCCTCCTAAGTATTGGTGTGAGATACTATGTCTGGTAAGCCGTAAAACGACAAGAACCCCCCCCCCCACATTTCTAAATTCCTTTAAAGAAGTTCCCACATCAATAGGAGATTTTAGTTGTGTGTTTTAGCAGCAGACAGAAACCAATAGTGCTGTTACTGTCATGTGGGACCTCCTGATGTTTTCCCTAGGTAAAAAGGGGTCTTTATAACTGAGTGCTTTGAGAGTCGAATGGTAACACCCATAGATTAAAAACTGCTCCTGAGTCACCTTTTGTAATCATGACATTGTATCACTGGGGAGGGAAAATGTAGGCTGGAGTCTGAGCTATAGTGATGTCATGATCAATGTTGAAGTGCTTGTGACACACCAGAAATTGTTCAAAACATCACACATAAATGTCTGAAGTCTCTCTTACAGTCTTTCGAGGCTGCAATGATCGTTGTTCCTACTTGACAGATAAGGTCAAGAGAAATTATTAGGTCACTGGGGCAAAGATACATAGATACTAGTGATGTGGTGGGGGTGGATTTGGATTTATCAGGTCTTATCCGGAATAGTTCGGATTGTGCCATAAGAACAACCATGGAGGGCTGGAGAGGCAGCTCAGCTGTTGAGAACACTTACTGCTCTTTCAAAGGATCCAGGTTCAGTTCTCAGTACCCACATGGACACTCACAACCATTGAGGGTTCCAACATCCCCTTGTAGACTTTACAGGCACTGTGACGCACAAACACACACGCAAGGAAAACATTCATACACATAAAAGTGGAAAGGAGCAAACATTCTGGGCAACTCAGAGATGTCATCCATTCTGTGTGGGTGGACAGGAGGGTTCGGTTTATTGTGTTAATTCCCAGTTCCAAGCGGTCATACCTTTCTTGTTGATGTGTATTTTCACCATCATAGCCATGGTTCACTGTTACCAAGGCAGAAGAGCTGGAAACCCTGAGAATGAATGAATGCTTCGTTTGGAAAATGATGCATGCCACGTCTCAAATTTCATTGGCTGAGTCAGCCACAAGCCACTCTCAACTTCAAGAGGGCAAGGAGATGTGCTTCTAAAATAAGCCTAGAAGCAAGTGAACCAGACTGCCATTGACAGTTCTGCTCGGAGATCCTGAGTAAAACCTGTCACCTCTTAGCCTCAGTTTCCCCTTCTTTGAATGATATTTTTACAAGAATTCCTCATTGCAAGTAGAAATAGGTAGGTTTGTTACGGTTTCTAGGAGGCAGAATGACTGCATTCAACAAGAGCTTTCATCAGCTGAGAATCTTGGCTGTACTTAAAGGCAGCTTGATAGCTGTCCTTACAGGATGTCAGTGGAACAGTGTTTGTTCAGACAAAAATACCTGCCAGCCTCTTTATCACAAGTGCAGATGTGAGGACCTGAACAGCTTTTCTTCTGTGAATACAACCCTAGACCTTGCTGGGAAGCACAGTCTGTATCGGACAGTTGTCCAGCTCCTGGGAAAGCTGGAGAGTTTGTGCTGGTCTCCTTCCTCCAAGTTCTCTAACCCTTTTGGATATAGTCACTTTCAAGCTAGAGGAACCCGAGGATGTCTGTTGTGACTCAGAGATGAGCTAAGCCACAGAAAACACTCCTTTGCTAACCACAAGTGCTAAGGGTGGCACAGGAAAAATAAACAAGCCAACAACCCCCAGACTGTGTTTGTGTGTGAGGGAGAGCCTGCATGCACTTGGAGGCCAGAAGTCAACTTCTGGGTAACTCCCTTAACTAGTCTTCATTTTTTTTTTTTTTTTTTTTTTTTTTTAAGGAGACTATTCCAGTTTTTGAGGCAAGGTCTCTCACTGACTCGTGATTAGCGCTCACAGCCAGGCAGACTAGTCAGTAAAATGGAGAGTTCTCTTCTCCAGTCTGGGATTACCGTGGCGGCCCTGGTGGCCATCTTTTTCCTTTCATGCTGGGAAACTCAGGTCTTCATGCTTTGTACCAAGCATATTTATGGACTATCTCATCTCCCCAGTACTCCCTCCCTGCAAAAGAAGGCATTTCTCAACATGGCTAAACTCCATTTTGATGGCGCCTTTCTTATGGGTCATTTGACTCTTCCTAATCTCTGATACACTAGGCTGAACTGTGAACTGAGTGGAAACCTACGTCTACCAAAGGTTTTGCCCATTTCTGGACACACTGTGACTTCCTTGTAGAATTGGACCTATGGCCCTGCATAGACTACTTAACTTCAGGTCCTCAGAGCTTGTGAAGCTAAATTAGGCCAAAGAGGGGTGGGGGTGGGGAGGGCACAGGTAGGGAGGAAAGGAGGACACTTGAAGGCTGAGGGAACAGATGTCCGTGCCGGAAAGCACAGCGATTGTAACACTGCCTGCGAGGGAAAAACACACGAGGCAGGGAGGTTGTGGCCAGATACCTTTAGCGGTCTCTGGTCAAAGTCCAGAAGGAAGAGCAGATTTTTTTGATAGGGGACAATAACAGGAAGCTTACAAACGGGGTCTAGTGTATCCATTTCTGAAGCTTAGTGTGGTAATGGCACCAAAGGCAGGATGGGTGGGGGAGAGACATTGTTTTCTCAATGCTTCCTCTAATTTATGGGCGCTAGGACTCCACAGAATAGATGACTGTACTCTGCCTGCCCTCCTCCCCCGTGGGAGCGGGAGCGGGTGGAGTCCCCGCCTCGCCCCATCACGTGGCCAGAAGCGCCCTTTGCACGTGACCTCCCTTTCGCTAGGCCAATCAGTCTCTGCAGGGGCGGAGACTTCGGGCGAGGGCCTCTTCTCGCGAGCCTTGCCGCCGGCGCTCCTGGACCGCCCACGGCCGCCAGCGGAGGTCTCGCGAGGCTTGGACGCTGCGGCGGTAGGAGGAGGACGGGGAAGGACGGAGCTCGGCCGCTGCTGCCTCCCTCGTTCACTCCCTCGCGCTCTCGCCCGCCCCCTCCCTCCCTCCCCTCCCTTCCCCGGCCCCGGCCCCGGCCCATTCGCTGCTCGCTCTCCGGCTAGGGAGGATGTCGGGCTCGTCGCTCCCCGGCGCCCTGGCCCTCTCGCTCTTGCTGGTCTCTGGCTCGCTCCTCCCAGGGCCAGGCGCTGCTCAGAACGGTAAGCCGAGGGGCCGGGGGCGGGTCGGGCGGGGGCGCCCGGCTCCGGCAACCAGAGGGGCCGGGCCCAGGCCTGAGGGGGATGCTGGAGCCGGCAGCAGGCGGTCCGGCTGAGGCGAGGAAGTGCTTCGTTGAGAGGTGGAGGCGTCGCTTTGGTGCGAGCCCGGGGCTCTGTAGACAGGTCCGCGGCGTGGGGCTCTTCGCGCACCGGGAGCTGGAGTAGCGGGGGCGGCTCTGGAGAAAGCGGCGGGAGACAGGCGTTCGAGTTCGAGCTGGCGGAGGGGTGGTGTCGGAGAGAGAACCCGGCTCCGCTGGCGCTGACACCCGGGATTCTACTGGGACCCTGGAATCCGGGTGACATTCTGCAAAATGGGAGGAGGGGGAAAGCTGGGATCAAAGGATCCCGTAGAATACCTAGGGGCAGACGTCTGCTTGAGTCTTTTAAGGAGAGGGGTTAGTAAGAGATTCGGGGAACCTTGGATTTGGGGGTAGAGGAAAGGTGGGCGGAAAGATGATGGAGTGGGTTGACTGCAGTAGGGGGACCTGGAAAAGAGAAGCAGCAGTATCTCCAAACGAGCTGGGGGAAGAGGGCTGGGATTTGCCAAAGAGGGTGGAGTGCTGGGCATTCTAGGGTAGCGGTTGGGAAAGCAAAAGGGAGTTTCTAAATAAGGAGAGGAAAATGAGCAGAGGATGCGGGGAAAGCTTTAAAACCGAGGTAGAGGAAATATCAGGGAAGTTAAGGGTGCCTGGGTATAGTGGTGGAAGTGGGGGAAGACAAAAAATAAGGGAAGAGAGTAAAAATGCAGGAAGTCGGGGGTGTAATGTTTGTAGCGCGGCAGATACATTAGGGAGGGGACGAATTGTGGCTACTGCTGTATGGTGTTAGTTCGGCCTTTGGGGAGGGCTGGGATACAGCCACATCTGCAGTGGTGGGATTGAGGAGAGTGAGAGATGGTGGCAGGAAGATGGAGGAAGTGGGCTTTTAGAACTGAAAGTTTCAAGACTGCAAAGATATTATTTCTGAGGAATATGAATATGGCCTCTGGGGTATGTTTAAGTTACAGTGGAAGTGAGAGAATTGGGTTTTGAACTGAAGCTTTTTTAGAGAAGATGAAAGGTAATAGGCTTGGGGGAGCTAAACAGGACAGATTCTGCTGGACAGCATTGTTACAGTCCGTTGTTGAACCGATCATTCAGGTACAAACCTAAAAGGATAATGAATCTAATTCAGCTATTGTGGAAACAACTATTAGTAGGCTTAAAGATTTTTTTTTTAAACATGAAAAAATGTATGAGAAGTTGGTTAGGGATAGGGAGCCTTACGTTAATTTTAATCTTGGATTTTCTTTGTTGTTATGCTAAAACAATTAAAATTGTGCTTGTCTGAAATTGAAATGGCTTACATTAAAACAAAATCAGTCAGAGCCAGTGGAGTTCAGTATTCTGAAGACAAACTGAGCTTAAAATGATAAAGGTTACAGTGAAAATGTATCACATTTGGTATTGAAAAAAAGTCACTTTAAGTATTAAATTCCACAACGGAATTGTATACCCTATAGCTTTATTACTGCATGAGTCAGAAAGGAAACGTTTGTTTCTTACACTTACATCCTCTTTCCTTTAAGTATGAAGCTATGGAAGGGAAAGGATAAAGTTAGTCTGATTTGCACCATCTGTGCTTGTTTTATCTATCTATCTATCTATCTATCTATCTATCTATCTATCTATCTCTCTATCATCTATCATAGGTGTGATAACAATGTGAGTTTAATTTTGATTTCAGTTATTTGTGGAAATAGCATAGTTTTATTTTGCACTATAGATGAGAGATTCTTGATTGTATATATTTAATCTCTGTTGGCATAAGTTCTTGATGATTTATAATATGGTAAATTGTAGTTTCTTAGCAACTAAGGCAAGGGTTTTGGATAGGACTACAAAGACTCATCTGCTCTTAGTTCTATGTTCTAAATATGTTCTAAGTATAGACTAGTACAGCCTTTCCTTTGAAATGAGCTTGGACTTAGTCACGTGACAGGGCTAGTAAAGTGATGATGAAACTATAGTTGAACTAAATGAGTGTAAATTGAACTCAAGGAAGAAATGGTTACTTCTGAGTTTATATGGTTAGGGATGCAATGTGTCTCCGTGATAATATTTATGCTTTCTGTTAATTATAGTTCCATAATAGCCTGATTTTGTGTCCTCAAGGCTTTTTACTTTCTTATACAGTAATTCAGAAAAAGATACCATGTTCCATGTAATGTTTAAATGTTAGACATACTGATTATAAAAACAGTGCTTTGGAAAATCAGTAGTAGAGTCACTTTATGGATTGAAAATGTGGCAATTTAGATTAGGCATGTAGAAGTTTTTGAAGAGGCTTCTGTTTTCTTTATTCCTTAAGAGAAGAATTTGGTATCTACAGCATCTCTTTTAACTCCAAAAGGAATCTGACCCTTACCTTAAGGATTCTAGTATATTTTATTTTCCATAAAAATATTCAGACTTGTAAGGTCCTAGTTTCATTTAAAATCCTAATTTGGTTTGTATATATCACCCACTGGCAATTCAAAGTTTTTAAGATAATCAAAGGTTTTAGGTTAAAATTGAACATTAAACCAAGCAGTATAATGTGATCTAGAGCACAGGCTTTGGACACTGATAGAACTGATGTTTTATTGTTTTTTTTTTTGTGTGTGTGTGTGTGTGTGTGAGTGTATGAAGAATGAGTGTGTGTGGGGGTACTAGGGCTCAAACCTTTGAACATATTAGGCAAGCACACTACTGTTGAGCTTTAACTTCCCAAGAACTGGATTTGAATTCTAATTCTCTACCTACAGCTAAGTGACCTTGAGTAGTAAGGCAAGTTTGATCTGTGAGATGGGGATTACAGTGTTAATCACGGAGGGATGATGTAAGGATTAAGTGAGGTAATGAGTCCAGTTGGGTTTCATGTTGATAATGCAAGTCTCAGTGTTAGCCATGACTATTATCCTTAAAAAGTAGCACGATTGCTTTTCTTTTTATGTATATTAAACACTTATTAAGGCTTCTGTCATCATAAATACAAGTAAATAGGTCATTTGAAGGTCTCTGAGAGATTTGAGCCAACCATGTTGCTGCAGTTGAAATTCTAGTGAGAAAGTTCATATTCTATTTGATTGTCTGGGAGATTTCATGGCATTCTTTTCTCTTGACCATGCACACAAATGAGTACATTTTCATAAGGGTTTGGTGTTGCTTTTTTATAGAATACCATTGTTGTAAGAGAAGTAGAATGTAGTACCTGGAAGATGTTCAAGAGTTTCACAGGTGTTGACTGAATGGATGAATGTGGGATGGAATGTAAAAATGGAGTGTGTTCATCCTGAAATTTATAAAATTAGATAATATTGTAAGGGCAAATAGAGAATCTAATGTTCACAGCTGCATTTGAAGAAACCATTTTGCTTAGGCTCTAGATAGCTGTGAACATTATGCTCAAAACAATGCCAGTATCTGCGCTAAGTGATTCATGAATCTTTTTGTCAAGTGCTTGTTTGCTTCAGTTGTTTGGCAGTTTGCTTTAGATTGTCTTCCTACTTAGAGTGAACTAAAATGAATATCGGAAAAATAAAATCTTATCAGTGATAGCCATGGCACCCATGTATGACAAAAGGGTAAGCAACAGATTTAAATAAACATAATTAAAATGTTATTTGACCAGAATAAGGAACCTAGCTTTGAATAAAGCCTTTCCTCAGTAGATTGTATGTCTTTAATCTCTTCACACACATTTGTCAGGGGTCTAATAGGAAAGGCCGTCTGACTATAATAGGACTTGTTTCTTGGCTTGTTTTATAATTACTGAGTCCATGTTAGACAACTTTGTGTGCGTGCCGTGTGTGTGTGTGTGTGTGTGTGTGTGTGTGTGTCTGTGTGTGTGTGTCTGTGTGTTTCTGTGTGTGTGTGTGTGTGCGCGCAAGCGCACATGCAAACACAGCTTAACCTATGAGTATGCCAAAGTTTAACAGAAAATGAAAGAAAAAATACAAATGTGTTCCACAGTTAGTTTACTTGCTACAAATTAAGATTTGATTTCATTATAGATCTGACTTCCCATGAGTTATATTTTCTTGAGAAATTAGACTATTACAAGAAGTTTTTTGCTTTTTCAATATGGTTTTGCTGTAAAACATTTCCTTGTAGGCTCTAAGGCAGTGGCTTGTGGACTGCAACCGATCAAACAACCCCTTTCCCAGGGTAGTCACATATTGGATATTTATATTATGATTCATAACAACAAAATTACAATTATGAAGTAGCAACAAAAATAAGGTTATGGTTGGGGGTCACCACAACATGAAGAACTGTATTAAAGGGTCACAGCATTAGGAAGGTTGAGAACCACTGCTCCAAGGTAACATATTACTTTTCTATCACTTTAATTTTATTAAAAATATTTTTTCAGACTGAGATTAAATTTAGGGCTACTCAGATGTTAGGCAAATGTTCTACCATTGAGCTATATCCTCAACCTTTTGATCTTATTTGTTATTTAAAAATTTCTTACGCTTATTTACCTATGTGTATATGTTTCTGTGCATATGTGAATGGGTGTTCATTTCTTGGTACATCAGTGCAAGTCAAAGGCAAACCTCACAGTTTGGTATCTTCTATCATGTAGATTTTGGGAATTGAAGCCAGGTTGTCAGGCCTGGTAATTGGGTGGCAAAGCTGACCACCCGTGACTCTGTGAGTTTGTATGTTTTTAATTAAAGTGTCTTTGGAATTCAGAACTATGAAAATGTTTCCCCTTATGTTTTATTTATTTTATTTTTTTGAGACAGGTTTTTGCTGGGCAGCACCTTACTTTGAACTTAGTTCAAAGACTAGTTTTTGTGCTTTGGGAAGGAGATAGGATGCTGTTATCCGTTAAAATGAACTATATGGAAAAATGAGTGACCGTGTTTAATACCATACAGAAGGTATTCAGTTAAAGTTTGATAATAAAATTACACAGAGAAGCTTTAGAAAATGGGTTTTATGAAATAATTTCTGATGTTTAACTCATTCTGTCGTAACTCATTGTTTACAACAAGAGCACAATATGGACAGGATCAAACAAAATGAATGCGGTTTTGAGAGAAAGGGAAAGCCAGAAGGTTGTAGTAGGTCAAGGAGAAAAGCTGGATGCTTGAATAAGAAATGAATGGATCTTCATTTAAGAAACATCTGGAGGGATAGAAACTGCTAGAAAGAATAGTAGGATGGGGCAAGAGAAATGACTTTCAGTGGTTAAGAGCACATACTGTTCTTCCAGAGGATGAAGGTAGCTTGTGACTCCAGCTCCAGGGGTTCCAAAGATCTTTGGTTTCCATGGGCACTTGTATTTGTGTGCATGTACACATATAGACACATAACTAAAAACAATAAGAATATATCTTTAAAAAATAGTAGAGACATTTAAATAAATTGACAAATCAGAATTGTAAAAGCGGTGCAAAAGCACTTCCTGTGAACAACTTGACTTTGATAATGACTGAACAAAAACATTTTACATAAATGGACAAATGACATTGGTAATGTAGAGTTTAATTTTAATATTAGACAATACATTTTAAAACTCACTTGTGAGACCTTTGAAGACTTTTTTTTCAATTCTTTTAAAGATTTATTTATTTTATGTATATGAGTATATGTAGCTGTCTCCAGACATACTAGAAGAAGGCATCAGATCCCATTACAGATGGTTGGTGCTGGGAATTGAACTCAGGACCTCTGGAAGAGCAGTCAGTGCTCTTAACCACTGAGCCCATCTCTCCAGCCCACACCACAGTTTTTATCACATTCAAGTGTTTCCTCTTATTCTAAAAATGATTAAACTTAAAGTACCTTAAGACCTTTCCTTGTAGAATGCTGACTAGGCCCAGTGCAGGAGAGTTACAAGTAAAACTGTAAGAATGCTGCTTGTTTGGGTTAATGTTATTGACTTGTCTTTCCTTCCCTGCCTTGCTTTTAGATGGGTGGGTTTGATATCTCAACTGTTTTCCAGTTCCAAAAATGACTTAGTTCTTAGACCCAATGTAGGCTCTGCCTCCAATGGGTCTTTATAAGCTTCTATTTTTATAAGCTCTTAGAAACCTACCTACGGGATGATGATAAAATTAAAACATGTACTGTTTTGAAATTTGACTTTCTCTGAGTATACTTCAAACAGTACTTGCAGTTTCTTGTTTTAAGGAAGACAGAACAATAACTGTTTTATAGAGATTGCAGCTCAGTTCAGAAATTGCCAGAGTAAATTAAAAATTAAGAAACGAACATTCTTGCCAGGTAGATATTTGTATTCCTTTCTATTGGTTAATGAAGAGACAATGAAATAACACTTAACTAATATTACTTTTTAAATGTTATCCTTTGAGGAAATCTGTTTCTGTATATGACTTATTTTAACTATGTTTCTAAAATAGACCCCAAATCTCTTTATTGTAGGTAAAGAAGGCAGCCCAAATATTATCTGAATTAAATCTGAGAAGTTAATAGCCTCTAGAAACAACACATAAAATAAAAAAAGTGCATGCACACATGTATACATGTATAATGTGCGATATGGGAACTCAATATGCCTCAGTGTATGTTTTGAGGTCAGAGGACAACTTGTAGGAATTGATTTCTCTCTTTTCACCAAGTGGGTTCCCAGGATTGAATTCAGGTCATCAAGCTTGGCACAAGTACCTTTACACACTAAGACATCTTGCCTGCCCAAACTAAACCACAGTTTATCAGCTTACTTATCATGCTTGTTGTATCCATTTCTTCTTTCCCATTTTTGTTAGAATTGTAAACATACAGCAAATAAACTACATGTGGTGGCATATACTTGTAACCTCAGAGATGGGAAATGGAGGTAGGAACGTCATTCTTGGTTACATAACAAATTGGAGACCAGCTTGGGTTCAAAAGAACAAAATCAACCCAACCAATAAACCAAAACCTAAAGCGATCATGTAGCCTCCTGTATACTAATCATCTAGTTTCAGTAGTTGTCACCTACATCTTTGTTGTTTATTAACTGAAAATAACCTAAAAATATATTATAAACTAGAATTTTTCATGATCTAAAGTACAATGTGAAGGATTTAATTGTAGTACAACAATGTATTTGGTTCACAAGATGCTGAAGTAACTTTAAGATTATAAGAATTACTGTTGGCAGACAGGTTGGTATGTTTGTAATCCCAGAACCAGGAGGTTGAAACAGGAAGGAAAAGAGTTTGAGACTAGCCTAGGCTATACAGCAAGATGCTTTCTTCAAAGAGTGTGTGTGTGTGTGTGTGTGTGTGTGTGTGTGTGTGTGTGTGTGTGTGTGTTTGACTCAGATGGAAGAATAGTTTATTAGGCCAATGAAATGGCTTGTTACCAAGCCTGGTGATCTTGAGTTCAATTTCCAGAACCAACCTCCTGCAAGCTGTTCTCTGACCTCCACATAATGTACACTGTAGCACAGTCTCCTCCCCCCAGTGCATGGACCCACGTAAGTAGTACAATAAAGCTCACAAGTATATTCACCATTAAATGTACTGTGAGAAAATTAGAGTGACCTCATCAGTTGATGTAAAGTTCATTATTGGGCTGTGACAGTTTGAAAATAGTCTTCTTAGGAGAAATAGTGACTGCTTGAATACTGTATTTTCTTGTATTCTTTCAGTACATCAAGATTCCTAATATATTTTAGAGTATAATAAAGGACAGATGTGAGTTGTTTTTAATGAATAATGTATTTATATATGTGCATATTACTTAAAAATTTATAAAGTTTCTAGGGCATTGACTACTAGATCTTAAACATTTTTTTCTAAAAATTTACAAAATTATAAATATAATCTCCATCTTTATAATAAAATAATGAACCCTTCCCAACATAGTAATAGAAGGGTAAACGATATTTATAGAAATTGTAGACTACATTTCTATTGTACCTTTAAAGAAAGAAAACTCGAGAGGGATTCTAAAAATATAGGATATGTGTGCTTTTCTTTCCTTTTAGGAATTCTCTTCTGAATTCCCTGAGGGAATTTTCTAGACTCAGTCTAAACTCAACAAATGTAGAAGTCCCTCTCCAAGGCTGTCTTTCCACCTTGAACACTTGCAGTGACTACTAGACAAGCAGTTCACTTATCATTGAGCAGCTCTGTTAGTAAGGTCGCTTGAATGGAGTTGAAGCCTCCCTCCTGGTAACTTTGTCCTTGGGCTCAGCTCTGTCCTACTAGGAGTGTTGGAAGAAAGGATGAACCCTCCATCCTCCATTACTACTTCTCTTTGCTGAAATGATTTCTAGGACTCAGTAGACATATTGTCTTTACATCTAATGAAATCCCAGCCATAAAGTATAATTTTTAACTTTAAATTTTAGTAGGTATGTAGAAAGGTAACCTGTATCGCTTGACATAAGTGAAACCATAACTGAAAACATTCAGGAGGTGGTTTGCGCTGCTGCAGGCTAACTAGGAAAGCTGTTGCCTTGCTTTGTGATAGTTTTTCCCACTTCCTCTAATGTGCACCTGAAGAGGGGAGATTCTGAAGTACTGTTCCAGAAAGTGTTGACCAGCACCAGTATCTGGAATAATTGCAGGAGTCACTTTATAGTTACACGTGCCTTCTGTGGGAAAAGCACTAGAACTGGCTCTGTTTCTCAGAAACAACTTGGGAAAATAGTGATGATAAGTGACTTTGAACAATCATTTAGTTCAGGAGATCCCTAAATGTAGCTGTAAATTTGGAGTTAATTTGGCTTCATATATTGAATCTTTTAGATCAGTGGTTCACAACTTGTGGGTCACATATCAGATATCCTACATATCAGATATTTATATTATAATTCATAACAGTAGCAAAATTATACTTTTGAAATAGCAATTAAGTAATTTTATGGTTTGAGGTCACTACAACACGAGGAACCTGTATTAAAGGATTGAAGCCCTAGGGAGGTTGAGAATCACTGTTTTAAATGAAATAAAAGTTTTTTTAATGCAAAAAAAAGAAAAAATATATTTTTAGGTATGGTGCTATTTTATAATTAATTAATTAATTTATTTTTGAGGCACCCCCCCCCCATATTGCAATGGCTTAGAACTTTTCGCCCTTCTTCCTCCTCACTTTTTACCCCTTTGCTGGAGTTACAGAAATATGCTGCCCCACTCAGCTTTGAGAGTTGTTTGCTTGTTTTGTTTTGTTTTCAGACAGCAAACGCAATGTTGTTGCGTAACCTAGGCAGGCCTCAAACATGGCAGTGATCCTTCTGCCTTAGCTTTCTGAATACTGATCACATGTATGTCCCTTTATAACTCTTTGTTTTTAAAGATCTTCTGTTTCTATTTTATGTGTATGTATATTTTACTTGCATGTATGTCTGTGTACCATATGTGTGCCTGGTACCCTCAGAGGTCAGAAGACGGAGTTCACTGGACCTGAAGTTACTTAAAGTTGTGAGCTGCTATATAGATGTTGGGGTGCTGTACAAGAGCAGGAAGTGCTCGTAACTGCTGAGCCATCATCTCAGATGTATGCCATCTTAGTTTCTAACAATCTGGTGATTTTCAAAAGGCATTTATCAGTACTGTCAGCATATACTGTTACAAGTATGATACTGGCAGAGTATAAGGTTTTTACCTTCCCTTATTTGAACCTGGGTCTGGGAGGATAGTGGTAAAGTGAAGCCACAATTGTAATGAAAACCTCTTTTCTTCTAATATGTTTAGTTGTCCTTAAATTAGGAATTGTAGTCCTTGTTCTCTAGCTCCTCTACCTTGTTAGTGATTGAGTGCAGACCTGGAAGCCTAGAAGCACTGCTATCTTCTGGGCTGTGTGCTCACTGGGCTGCTGCTGGGGGCAGGGGAGAGGGGAAAGGCATCCCAGTTTTCAGTGAAGAATCATCTTTTGTGAAAGGTCTTAAGTACAGGATAGTTTTCTTCATTTTGGGTGTTGCTACTTATAGGGGGCTTCGTTTTAGTAGGACATGTTAAGATATCCTTCCTTCTGTTGGCAACTGTCAATGAAATGCCTTTGAATGTATAATGTGAAGGAATGTGTCACATTTAACTTTATGTTTTTAAATTATACAAGTTTGACAAGTTTGGGCTCCATTACAGGGCAGAAGGAACAAAATAGCACAGCAGTTTCAGCATTGAAATTATATTCATTAATGCATTATCTCAAGTCTTTTACCAAGGGAGATGAGTGAATGTCCTTAATGCAAACCAGGAAACTGCTACCTGGAAAAGAGCAAGTACAAAGTGGTTTCAAATAGCTGGCGGTGAACTGTCATTGAATTACCCTCAGACAAACAACATAGTGGGCACATAATAAAAGACCGTAATAACATCGATACTGTTTTCTTATTAAGATTGAACTACAAATAATTAAGAATACCTTCTATCACATTTAGGAGAGAATGTGGATAATTCTACATTGATGGCAGTTTTAAGATTCAGGAGCTAAACTTAGGAAAAGGGAGCACTAGGGGGATGTGGTTGTCTATTAATACCTTCAAGGTAGCAGTGTAAATGAAGTAAGGGAATTAGGCAGTCTCCAAAGATGGATGGGCTGTATGAAAGAGCAAAGGCCTAGAGCTTGGGGAAGAAAAACAGAGGTTTAGCATTTGATGGTTTTTTAATGAAACTAGCAGAATAGAGTTATTTGCACTTATCATTGTCAGACTTGTCATAAGTAGGGCAAAGAACTGCTTGAAGGGGCAAAACAAAACAAAAATCTCTGTTGCAGGTAGTGATTGTTTTGGAGCTCAGTTAGAGAACAGTAAAAAATAAAAGCTGTGAATATGAAATGAAATGGGCTTTCCCCAAATTGTAAAGGGTCATAAATCATTGCTAGTTCTAAAGGTCTACATCGATAAGACATTTATTAGTGTGCAGGAACATTGGTAGTAAGTAAAACAGGATTTTGTTTAACTATAACATCTTCATAAGCAACTTTTTTTTTTCAGTTACCAAGAAACACAGTCTAAATTGTTGAGTGCACAGTAGCATAACCAGTTCACTGGACCACACTTGGGAGCTACTAAAATTTTCTTTGGCTGTTAGGAATTAGGTCTCTCTTTTGTGTGGTAAAAATGTGCTATTAGGAAAGCTCTACCACCTAAAAGGAGAACTCAATGCTTTTTTTTTTTTTAAGATTTTATTTATTTATTGTATATAAGTACACTGTAGCTGTCTTCAGACACACCAGAAGAGGGCATCAGATCTCATTACAGATGATTGTGAGCCACCATGTGGTTGCTGGGAATTGAACTCAGGACCTCTGGAAGAGCAGTCAGTGCTCTTAACCTCTGAGCCATCTCTCCAGCCCGAACTCAATGCTTTTATTAGTCAAAATTCTTCTGGGTTTTAGTTTTAAAAAAGCAGTAATTTTTTAAAACATGTATTTTAGGAGTAGGAGCTGGTGTTGTAACTGTGGTAGGGATAGGCATTTACTTGTTGGAATGGAGGATTGCCAGATAAAATGTTGGATGCCAAATTAGATACAATATTCAAAGAGACAGTGAAGAGATTGTATTAGCTAAAATGTGGTAAGCCTTTTTTCTTTTTTCAGGGGAGGGTCATGGATATGATCTCACTGTGTATCTCAGGCTAGCTTTGAACTTGGCGGGGGGTGGGAGGGTGTGCGTGCGTGCGTGCGTGCGTGCGTGCGTGCGTGCGTGTCCGTCCATGTGCCCTGTCTGTAGTCTCAGCAGTTGTAAGGTGCGAGCAGAAGGATTAGAAGATCAAGGCCATTCTCAGCTTACATGTATGGAGTTAGAGGTCAGCATGATCTACCTGGGACTCCTCAAAACAAAACAAAACAAAACCTATACAGAAAGCCTTCTAAAGTAGATTCATATGAGCTAAATTATGTTACACTGCATGCTTTGAGAAAATACAGCTTAGATATGTGGATTTATTTAGGTTACACTTTAGTTCTGTATGTTTTCTTTAGTTACCTTGTTTGACAATTGTTGTTAAATTCTGTGAAAACTAAAACTATTCTCATGAAGACAAACAGAAGACCTCATTGAGTTCTACCCATACTCTACTACTAATTCTGACTTTTGCTTACCTAAAATGCTTTATAATTTAGAACAGAATTGCCTGAATATGTGATAAGGCTGCTTCTGGGGCTGTGGGATCAAGGCCTGTCCTTTTTTGCATTTTGTTTAGAGGTTGGAACATGCTATATATTATTATCAACTTCGCAGAAAGAAATGTTTATGCAAACACTGCTGATCACATCCCTTTTCTTCTGATGAGTACAGAGTAATTTTTTCTTGCTGAAATATAACCATTTGATTTAAAAAATCAGAAGAGTTAGCTCTTGAAAGAATAGGGGTATAATCTCTTTGCATTAAAATCAACAGTCATTTCTGAGATGTTTTGTGGTGGTAGGCATTGAGACTAAGGGCTTGCACATGCTCTACGATTGTTTTCTCACTGAGCTGAATCTCCAGCCCTTAAGAGTTTGGTTAATAAAGGTCTTTTGAGTAAAGGCATATCACTGTATTATCAGTAATTCAGTTTAAGAGACTAAGGTCTTATGATCTTCTAGGAGCCAGGGAGAAGATGGTCAGTATAGGAATAAGTAACATTAACTTCCCAGGAAGAGTGGAATTAAGTATAACATGAAGCACAATCATAGCTGAACTTAAACATTTCCTTTTGGATCTATTAGGATTCTGTTAGGGAAGATCAACCTGTAATGTGGTGAGCTTGAGTAGAAAAGGCACTGGGCTTGGTAGGAGTCTGAAATTTTCTTTTCTACTTTATTTCCTATGTCAATGTGAAAAAGGCTGTCATTGAACTCACAGAGATCTATCTGACTCCCAAGTGGTGGAATTAAAGATGTACACCACCTCAGCCCATATGAATTTCCATAATTTTCAAAGTATATCTGCAGCTCTTATTTTAAATTATATGTAGTTCAAGAGACACTTTATTGTTTTTCCCTCATATTCCTCTATCCCCCAGGTACAGACAAAAGTAAAGCCTTAGGTATTTTTCATTTATCTTTCTTTTTATGGCTAGTTTGTGTACAATTCCCTTTTATAATCATGAAGTAAAATTTATAAACATTTTATTATACCTATAGAATAAAAGTTCCAAACTATATGATATTCTATAAGGATGAATAGCTTTAAAAATATTTAGATAAATCCTTCTTAAATACATATTTGGGAAAACTAAGATTTTTTTCATCTTGTTTTTTTCAATTTTGAATTTTATTTCCTCTTTCCCTACTTAAGTGATTCTTTCCTGTTATCTTCAGTTATTTCTAGGTAAGCACTTGGAGTTACATTTTTTATTTTGGTTGTTTTAGCTAGAAGGAGACATTGTATTACACTTGTAACAAACATTTAGTTTTCCTCTGGATGTTTTGAGTAGAAGGTGACATTGTACTATATATACTTGTAGTAAGTGTTTGGTTTAGTCATTGGTGTTTTGAACAGGAATGGGCATTGATACTTCTATATTTTCTATTTTCTAATGGGTTTTTAAAAGTTTCTTTTTTTGGTAGATATTTTTCTAACACTTTTTTAATCTTTTAATTCTGACAGGGTCATAATGTTCATATTTCTCAGAAACAGCTCGACTAGTCTTTGAGGTCTAGGTACAAAGAAAATTAATTCCCGATGGAACTAAGAACAGCAAGGCAGAAAGAATTCCAGATGGTTGGTTACTAGAAGTAAATGTTGATTGTGAGCTATGAGGTACTTGCTGTGGGCTGATTAATTTTAAGAATTTTAAGAATTATCCTATATTGTGCCTGTGAACTGTCTGCCATATAGCATATAGTTTGCCATCTATAGCCGGTAGATAGAAAAATTCAATTATGGGATGGGGGTGATATTAGGGAGTAATCAAGTTTTACAGCTAGCTGGAAGAAAAGGGCAAGTTCTTATTTGCATTAGAGGAAAGAAAAATCTACTTGAGTGTACAGAGTGATACTTGTGCAAATAACCAGAACTAAGAGTTCCTTAGCATTTCAGTAGCAAATATGTGTATTTTAGCGTTTTTTTCAAAACCCTAATGAAAGAGTATTATGGCATGTGTTTTAGTGATAGGGAGGTGTCACTTACCCTTCTGTAACATAATATCTGTTTGTCACTGAAAGAGCTCAAGAATTGTATCAAGTCTTAAACTCTTGAAATAATACCACTGGAAAACTTGACAGGCCTGGCAGTAGTAGGTGAGCTTTAGGTAACCAGATACACAAGCTTGCCAACTCAAGTTTGTACAACTCAAGGGTTTCACCGGGCTACATTTTTAGAGTTGATGGATTTAACTGGAAATATTAGCAGATAGCAAGGATGAACCATCCCGCACTGAGTACTGGTGAAACAAGTGGTGAAACAAACTTTCAACATGGGATTATTTCACTTTTCAAAACAAAGGGAAAAGGTTATTGGATTACTAAAAATTATTAATGCAAACATGAAAAATTCAACATGGAACTTAACAGGGAAACTTAAAGTACTTTAAAGTAAAATATTGAATTTCTCCTTTCTCCCTTCTGTGAGAATAAACCCTTTCAGTTTGTTGTATAGGCTTTCAAAGCTTGTTCTGTAGACATATCATTTATATACTGGTATTTTGTATTTGGTAGCTTTAACTATGTTACAATTCATACTATTATATATTCTTTTGAATACAGTGATATTTTCATTTATATAAAGTTAGGGCAACTCTAGAATACATTTGCTGTTATCGCTGAAAAGGAATTATGTTGATGATGAGTGCATTCTTAAACTGAAATTGGCCTTCTGAGAGGACCTTTAGTGTTCCCAAGGAGAAAGGCTTCATTTAGTGGAAAAGAAAAATATAGTACTCTGATTTTTATTCTTAGTTGTATTTTTGAGCAGTAAATTTGAATGTTCATTCACACATCTAACAACTTAGCTATGTGAGTAACTTCTGGGGTATCTGCTAGGTTTTAGCAAAAGCTTTCTAGAAAATTTCCTGTCCTTTTCAAGAGAAACAGTGATAGTTTGTTTATACAAATAGTTTTGGTCATAAATGGTCAGAACTAACAATTCCTTGATATTTGTATTTTAATAGCAAATGTGTATATTTTAGCATATCTGGGACCCTAGGTAAGTAATAAAACTTGACGCTTTAGAGGTAAAGAGTCTGTGTGTGTGGTGAAACACAAAAGCCCCAAACAAGTGCAAATAAGTAATTATGAAAGAAAAATGGACTTGGATAGTTGAGTGAGTCCCAAGGAATTGAAGAGGCACATTTTAGTACATTTAGAATATTAGTGAACAAAAATATTTAGATGTCAGGTAGGGTTTTATAACTAAATCAAAACCTGAGGACTGTTTACTCTAAATGCTAAACCTTTAGAATAAAAAGGTTTTTCTTATTAATATTAAATAGAATTTCACTTTGTTAATTAGATAAACCTTTAGAGTAAAACGTTTTTTTTTAATAGTAAGTAGAATTTTACTTAGGTAAAAGTATATCTGAGGTTTACAGTGTTAGAAATTGAGGAGTTGTATTTTTGAATTGCAGAAATGGAGAACTCTTGGAAACTTACTCGAAATCCTTTGGACAAGAATATTTTATACCTTTGGTTCTTGATCTGCTTGGTCAGTTTTGATGCCTTCATGGATGATCTTAGGCATATTTTTGCAAAGTTAGTGATTAAAATACTTACGTCATGACTGCACTGAGAACAGAAATCTAAGACAAAAGCTTTTAAAGCTAAGGCAGAATCTATAAAATATCATGAAAATAATCCCAATGTAAATAGATTCAATACATTTTGTTTTTAATTTTGATGGTACTGTAGATTTAATTTGAGGCTTATACATGCTAGGCAAGCACTCCTACCTATCTGGCCTATATCCATCCATTCTCCCTCTTAATTGTTTTTAAATTTTAAAAGCTATTTGAAGTATGTGAGTGCTTGCTTGGGCTTGGGGATATAGAAGTCAGAGGCAACTTTATGGATGTCTCACTCCTTCCCCTTATTGTGGGTTTTAGGTATTGAACTCAGGCTTTCCTGGCAAGTGCTCCTACCCACTGAGCCATATCTGGCTGGCTTAAAAAAAAAACATTATTTTATATGTATGAAAGTTTTGCCTGCATATATGTATATGCATGTGTGCAGTGCCTGAAGAGAGCAAAAGAAGGTATTGGATCTGGAACTAACAAATGTGAGCTACCATTCCAACCTGGGCTCTCTGGAAGAGGAGCCATTGCTTGTAACTGCTGAGCCATTGTTTCAGCCCTGTTGGTTTTTGAGACAGGATCCCATTCTTAGCCCAGGCTGGTTCCAAATTTAGCTCGTAACCCACATTAATGCCTTAGTGTTCTAAGTGCTGGAATCACATGTATGAGCTATCATGCCCACTCCCAGTCCCTATTTTGCTTCTTTTTTTGAGAAAAGGTCTTGCTTAGTTACTCAGGCAGGCCTTGAGTTTGCTGTCTTTGGCTTTCAAGTAGTTGAGATTCCAGGCCTGTGCCATCAGGACTGAACAATAAAGTAAATGCTATTACAAAGATTGTCATTCTCCTTGTGGGAAAGAGCTTACTTGTCTTACTCTGACTTTGAAGTCTAAGAATACCACATGAGAGTACAGACACATGCTATTAAGCTATTATTTTTATCCCTTCTTAATAGGAAGAATATCTTCCAAGTGTAGTTTTGGCAAGTACCCAGGAGATAGACCAGTACCTACCGGCCAGAAGAGCAGCTTGAGATTTATCAAGAGACCCTGTCTCAAAAGTTTGAGAGAACTATTGGGATTAACATCCAGTGTTCACTTCAGGACTGTGTATACATGCACAAACACACACCCATGAAGATATCACACACAAAAGATAATTAATAAAGATCGTAGCAGTGATAGAACTTCATGCATATTTTTTACCATATATACACATATACTGGTTATATATGTATACATAAATATATGTTTGTCCAGTATTAGAGTACCAGAGAGTATGTTCACTGCTTTAGTTTTCTGTACCTTATCTGCATACCTCCCTTCTGCTTCCCTCTCAATAACCTCTGATCTTTTTATTGTTCCCCTAATTTTGCCTGTTCACAGTATCATATAATTGAAATCATTATGTGTAATAGCCCTTTTAGACTTGTTTCTTCCAGTTAACAGTGCACATTTAAGGTTTATCCATATCTTTTCATGACTTGGTAACATTTCTATTCTTCGTTGAATAATACTTAATTTTCTATAAGTGTGTTTAATTTAAGAAGGTATTACTGGTTGATTTTAGATTTGAATAGAAAATTTTATAAGAAGGATCTGTTTAATTTTTTAACAGTGGAACGAATATATGATAAATTTGTATTTAAGGAGGATGAAATTGCTTTTTCAAGCATGACTTGCCATGTTACCGAATGAACTGTAATTATAAATTGTTGAGAATTTGTAAGGAATATAGTTTGTGAAGAAATACACTACAAATAATGTAGTCTACTGAATATTTCTTGGAATCTTGTTTAATTTCACTATCTAAAAATTGTTACACTATTACAACTTAAGTTGGTAAAATTTGATATTTTGAAATACTTGCTAATGTGGTCTTATACATAAAGGAGACAGTTTCCCTTCATTTTATAATGCTATATTTTTAAGTATGATTGTTCTTAGAGGGGTACATGTGTGGAGGTACAGGACAGCTTTTGGAGTTGATGCTTTCTTTTCACCATGGAGGATTGAACTCAGGTTGCCAGGCTTCAGTAGTAAGCACCTATACCTGCTGTGCCATTTCACTGACTCATCGTAACTTACTTTTAAAAAATCATTCAGAGTAAACCAGGCTAGTAATTCCACCTGAGGCAGGAGGATAGCAACTTCAAGGAAAGCTTATTTAATTAGTTACAAAGTAAAAATTGGTGAAGTCCTTGTGTGTAGCCTCAGTCTTTAAAATTGAGAGTCCATGGGAGTCTAGGAGGGAAAATGAAACTCTTCATTCTGTATCATTAAAGTGGAAAGTCTCCTGGTCACATGTCTGTGTCACATCATTTTCTTTTTAGTGGTTTGGTTTTTATTTAGGATGGAGGGGGGATGTATGTATGTATGTATGTATGTATGTATGTTCCCTGACTGGGGTGCACATATCATATATATGCAGGCACATGTGTTTGTGGATGCATGTTGAAGTCAGAGAACAACTGAGGAATCATCCTCAGTCAGCAGCCACTTTCTATTTAAAGGCAGAGTCATCTATTATTTTGTGATTTGCCAAGTAGAATAGACAGGCTAGCAAGCCCCAGAGATTGGTGCTTTGTGTGTGAGGAAAAACAGTGAGGAATCCAAGGATTCACTCTGTTTTTGTTTTGCCTTTTTCCTTTATTTTTAAACATGGATACTGGATATTGAACTTGGGTGCTCATGATTTCATAGCATTCAATCACTTTATGTTAACAACTTAATTGTCTCACCAACTTCCTTTACTTTTGATATAGTTTGTCTAGCCTAGGCTGGCCTTGAACTTGAAATTGTCCTGCCTCTATCTCTTGAAAGCTGCAATTCCAGATGTGCACCGCCATGTCCACCATATCCTGTATTTTTCAAAATCAGATTTAGTCTTTGCAGAAATGTGGATGAAGCCAAAAGGGAAAAGACATAAAAAATATTAACTTATTAGTGCAATCTAGTAGAATTTACTGTATCTCTAGATATTTTTCCCTAGAAATTAAAGAATTTGTTTAGCCTTGGGGTTTAGGTGAGATTCTATACTTTTCCCCCTTATAAGTTGACAAGATTTACCAGGAATGATAGGCCATGTCTTTAATACTCAGGAAGCAGAGGCAGTAGGATCTCTGTGACTTGAAGGCCAGCCTGGTCTATATAGTGAGATCCTGTCTTTAAAGAAAGAAAAAAAAAAAGCATTTCCAGAGAGGAAATTTTTTCTAGGAAGATAAGGATTTTTTTTTTATAAAAGTTAATAATCTCGTCATGTATTCTACTCAAGTAAAGTTTAGTATTGTTTCCAGTGTGGATAATATGCCTTTATCTAAAGTCATGACATCAGATACATGAAAAGAAGAAGAAAAAATGTTATTAAAAGTGCTGCCTAGAAAGGTAATTACTAGTTTGATGTATTTTATCCTAGTGAAAAGTACCTTGTATCTAGTGGTCAATATTTGTTTTGGAAAGAATGGTTATGTAAAAAGATCCATTTTCTATTCCTTTTGTATCCTTCCTAAATGTCACCTCTGGCCACGGCTTCAACTGCCACTAGAGCTGACATTCCCCTGGTCCCCTAGTGCATGTTCTCAGCTCCTCTTGCACCTTCGGTCCTTACTACTTGTGGACAGCTCAGCAGGATAACTTGTCTTTCCACACAAACCTCAGCTTCCCTTTCTTTACTCCATTTATGGCGTTCTACTTGGTAGTCATCAAGTTAATTTCGCTTTGTCTTATTTCTCATGTTTACCTTCTTGACACTACTATAGCCACTCTTAGTTGAGACTCATTTTTTTCCATTTAGATAATTGAAGGAGATTCAAGATTTTTCTGACATTGTTCTTCATTTCTGACATACTTTGTGTTGCCACCATTTACATCAGAATCTGTTCATAGCAAAGAAGGCTACTCCTCATAGTCTACAGGATGATACTCATTTCTACTTTTCTGAGAATTATCAGCAACTAACAGATATCTGGGCCATAATAGCACTTGGCAAATGATGACTCTTTCCACCTTTGTTTAGAACTAGACATTCCTGCCTTTTGTGAAAACAGTGCTCTTCTCAATATAATCTTTCCTTTTCTGACCACTGACAAGGAAGACTCCACTCAGAATTTATTACATTTTAAAGTTTAAAATCTTATTTCTATTGTATACACAGTAATGACCATTATCATTTGAATTGTATTTTGATGAGTAGTATGTATATAAAAAACTATGGTTTTTTAAGACTGTTTTTAAATTCTTTCTCAATTTCTAAAATGTGTACAATGTATCTCAATCATATATACCTTTAACTCCCCTCTTCTACTCTCCTGCATTGCCCATGTTTTCCTCCCATCTCTTTGTTCCTCCCTCCCTTTAAACAATCCTCTGAGTCTAGTTAGTATTGTCTGCTGGAATGTTGAATGATTGTTGGCTTGATTTTTGTGCATGTAACCAACCATAACTGCAGGGAGATCCTGAGTGCAGTGGCTATATGATGTTCAGAAGACAGCATTTTTCACCATTCCTCCCTGTCATCCAACTCAGTCTTTCCATTGCCTCTTCTGTAATGTTCTCTGAGAATTTGGGGGTCATGATAAAGTTGTCCCATTTAGGACTGAGCGAGTTGTGAATCTCAGCATTAATTGCTGCCGTCCACTGCAGAGAGAGACTTCTCTGGCCAGTTTAGAGAGTGGCACTGACATGTGGGTATAAACATAAATATTTAAAAGGCAGGTTGGCAATATGTCCGTTTAGTAAAACAATAGTTGTAGGTCCCTTTGCCCAGGGCCTATGATATTCCCAGCCATGAGACAGACTTTGACCAGGTTTATAGTATCAGGCATGAATTCCCTCTTGTGGAACAGGTTTCAGATTGAATCAGCAATCAGTTGATTCATGCCACTCTTCAACCAGTTGGGTGTATCTTGCCTGGAATGTTGGTATTGTAGCATGCAAGGTTCACCATTGATGGCTTTTCTCTCCCAGCTGCCTACATAACACCTTCTGGCACTATGAATGCTAGTCAGCAGGAAGCAAATTTTCAGGTGAGTTCTAGCTAAATTTTGCTATGTCCTGTAACCAAAGTATGCTGTGTCTTTAGCAATAGAATTTTACCCTACTAGTTATGGTAGACAGCCAAGAACAGTATAATAATAGCCTGGGTTGTTTTGGAGGCTTCTGGGTCCCCTCTGGTCACTATCTTGTAGGGCAGTCTCTCACACCTGCCCTGAGATTCTACATTTGATACCCGTGTCTGCTCATGCAAGGTATTTGTGTCTAAATTCCTTTAAAAGTACGTACTAAAATTGTATACTACATACAATATATAATTATATATTTAATGAGCTTGCAAAGTACAACACCTTCTAGCACTATGAAAGCTAGTCAGTAGGGATGAAGCTTCCAGGTGCATACAGCTTGATTTCTTCAAGTTCTCTGACTCAAGGATTGTCAGCAGTAGGGTCTTACTATCAGACTCTTAGGTAACCAAGGGCACTGCATAGTCTGTGATAAGAAATACTTTAAAATGGTTATTAGCCATTTTTGTTTCTTTTGAGAACTCTGTTCAGTACCATGACCCAGTTTTTTTTTTTTATGTTAGATTTTGTATATTTTATATACTAATCTTCTGTTTGGTAAATGGCTGGCAAAGATTTATCTCTCCTTCTGTAGGTTCTCTCTTCACTTGATTGGCAGTTGCCTATGTGGTACAAAACATTTTAATTTCATTGTATCCTAGTTGCTGATTATTGGCCTTGCTTCCTGAGCAATTTAAGTCCTGTTCCTAGGGTCCTTACCTGTGCCTGTATCTTGAAGTACACTATCTCTTTTTTCCTCTAGCAGTGTTGGAGTTTCTGGTCTTAATGTTGAGGTCCTTGATCTCTTTGGAGTTTACTTTGTGTGAGAGAGTTAAGGATTTAATTTCATTCATCTACATGTACATACACAGTTTTCCTAGTGTTTTTGCCAAAAATCAGGTGGCTATAGCTGTGTGGCCTTATATCTAGGTTCATTATTCCACTGATCCATGTGTTTATGCTAGTACATGGTATATCCCTGTAGTAAAACTGGAAATCAGTCATAGTGATATCCTAACAGCATTGTTCTTTTTTTTTTTTTTTAAAGATTTATTCATTTATTATATATAAGTACACTGTAGCTGTCTTCAGATACACCAGAAGAGGGCATCGGATCTCTTTACCGTAGATGGTTGTGAGCCACCATGTGGTTGCTGGGAATTGAACTCAGGACCTCTGGAAGAGTAGTTGGGTGCTCTTAACCGCTGAGCCATCTCTGCCCGAGCATTGTTCTTTTTAAGGATTGTTTTGCCTATCTGGATCTCCTGAATTTTCTTATGAATTTTAAGATTGAGGGTTTTTTTTTTCCCGTTTTGGTAAAAATTGCCACTGGATATTGATTAGGATTACATTAAATAGTGTAGATTAAATGTGTAGATTGCTTTTAGTAAAATAGCCATTTTCATGAGATTAATCTTTTAATCTGTGAGCATGAGAGATCATTATCTTTTAGTATCTTCCTCAGTTTTTCTTCAATATTTTCAAGTTCTTCTTATGAGAGTTTTTTATATTTTTGGTTCAATTTATTTCACAGTTGTCACTGTTGTTTTGAAGACTGTTGTGAATGGGATTGTTTTCCCGATTTCTTTTTCAGTTTGTCATTGGCATGTAAGAAGGCTACTGATTTTTGTATATTAGTTTTATGTCCTGCTATATTGTGTAAAGTGTTAATTACTACCTTTAAGAGTTTCCAATCTTTAGAATCTCATATGTATAGTATCACACCATCTGCAAATAGAGATACTCTGATTTTTTTTCCTTTTATGTCTATATCCCTATTGCTTGATTTTCTTGTTTCACTACTCTAGCTTAGACTTCCAAGTACTATATTGAGTAAGAGTGGAAAAAGCAGACATTCATGCTTTGTTCCTGCTTTTAGTGGAAATACTTTGACTTTTTCCCATTTAATGAAACTTTGTCTATATTCTTGTCCTGTAGAGCCTTTATTATATTGAGATATGTTCCTTCTAGTCTGAGTTTTTTTCAGGACTCATTTTTTCCTTCCAAGACAGGGTCTCACTATGTAGCTCTGGTTGTCTTGGAACTCATGTAGACCAGACTGGCCTCAGATTCACAGAGATCCATCTGCCTCCTCAGTGTAGGGATTGAAGAGCGGGCCACCATACCTCTCCTTTTCATGGCTTTAAACAGGTGCTAGTTTTTGTGATGTCTTTTCCCTGAATCTGTGAAGATGCTGTATCTCAGACTTTAAGTTAACTGTTAACTATGCACAGCACTTGGGAAATAGTTCCATAAGCAAATTGGATTGAAGGTATATTTCCAGCTTATAGATTAATAGGTTGAAAAGACAAGACAAACCTCTCTCTCTCTCTCTCTCTCTCTCTCTCTCTCTCTCTCTCTCTCTCTCTCTCTAGAAAGAGTTTCACTCTGTAGCCTTGGTTCCTGAATCCTAGCATTCAGGAGTCTGAAGGAGGAAGATCAGGAGTTCAAGGCCAGTGTTGCTATGTAAATTTGAGGACCATCTGAGGTGCCTTAGATCCTGTATCAAAACCAAACATAAAATCGAAACTACAAAGCAAAAGTCATGACTTTGGATTGTTTTTGTTACTTTTCGTCTTGGAACATACATTCACCTGCTGAAAGAATGGTTTTACAATTAACTGTGTGGCTTTCTTTTACTTTCCTTCTGTCTGAACAACTTGGGTGTGTAGCAGTTTCAGAGTATCTTAAACAGTAGTTGTCAAAGTATGGTCCCTGGATCTGATAGATATACCAGCATCAGAATCTGGACACGCTCTCAGCAGTCTGTTTTAGTAAGCGTTCCAAATAATTTTGATGCATGGAAATGTCCAAGAATCACTGCTCTCAAGTTTTATCATCTAAGGAACATTTTACATTTGATAAATAATAACAAAACTCTCTTTAGAAATAATTCAGTAGCTGGAAAGATAACTAATACCACTAACATTCTGAAATGTGAATAATAAATTTCCCACTGTGCAATGGCTTTGACTGGTGAATGTTTAAAAAAGAAAAAAAACAGCAAGCACAGTGGAGGTGGAGCATGCCTTTAATCTTAGCACTCTGGAGGCAGAGGCAGGTGGATATCTCTTAAAATCAAGTTCTGGACAGCTAGGACTTTACACAGAGAAACCCTGTCTCAAAAAAACCAGACAAACAAAAACCCCAGAAAACAAAACAAAACAAAATCCCAGCAAACAAAAACAATAATAACAAAAACACAGAGAAGGGCATTTGCTACCCCTTTGAACTAAAATATTTTCCAGACTCTTTTTCGATGATCAGCTTGAACAACTTGTCTTAGGCTCATGGATGTGTCGTGATGGAAGAAGAATGAGATGAATCGTGGTGTTGGTTGAGTTTTTTTTTTATTTCTGAGTTCTGTAACTCACCTTGGCCTCATAGCAGTTATCCCACCTCAGTCATCAGAATCTTTAACATTTAATCCCTATTGTAAGTAGTTGTCAGAGACAGTGAGCTTGTTATCAGAAGCAACACTGTAAACAGTTATGCTTCACAGAAAAAGTAATGGAAATTAGCTTTTGTTTTTAATTACTCATGGTTTCTGAAAATGGTTTATTTAACTTGTAAAAATTATCTGGTGATATTTGTTAAAGTATGATAAAAAAGATTTGTTCAGACAGGAAGTATAGGGACCACACTTCAGTGGCACTTTAAACAGAGTTTAGGTTCCACATTGAATACAACACAGGCAAGTAGGTAAATTACCACTTTAAATTAAGGTAAGGTGAAATTAAGGTGAGGGTCAGTGAATGATCCTGGTTAAACCAACCTAACTGGTTATGTTTTTTCTCTCTTTTTTCCTTTCTTTTTCTTCTTCCCTTTTCTTTCTTTCTTTCTTTCCTCCCCCTCCTGTCTCTGTCTGTCTCTCTGTCTGTCTCTCTCTCTCTCTCTCTCTCTCTCTCTCTCTCACACTCTCTCGATAGGGTTTCACTCTGTAGCTGGGCTCTCCTGGAACTAGCTCTGTAGACCTGGAACTCAAAGAGATCTTCCTGCTTCTGCCTCCCAGGGCTGGGGTTAAAGGCATGCCACCCCTACCACCTTGTAACAGAATTCTCATGGAAGACAGGCCAGAGAGACCAGACCTTACTTGAGGCCTGGTAGAGGATACCTGATCATACACTGAGAGTTGACAGGTACTGAAGATAGATGGATTTTGTTGTTGTTGTTGTTGTTGTTGTTGTTGTTAAACTGACTTAGCAGAATTCTTTGCTAAAAGTGAATTTTACAGGGATGTACATAGATCCTAGAAGAGTCAGAAGCATTCTTGGCTTACAAACAGATCACAAAACAAGTTTTGTTGGACCCAAGTGTACCAGAAGCTTTAATTTGTGTAATTAAAAAGTGAATCGGTTTTCTGCCACGTGTATCACACCTGTATACCACACCTGTAATCCTACCACTTAGCAAGTCTGAGGAAGTAGGATGGTGAGGTCACAGCCATCCCGGGCTACATTATACAAAATTAAACCTTCCAAGAAAGTGGGTTGCTTAAAGTTTCCAAGGAAAACTAGCTTGACAACTAATGTGGCTGCTGCATTTTCTCACCTGGGCATATTTCTAGTTTTAAAAGGCCAAGATCAAAGTCAGGTAAGACCCAATTTATATTTGGTCTTCCTTTGTTCTGATTTTGTTTGCTCTCTGGGTTAAAGAAGAAATGTTTCGGGGTTGGGGATTTAGCTCAGTGGTAGAGCACTTGCCTAGGAAGCGCAAGGTCCCCAGCTCCGAAAAAAAGAACCAAAAAAAAAAAAAAAAAAAAAAAAAGAAGAAATGTTTCTTAGTAACCTAGACTAAATGTCTTTGCTGGTTTTGATACCTTAGTAAGGAGAGCATTCAGTCTTTTAAGAGTCCACACCAAGGCTATTGGATATTGAGGTAGCCCTTGGAACTGGAGTTGTAAGAAAAATGTAAGAACTCATTCTAGCCTTCTGATTCTTTTCTTTGTTATTAAAACTTTCCAGTTCAGCTAGGTGTAAAGCATAACTTTAATCCCTGTACTTGGGAGGCAGAGCAGGTGGATTTTTGTGAATTCAAGGCCAGCCTGGTCTACATAGGGAGCTCCAGTACAGCCAGAGTTACATAGAGTCCCTGTCTCAGGAAAGAAACCCCCCAAAACAAAAACAAACAAACAAACAAAAAAATGAAACCAAAGCTAATTCAGTCTATTCCTTAGATTTGGTGTAAAGTTCTATATTTTAAGACATGTATGTTAGTGTTTTTGCCTTTATGGTTGTCTGTGCATTACGTATGTGCCTTGTGTCCTTGATCAAAAGAAGGCATTGAATTGCTTGGAACTGGAGTTATAGATGATTGTAAGTGTCCACATGGGAAAATTGAAACTGAGTCTTTTGGAAGATCAGTCTACTCTTTTTTTTTTTTCCTTTTTGTTTTTTTCGGAGCTGGGGACCAAACCCAGGGCCTTGCGCTTGCTAGGCAAGCGCTCTACCACTGAGCTAAATCCCCAACCCCCAGTTTATACTCTTAACCAATGAGCTATCTCTCCAGCCCTCAAGAACATTTTTTTAAAAAGCTAGAATTGATTATAAATTGTTTTTATTTTTACTTACAATCTTACTTTATTTAAAGTTGGTTAGTTTCTTTTTGAAACATTGTCATTCTTTGTGCTGGTGGCTTTCAATGTTCTTATGGAAAATGGAAAAATGAAATAAGCCACTGGGATGGTCCAGCAAGCCTAACAACCCAAGTTTGATCCTTAGTACTCTACCACTGAAGGAGAAAACTTACTACTGGAAGTTGGTCTCTGACTTCCACACGTGTTATGATGTTCACACTCTCAAACATTAATAAAGGTTAAAAACATTCAGAGCTGGGCATGTTGGTGCATTCCTTTATCCCAGAACTCAGTAGACAGGTGGGCCTCTTGATTGAGTTTGAGTCCAGCCTGGTAGATATAGCAAGCCAGGGATACATAGTGAGGATCCTCCACAACATAATCAGATAGATGATCTAAGTAAGTCCCTTCCCCAACCCCCCCCCCCCCACTCCATCCTGCAACGAGTGAGTCTCTTGAGTCAAGACTGCATTCTTCCAGCTTTTAAAGTATCTCCACAGAACACCTAGGGGTGATTTGGGCTATAAGTTATAAAGTAGAGCTCTTGCATAATATGCATTTTATAATACTGCATTTGTAGCTTCGTAGGTTACAGGTATTCTATATACGTGGTTCATGTGAACTTCACATTACAATCATGGATAAGATAGGAATTATTGTTCCCATTTTTCAGATGAGAAATTTGTGATTGAAGAAATGGAAGACTCTCATAGAGAGACCCTTAGGTATCTATTTATCTAACAGTACAGTAGCACAGTGTAGGGTCAGGGTGTCAAACCTTGGATCTGTAACACTACAGAAATTTGGTACTTGTATTTTTTCTGGGATGAGAGAATCCTGTGGTCTTTTAGTCGTACTTAGGACTTTTTCTTTGCCAGTGACTTTTGTTTTTTTGCATCAAGAGTCTTCTCATGTATCCTAGTTGGTCTGGAATTCATGTAGACCAGGCTGCCCTCAGACTTACAGATCTGCTTGTCTTCTCATGATGAATAAAAGGCCTGTATCAGGCCTGGTTGATCAACCTTAAGCCCATACAGCTCAGAAGATTATGCTTGCCTAGTCAGTAGGAATTGACAGCAAAACTGAAATCAGAATGCTTGTTGAAGATACTTCTCTCCAGTCTTTTTTTTTTTTTTTTTTTTTTGTCTCTCCTGGAGTTATTTAACATGTGGATTGTCCTTTACAGTTTTATAGAACTGTTCCACACATGTTATATGATCTTCATAGCATCATTTCTATTTGAAGAAACTGTTGTAAGTGCAGAGAATTTAAGTTGTGGAGATCTCAAAGTTTTTGTGAATTTACAGTTTAGCCTAACCAATATCTAGTGTTTTCTTGAATCACTATTGTTAAGCTAACTAGTAATTAATAGACCTTATTCTGAGTTAGTGAGATGGTTTACCTCAGTAGGTAAAGGTACTTGCTTCCAGGTTGATAGGACCTACATCATAGAAGGACAGAACTGACTAATGTAACTTGTCCTCTGACCTTTACATGGGACAAGGCCACCAGCACATATGGAGAAGTGTTCACACATGCATGCACACACTTATACTGAGGTGGATGGATGGATGAATGGGTGAAGAGAGGGCTGTTTTTTTAAAAATAATTCTGTTTTTTTCTTTGTAAGAATACTGCCTTTTTGTTTATTGGTTGCTTTCTGTGTTTTTGAGGCAGGTTTTATTTGTTGTCTGGGCTGGTCTAGAATGTTGTACTACTCTATTATTGGACTTCCCCCATTGTTCATAATCTTTCTTACTTCAGTGGCTCACAACTCTTCAGCAACTGCCAATTAATTGTGTCAACATAGGTATATCTGTTGTTACCATACGTTACCACAGTGGTCCTTATTTTATTAGAAAAGTTACAGTTGACTTTTTGTTATTTTTTAAACAAGAATAAGTTAAATTTATTTGTGTGTGAAGTTCTGTTTCTCAGGCTGCTGTAAAGCAATGCCATAGGTTGCTTTATGTGGTCTGTTTAATATTTATTTCTTTGGAGAAATACGATACTAGGCAACATTATTGAGTGCTTAGTATGTGCCATGTGCTGTTTTAAGCTGTGTTGTTTTATGTAATCCTCACAATAACCCTCCAAGGAAATTGCTATTATTAGCTCCTTTTCACAGATTAAGCCGATGAAGCTCAGAGATGTTAGGCCACTTCCCTAAGGTCATACAGTTAGTAACAGAACCTCACGTATACCCAGGCAATCGGATTTTATTGTTTATTAAATTTAATTTCTAAGCTATGCAGACTTTTTTTTTCATTTTTACTTTTTTACATCAAGTAGATTTCAATATTTTTCCAAAGCAGAAAAGCGAGTTAATTTAGGCTAACAAATCCTTATACCATTTTGGATGGTATAATTTCAGAATCAAGGGTGGAATTTGATTTATAATGATCTTAATACCCACACTTTTGACATGTTTGTTTTATTGAAAGGGTCAGGCTTATCTTTGGAGAATGCTTTGTGATTGCCACCAATCTCCACCTAGTGTTAGTGATCAGGATAGTCCAGTAGTTCAGCACCAGCACCACACCAGCATCTTCTGTTGCAGAGTGAGGCTGTCCTATTTCTACTGCTACTACTGTATCCTTAAGCCGGCTTACTCTTGGTTGGTATACATGGAATGACTGCCTGTGGACTTTTGAGTTTGGTGTTAAGCAATAGTAATACATGGTCTGCTTAATTAACAGAAGCAAGCTGTGTAGGCTCAAGTCTGTGACATTTTTACAGCAGTAAAATGTCTCTTAAAATACTCTTTCCCTGTAACCACCTTGAGCAATAGGTCTTGTGCTTAATCTTATTTTTGAAGTAGTTGGTTTGAATTTGTGCATATGTATGAGAGAAAGAGAACAGACAATTTCTTACTACATCTTTGCTATCATCTCTTTATTTTGAAATATGAAAGAGAGAACAACGTGAGCCAGCCACAGAAATCAGTTGTAGAGGGGCTTGAAGGGAACAGCTTTCCTTCCCTTCCCTTCCCTTCCCTTTCCTCTTCCCCTTTCCCTTCCCCTTCCCCTTCCTCTTTCCATTTCCCTTTCTCTTTCCCTTTCCTCCCTCCCACCTTCCTTCCCTTCCTCCCTCCCTCCCCCCCTCCTCCTTTAAAGAAAGTGGCAAGTTTAGACAATTTTTGGAGGTTTGACCTTGGCAGTAGTCAGCTGAGGGACTGAGGTTAATGTTACCTGTACTGTGGGAGTTTGTTGGTCAAAATTCTTTTCCTTAGGGCATATGTGGAAATAGTTTACAACTTGCTCTTCTGTGTTCCCTTTCTCTTTGCACTCTTCATATCTACACATCCAGTTTCTCCTGCCAGAGAGCTCCCCTCTTTTTCCCTGCTGCTAGCCCCAGCTGTCATCTCTGCTTCCCATCCCCCAACCTCAGCTATGAAATTTTTTATTACACTTTTCTGGGTTTTGTTGCTTCCATTGTCATCACCCCCCCCCCCCAAAACAAAACAAAACAAAACAAAAAACCCAAACAAAACCAGCTTGTATCATTGTGCCATCAAATAAGTGCTTCTGGTGCTCTCTTAACTTCAGGCAGTTGTGTGCGTTCATGTTGAGGGCACAGTTTGTTTGAAAGCCCTTGGTGAGAAAGGCAGGGCAGTGAGTCAGGTTTTGAGCTCCTTCTTCTGAATTGGAGCTAATTTTGGATAGATAATGAGGCCGGATGATTGCTAATAACCTTCCTTGCTAATTGTGATTTATTTCACACTGCTGTATAGAGAAGTTCTTTCCCAGTTTGGAGGGGAAATAGATCTATTTAACATGCTTTAAAAATGAATGTTCAGCTATCAAGGATCTCATAATTTCTGTAGAGACAGTACAGTTTGTGAGAAAGAGCCCCAAATAAGAATTGAAGACACCTTAGTCCCAGGTATATTCAGTCTTAGCCACTTAAGTTATCTTGGTTAAATCGTTTTAGTGGAGGATGCCTACCTAGGCTAGTGTTTTGTGCTACCAATTAATTTACTAGTTTAAAATAAAAAGTATATCTTTATTTTTAAATGTCTATGGTAATTTGTTTTTACTTTTGTAGCCTTGTAAGACACATTGATTGCAGCTGTGGGGAGTGTTAAGAGACGATTCTTTGGCTTTGGGTACTTTTTAGTTCTAGGCTAGACTTTCATGATAATGGGCAAAATATCCTCCCATAACTCTCCAGTGCTAGGGATTCAAAAACCAAGCAAGGGCAAGCACTCTTTTTTTTTTTTTTTTTCCATCTTTATTAACTTGAGTATTTCTTATTTACATTTCGATTGTTATTCCCCTTCCGGGCTTCCAGGCCAACATCCCCCTAATCCCTCCCTGTCCCCATCCCCTTCTCTATGGGTGTTCCCCTCCCCACCCTCCCCCCATTATTGCCCTCCCCCCAACAATCTCATTCACTGGGGGTTCAGTCTTGGCAGGACCAAGGACTTTAAGGACAAGCACTCTTAACACTTAGCTTTATCCCTAGCTTTCAACACTTAACAGTTTTTGTACTATAGGGTTTGTAACGCTACCTTTCTTATAAAGCAATATTGGGAATAATGTATATAAAGTGCCTGCAATATATAACACATATTTAGAAAATGGTGCCTTAGAGAAGGGAGGAGGAGTTCAAGAGCTTCCATTCCTAACTTAGGAGTTATTTATTGAGAGTTAATGGCTACTGGAGGAGAGAGAACTTTGTTTGTTTGTTTGTTTGTTTTAAGGATGTGGCTCCTAGTTAGCTGGATCACACTCCAGTGGATGGCCCCACATTCATAGAAAACTTAAAGTGGCCTCGGCGGGTTGTTAAAAGAGAGGTAGAGCTGGGTCTAGGAGATTTAGGAGGTATAGTGAGATTCAGGTAAATGTGATTAAAATGCATCGTATGAAATTTTCAGAGAATTAATAAGATACTAACACACAGTGCCTAATGTCTTGATATCCCTTGTTTGTTTTAAGATAGTTTTAGTGGGCTGGAGATGGCTCAGTGATTAAGAGCACTAAATGATAAAAAGTGTATTTTTAATTTACTTTTAAGTGACTGTAGTAACTTTTCTAGCCTTGTAAGACACGTTGATTGCAGTTGTGGGCAGTGTTAAGAGACCACTGTTAAGAGGTACTGGCTATTTTTCCAGAGGTCCTGAGTTCAATTCCCTGCACCTATATAGTGGCTCTTGACTACTATCTATAAAGGAATCTGATGTCCTCTTCTGGCATGCAGGTGTACATGCAGCAGAACACTCATATACATACAAGGCATAAATAGTTTTTTAAAAAAAGATAGTTTCAGTCCTTTTTTTAAAGATTTATTTTATGTGTATAGATGGTTTTGCCTGCATGTTAGCACAATGTGAATGTGCAGTTTTTTGTTTTTTAATATTTATTAACTTGGGTATTTCTTATTTACATTTCGATTGTTATTCCCTTTCCCGGTTTCCTGGCCAACATCCCCCTAACCCCTCTTCTTCCCTTTTCTATGGGCGTTCCCCTCCCCATCCTCCCCCATTACTGCCCTCCCCCCAACAATCATGTTCACTGGGGGTTCAGTCTTAGCAGGACCCAGGGCTTCCCCTTCCACTGGTGCTCTTACTAGGATATTCATTGCTACCTATGGGGTCAGAGTCCAGGGTCAGTCCATGTATAGTCTTTAGGTAGTGGCTTAGTCCCTGGAAGCTCTGAAATGTGCAGTTCTTAAAGAGGCCAGAAGAGGGACTCTGACTCTCTGGATTCTCTGGAACCACACCCATTTGGTTCCGAGAACCAAACTTAGATCCTCTACAAGAATGAGTGCTCAGGTCCACCGAGCCATCTTTTTAGCCCCTTCAGTTTCATGTTTTAAAAAGTTTACATTTGATTCTTATAATTTATCAATTCGAATAGTAATTTCGACTTGGTCTCGATTTTGTTTGTTTTGCTTTCATTTCTGAGATGTGTTTTTCTGTGTAGCCCTGGCTATCCCAGAACTAGCTTTGTGGACCAGGCTGGCCTCAAAACTCACAGAGAACCACCTGCATCTGAGCGCTGAGATCAAAGGTGTGCGCTACCATGCCTGACCTAAACCTTTTGGCCTATTAGATAAGCATTTTTTTTCCTCCAGGCTGAGTAATTTGTTTTGTTTTAGGCAGTAGGAATTATGTTTAGATCCTTTTCTCCAAATCTTTGAGTTGTGTAATACTTGGATTTGGGGTTGCACTGGAATTTCATGGGTTCTGTTGGTTTGGAACATCCTTTTTATATTGACATAGTCAACAGATTGGTAAGCTTTAGTCTAATAACTGCTATTCAGAAGAAAGTAGAACATGACACAAGTCTACTAATAGGTTTCTAGGACACTGTCAAGTACATAAATACAGCACCTGAGGGATAGAAGAGCTTCACCTTTATGGACAGTGTCAGAGGGAAATGTAATTTACTGATCAGGAATGTGATTAAAATAATCTTCATAGTGTTTTCAAGAATTTACTGATAACTAGTTTTCCCTGGCAATTAGACTGATAGTTAAAACCAGCTTCCTTAACCTCTCCTCTTTGTAGGTGTTAACTTTCTGGCAGTTGGTAGCAGTTTATGAGCACAACTGAGACACAGCCCTTTAGATCAGCATTTTACCCAGCAGCAAACTCAATTCTATACAGGACCTTGGTAGTTCTTTTCTGTATTTATTAAACAACTTTTGTGTCCGAGATTGACATTTGTTTGGCTGGTTGCACTTGTATTAGTTTCTTACAAGGTACTAGATCTTGTAAGAAAGAACTTATACAAAGTCTCAGATCCAAAGGGGAAGTTTCAAATGACATATTCAAAGTACATTTAGACTAAGCCTGTTGATTACTGTATTTCTGTATTATTCACTCTGAAGCTAGTTGAAAGGCCAGTATGAATTTAGAGTCTTGACCTGTACTTGAATATGATAGGCAGTACCTCCTTAGTATTTTTAGATCTACAGAGTGGGATACATCTCCAAAGGCAGATCCTGCTTTGGTTATAAACAGGAACATTTCTATGTAGCAACCTCCATTCCAGTTAGCTAATTACATCCTTGGCTTCTAGACAATAGAAAAACTAGCATTTTGTTCACCTGCTCTCTGGAGTGTTCTTAAATCTAATATTGGCAGATTCTGACCCGGTAATCTGTTCACTGTAAGCACTTATTATACTTTAGGGCATTGCCTAATGGTAGGAATTTGGGGGAAAAAAACCCTGGGGAATGAATGAGTGGATACTTGCCTGTGGTATCTTTCCCACTATAGGCTTTACTCCAGCTTTTTTTTTTTTTTTTTTTTTTTTTTTTGGTTCTTTTTTTCGGAGCTGGGGACCGAACCCAGGGCCTTGCGCTTCCTAGGTAAGCGCTCTACCACTGAGCTAAATCCCCAGCCCCTACTCCAGCTTTTAAAATAAGTCTAGACAATATTTTTTTTAAACTCTTTCTGCTATTACTAACCTAACTTGTCTTATAGAAAGCAAGTTAAGGGCAGGTAGTAGAAGTAGGCATCAGCTTTAGTTCTGAGCAGTGCCTAAGTGCAAGTTGAAGCATAACCTTCACCCCGCAGTTTAGTTCATCAGTATACATTTCTCATCCTCTTTGAATTGACTGCAAGTAGACAGGCAGTTGCCCTTTTTAGGAAGACTCTTTCAAGAGCCACAATTATTTCAAAAACTGGCTTTTCAGGAGATTTTACTAGTAGAATTTATAGCATCATGAAGAGTATTGTCCCTATCTTTTCACTAGCATTTGATTGGGTTGCTGTTACTGTTGGTTCAGCTCCTGAACTGAGTATAATAGTTCTCACTTTGATGTGAAGTACAGATTGTGCCTTTTTTCTGGTCCTGAGGATCTGTATTCAGATAGAATTCATATAGATGCATAGACAGCTGGGCTGTTTGTTTACTATGGGCCTAGGGAAGATTAGGAGATGGAAAAGTCTAAACTAAGGATAGTATCCTACATGTGAGAAATTTGCCGCCCTTCAGCTGAAATTGGGCCTCTGAATAATAAGGTACTAGATTAGTTAATGCACTTCTTGTTGAGGTTTAGGAAGGGTACTGCATCTCTAATGAAATGTTTCCCATTCAAAAATGATCCTGACTTGGCATAAAAACCCATTACCACTTCCTGTTATCTTCCATCATTTGCCTGAGTTTGGAAAGGTAATGGTTTTGTGCTCTGTGGAAGGATGTTCTTCCCACGACTTAAGGCTTTCTCATTCCTTCCAGCTGGGCCCATTGCTAAAATGCTTTCCAGTGGGCTTGCTTCTGCCTGGCCAGCATCTGGGCTGCCCCAGCTTGTAATTGGCCTGCCTTTGCTTCATAAGCTTCCCAGGGTGGTTCTTCTTCTAAAAGCTTGTATGAATTGCTATTACTGTCTCTTTATAGTTTAAAAATGAATCCTTTTTTGTTCTCTGCAACTCATTTGCTTTTTTCTTTTCTTTTCTTTCCTTTAAATTATTAACACCTGTTGATTCTTTTTTTTTTTTTTCTGATTGGCCTGTCACTGCATTCCTGCTCCCCCTCCCTCTAGCTGGGTTTGTCAAGTCGCCCATGTCAGAAACTAAGCTCACAGGGGACGCCTTTGAGCTGTACTGTGATGTGGTCGGGAGTCCCACGCCAGAGATCCAGTGGTGGTACGCAGAAGTCAACCGGGCAGAGTCTTTCAGACAGCTGTGGGACGGTGCTCGGAAGCGCCGTGTCACCGTAAACACCGCCTACGGGTCAAACGGCGTGAGTGTGCTGAGAATAACCCGGCTCACCTTGGAGGACTCTGGGACTTACGAGTGCAGGGCAAGCAACGACCCCAAACGGAATGACTTGAGGCAAAACCCTTCCATAACATGGATTCGAGCCCAGGCCACCATAAGCGTCCTTCAGAGTGAGTCCAGCACCCTACAGTAGTAGTACTGTAGTCTTTAGAGGTGGCCCAATGATCCTTCCCTTCTGCTTCCTTTCCCTCTACCCTAATATAATTGCTTACCCCACCCCTTGTCTTTGTTTTTTCAAATTCATGACCCTTTTGGTTGTAATGTCTGAAAACATTTGTGGCTACATTATTTATTTATTTATTTATTTATTTTTGCTGTCCTTTCTATTTCCCTTATCTCCCAACCCTTCTCTGTGTCTTTCTTCTCAGGAACAAAGAACTTGAGGAAATCCATGACTGTGTCCAAAGTCAGCTTCGCTGGGAAGAGGTGGGGAGGGAGAACTGGGGAAACAAAAATTTTTTTAATAGCACAAATGCCAGGCAGTGGAATAAGGGTAGTTGAAACTGTTTTTTTCCCTCCTCTTTAATTTTGTAGTAGGTTTCCTGCTATCCTTTTGCTGAGTGCTTCTCTGGTGCCTTTCTATTTTTATTTTTCTCCCCACTCTAACTACTTTTTATTTCCCCTGTTTATCTGTTGGAAGCTCGCTCTGAATAGCTAGCTGCCTTCACCTCTATGGTTTTAAATTTGTGTCTGCCCAGCCTTTTCCCTCGCTGTGACTTGGTGTCATCCTGTTCTGTTGATAGGAATGTTGCCATGGTGCACTGTGGTAATATGTGTTTTGTTGGGTGGCATGTAAGCTTGGGTATTTCCACAGCTCCAGCTCTTTTTCTTTTCTAAAGCAGTGGCATGTGCTTCTCTGACAGCAGCACTCCAATGCAACAGCACAGTTCTTACTGAGCCTGTTTTGTTTAAAGCAGCTGCCTGAGATTCTCTCCCTTAGTCCTGCTATCAGGAGCTAGGTGCTCTGAAGCTGAAAATTATATTGTTTTTAAAACTCTCATCCTGCTGTCTTGAAAGTCAGAATTGTATCTGGTTCCTATCCACAGACAGCTTGACTTTAATGTTTTCACAAAATTCCTAATCCTGGTGGATGATAAACTCAAAAATAGTTTGGAAATCATTCACACTGTCTCTTGTCTTAAAAAAAAAAAAAGTTAAATCTCAATCCAAGTTCTCTACAGTCCTGTGTCTGTTGTACAAGTTAGGTTTGGGTGACCAGTTTTCTTTCTGAAACCTGTATGGTAGGAAGCAGAGCCCATCACAAAATCTGGGCTCTCACTAGGAAGGGTTCTAGTCCTGCATTTGACTTGGTTCTGACTGAGGGGCATTCTCAATTCAATAGAGGGGCCTCTTATACTGTTGCATGATTTTGGGTGGCTCAGTGAGAGACCTGACTGATTTAGAGAGAATGAAGTTAAGTAGTAAAATACTGTTTTTGTGAGCAATTTGGTGATAACATAGTACTATGACAGAGACCCTAAATCGATAGACTTGGAAAACTGAATGTATATACTTGAATGTATATTTAGAGAAAAAAAGTCAAATTAGTATCTGCTTTGTATTCACTTGGAAAACTGGAGGAGGGGATGTGAAAGGGAGACAGGAGGGGCTGTTGCAGTTGGTACTGCTGAATCAGAGACCCTGCTTCTGTGAAGAGGAAAAGAAAACCTGTCTGTGAAAATGGGGAACATTAACCCAGCAATTTTTCTTTCTTTTAACAATTTTTTCCCCTTGCACGCCTCCTTCTCCTGCCCCCTTGCTCCTTTCCTTAAACAAAAATCAGAATTATCCAAATGGCCACAAAGGTCTCTAGAAGTTCATAGTTATAGACTGGGCATTAGGTAGTTTCACTCCCAAGAATATTAACTTGTAGCTAAAAAGACTGTATGTAGGGAGTAGAAGATTAGAGCTTTGGAGTTAAGTATGCATCAGTTCCTAAGAGCACATAGTACTTACCCGTTTACTTAGAAACCTGTTTCTTAATTTATGGGTATCTGCATATACTTGAGCCATAACCTGGCTAGTCAGTCTCTTCCTGGATATCCATATCAGTTGGTTAACTTTAATGCCCTGAATTTAACTTTAATTAAATTGTTTTGTGATCTTAGGCTCCTTAGAAACATTGCCTCTAGAGGGAGGTTGAATTCTTCTAAGAATGACATACCAGTACTTTCCCCAAAGCTCTTTGAATAATGTAAACCAAAAGAGAAATGGGTCCAGTTTTGAGGCTGGCTTTGCCATAATATGTTCTTTACATAAACATGGTGGTTAGGGTTAGGGGCCTACCTATTGCTTCTAAATAGAAGTCAGTGATAAGTAAAAATACTTGAATTTCTAAATGTTCATCTCTCTTGGACTTTGACTGGGTAGCACTGAGCCACAGAAATAAATGTCTCACCTTCATCCTGGTGTCAAACACAAATGTAGTACTGCAGCCAGAGGAGCTCAGCATAGTGCTAGTTTCACATACAGTAATGACAGGAATCAGGTTACCCCATACTACAGACCTCCTATGGCACAGAATCGACTTGCTCCCAGCTGACTCTTTCCTGGATCCTTAACATTTAAGGGAAAAAGTACTTTCTTTTGCTTTCTAAGATTTCGTAGCAGAAAGTCTACCAGATTGCTCTCATCACCTTCTTAATCTCCCTGAGCTGCAATGATCATTGCATCGTTACAGGTAAGAGTAGCATTTTCTTTGCCTCCTTGTATATAAACATCTGGAAACTCTTGGCCTCATTCTCAGAGTTCATCCTTTCTCAGTGCAGTCTGAGAGGAAGAACCAGGAGATTCCCAAGTGGGATAGAATATGAAATTGGACAATAAAAATTCAGTGAAAACTTGAAAGTGTGTTTGGGTTTAATGTTGCTTTTGATATATTTTTAATTTCTCTTCTGTGGAGTACTGGTTCTATCTTTTTCACTTCTGTTTTTGCTTGGTTTTAATTTTTCTTGGAATTGTGATGCTTTCTGCTGATGGTGTATGTGCGCCTTCCATTGCAGGGTTTGCAGCTGTTCTGCTCAACTTCTTAAAGCCCAGGGATTTGGCTTCTGTCCAGTGTGTCTTGAACTCATAGGACACCAATGCGCTAACGTGTTTACATGCATCTGCTTTTGTCTTAGTGGCTGCTATGCCTCCATTATTTGTATATAGAGACCTTGTTTGGTGTTATTAAATAGGACCAGTACTGAATGGAAGATAACTACTATCCTGTTGTCAGAATTGGAAATTAGTTAGAACCAGTTTGTTAATTGAGGCAGTTTTAAAATTTGCTTTATTATAAGATAATAAAGATACTAACTTTATAAGGAGAAATGTTATATGGGTTAGAAAGTCATTAAGACATTACATTTTCCAAGTATCTCGTGACTTCTCTATCCGTCCTCTTCCCTCCTCTGAACTATATAAAAAGAAGCAGTTTCAGGAGAGGGAGACAGTTCTATCCTCAAAAATTAGAACTATTCTTTATAAAATGAGGGAAGCTGCTGTGGAAATGTGTACTAGAAGTAGCCAGATACAGGAAAGTGGGAAGTCAGTCATGGGTGTCTGAGAAGGGGTATTTGGGGGAAAGAGGCACATACTTCTTAATGTGGATGGGGGAAGGTGATTGGTTGAGAATTCACCTGAAAGACAACATTTGACCCAAAGTAGAGAAAAACTAAATCTGGGAAAACTAAATCAAGCAACACAGTCCTGATTATAATATGGAAATAAAAATTTAAAAGTTCCTTCAAGATAAACCTACTAGAAATGATTCAATGTGATTTACAAATTTTCTGCTTAAGGGGTTCCGTTTAACTAATTGTAGGTTATTTTTGTAGATAGATGTTATCTTAAGTTGTCCAAGCCCAGAATAGAATCAGAAAGAAATGTTTTTACCTTGCATTAAGGTGAAGGTTTTTGGGGGCTAAGAGGTATTGGGAATTGGGGGACAGAAATAGGAAACTTAGTTAGATGTACTTAGGGCCATTTTTGCCACTGATAGTAATTTTGACCTTGGACACATCATTTTACTTTTCTAGCCCATAAAAGAAAGGAGTAAACCTTGCAGTTCTCTAAGTTTCTAGAAGCTCATATACCAAGACAAATTTCACTCTAATACAGTTGTCTTGCAGTACAATGTGTTTTAAAGTGCAATTCTGAAAAGGTTGTTTTGGGAATAAATATGGGCTGGAGAAAAGAGTCAGTGGTTCTTTAAGAAGTTACCCTCCTCAAAAATTTAAAGAATGCAGGAAACTTCCAATGGGAAGTTTACTTTGAAATCTAGTATCTTTTCTATGAAATGGCTGTGGTTGGTTTGCTGTAGGTTTAGCAGATTCCATTGTGGGAACAACCATACATGTATTATGTGTTGCTTTTCCAAGGTCTAGTGGCTCCATAAGGAGTCTGTTACATTAACGACACACTGCCCTTGCATTCAGAACTGCAAGGCAGAGCTCCATTTTCTTATAGATGCTGAATTGGCTGGTGGTTCTTACTTCATAAAAATTGTGGTATTGAAAACTGTAAGTGGATTGTTGCCAGTGCAAGCACATGTAATACTCCCATTCTTTCACGTCTAGGCCAGCTGGTCTTCAGGTCGTTGTCTGCGCTAGTGGTCATTTGCTTATAATCATTGTTTTTCCTTTTTTTAACTTCCACCAAAGTGGTAAAGTGAAAGTCCTAATGTAGTCCTGTCTGCCTTCCCTTTTCTTCTAGTCTCCCCACCCTACCCCATTTAACTCTCAGGCCAGGGCTACAAACAATGGAAAACTATGGCACTCTGTCATTATGTACTCTAATTACAGAACCAAGAATTGTCACCAGCGAAGAGGTCATTATTCGAGACAGCCTCCTTCCTGTCACCCTGCAGTGTAACCTCACTTCCAGCTCTCACACCCTTATGTACAGCTACTGGACAAAGAATGGGGTAGAACTCACTGCCACCCGTAAGAATGCCAGCAACATGGAATACAGGTGAGAACGTTCTTGGGAACAAAGGAGAGAATATGTTCATAATCCATCATTAGCAATTCACATTTATATGATACAATTATGAGTATGAAAATGCTAATTAATTGATATATTGTGGAGCTAGTGAGACGGCTCAGCCACAGTAATCCACATAGTAGAAGGAAAGAACCAACTGTGGCAGGTTGTTCTGTGCATGCATGCATGTACATGTACTAAGTAAACGTTTTTAAAAAGAGAGATGCTGGGTGTGATGGTGCACATCTTTAATCCCAGGATTTGGGAGGCAAAGGCAGGCAGATCTCTGTGAGTTCAAGACCAGCATGGTCTATATAATGAGTTCCAGGACAGCCAGAATTATGTGGAAAGACAGTGCCTCAAAAAAAAAAAAAAAAAAAAAAAAAAAGAATTGAACAAACAAAAAAGGGCAGGGTGGAAGACAGACAGACACATACACACACATTATGAATTATTTTGTTACAGTAGCTTGAACTGGCTCCTTAGCTGGTTTCCATGCTTCCCAAAAGATCTTTCATATTAATGCATCTTATCCGCATTAGGAATTTACATGTACATGTTGAAAGGCTGAATTTGAGAACGTTTCTATTAAAATATGATCTCATTATTTCAATGAACTGATTTCTTTTCCAAATTCTGTACTTTGGTTTCAGATACATTTGGCTCTCTTCTGGTGTGTGTGTGTGTGTGTGTGTGTGTGTGTGTGTGTGTGTGTGTGTGTGTGTGTGAGAGAGAGAGAGAGAGAGAGAGAGAGAGAGAGAGGGAGGGAGGGAGGGAGGGAGGGAGGGAGGGAGGGAGAGGGAGGGAGGGAGGGAGAGAGAGAGAATGAAAAAGAGAAATGAGAATTTAAGGTGGGTTCCAACTCACAAAGACTATACAGCCTCCTGCCTCTGCCTCCTCAGTACTGGGATCAAAGGCATGCACCACCCCACTTTTGGCCTTGCCCTCTCCTGAATAGTCTAGTCTGCTATATTTGAGGAAAGCCTAGGAATCTGTCAAAGATTCCTCAATGATTCTAGCGGACAGTCGTGGTTGAGAACCATAGATGATCCTGTAACTGCTATAATTAAGAAACTGAGAACAAGAAGGAGTCATTCGTTCATGGAATCAGTATTAGTTAATAGCTTGAGTCACAGAATACAGTTCTTTTGACTTATTTCAGTAGATTGAGAAGCAAATTGAAGTCAGCTTTGAAACTGGGACAAGGGGTCTTTCCTATGGGTAGATGTCCTAATGAATTGTCTTCTAAGTGTAAAGTCACCATAACCTGATCATACAGTGGTCTTTAGTGATCTGGGGGGTGAGGTTGGTAACCTAGACATAGTCTCTGAATAGAGGAGGATATTTGCTAGTCTGAGTTATTTGGAACCCTGATCATGGGGTGCCTTTTAGAGTGTTGAGAACCTTTGGCATCTCATCTTTTAAAAGTTTGTTTTGGTTTGCAAAGTGATCTCAAAAAGGATCAGCTAATCCTGCTTGGCAGAATAATACAATATAAAGAAATTAGACTGGAGGGAGACCAGCAGAGCCTTTTTGGACTTAGCAGCAAAGACATTCTGCAGCATCACTAAGATTTTTGTGCTCCTTATTTAATCGATTTACATGAGTTTATAAGTCCTCATCATTTTTTCAGATCAGGAAATTAAGACTCAGAAAGTAGTAGGTCTGGGTGCTTTTAAGGTCAAATATAATATTATTATGTTCCAGCATCAGTGTGTTAGATTCCACACTTACTTTGAATTGTTTTTGTAATGCTTTCCTTCCCTTCTATGCCTTACCACAAAACGGCAACTTAATCTGTCTTTACTGTGGTTTCTTCTGATACTAAATTGAGAAGGTAGCCCTAGCAGTATTTTCATATTTTGGAAAGCGTTAATAGGTTGGGGTTGTTGGGTGGTGTTTACTTTTTCTTCTGGTCTGTCCATTCATTTTATGAATTTTTTAAAGAATGTATATGAATGCTTCCCTTTTTTATGCATAACAGAAGAGGGAATCAGATTAGGTAATCTGACTAGGTAATTACAGATGGTTGTGAGCCATTGTGCGATTGTTAGGAATTGAACTCAGGGCTTCTGGTAGAGCAGCCAGTGTTTTTAACTACTGAGCCATCTCTCCAGCCCCAATTTTTTAAAATTAAATTTAAAAAATTATTTGTATTTGTATTTTACCTGCACATATGTCTGTGTGAGGGTGTTGGATCCCTTGGAACTGGAGTTATGGATAGTTGTGAACTGCTATGTGGGTGCTGGGAATTGAACCTAGAATCTCTGAAAGAGCAGTTTGTGCTCTTAACAATTGAGCCATCTCTTCAGCCTGCCCCTTTTTCTTCTATACCTTAAAAATTTTTTTTAATATAATACCTCTTTCAAGGAAGCAAGTGTCCAATCTGCTTGACTTATCTATTGTGTCTTTGCCACTGCTCACTTTTTGCCCCAGTTTACTTGCTGGTCTCCAGGCTATGGATTAAAGTTTAGACATTCTTGGGCTACTCAGTCAGTTGGCCATTGAACCAGCTTCAGAAGCCTGTCCTTTCTACCATGTAAGAAACATTTTCTGTTTGCTTCAATTTTCTTTCCAGTAGTTAGTCCAAGGGAATGAATGGTTTTGGGAAATTGTAAACACATTAAGCATGTCCTCAAACTTGGGAGTCTTTTTTTGTTCCTAAGTATTTCTTATGGAACTTAGATTAGAGTCAGGCAAACCCTGAAGGATATGACTGTTTCTCAGTTTTCAAACTCTGGACTACTTAAGAACAGCTGATTTGTCTGTGTTTTCCTTTTGAGAGCATAGATCCCAGGTGGTGGGATATTTGTGTCACACCGAGAAGATAACCTGGTTGTTCCCTTTTAGAATATTGTGCGGGCATAGAAATGCTGAGTCACTTCTTATCTGTGGTTTCTTACCTTGTTTTTCTTTTTTTTTATGATGAACAATATAATAGGTTAATTTATAGAGCCAATAAGTGGTTAAGACGAGGAGTTTTTATTAAACATTAATTTCTGCAGAGGAGATGTGCTTATCTTTTCAATGATGTTTAGAAGAACAGTTTGAAGGCATCCCTGTATTAGTATTTACCCTCCAATCTGGGGCATTTGATTTTTTATTTATTTTTTTTTTTTTGCAGTTACCAATGCCTGTCTGTCTCTTATGTCTGTCTTTCTTTGTGTGTTTGTGTGTGTGCAGGAGGGAGTGTATTGAGTCTGTGTAAGGTGGTCATCAGCTGTGAGCCTTGAGAGGAACTAATATCCTGGCCACACATTCTTACACTAATTTCTTAACTTGTTTTGTTCTGACTTTGTTCATTCACTCACTTGCTTTCTCATTTCTTCACTACAGTATGTGTATCAGGTGAGGACTGAGTATAGAGTTTGTACCAAAACAGTGCCTACTCCCATACAATGTGGGACAGATATCAGCCAAAAAATATGATAAATACGTGGTTACAAATTGTGGTAAATACTGTGAAGAACCACAGTGTGAGAGTAATGAGGGAAGAAGAAATGGACTTAAGTATGCTGGGTGATGGAGAAACAGTATAGGGGCATTGTATGGCGATTTTGAGGTGGAAACAAGCTTGTGGTATTGCAAAGTGCCTAGTAGAGCTAGAATATAGCATGATATTATTTTTCTTAAAATAAAAAGCTGAATCTCTGCAAATAAACGTGCTATTGGTAGGTTTGGTTATTGGGCCTTTTTGTGTTGACTTCCCGAAAAGCATACCACTAAATCAGATTTTCAGCAAAGCTCAGAAAGGTCTTATGAAACACCCATCCCTTCTGTTTGTCTGGAACTCCAAGAGAACAAATTTTTATTGATGATTTTTCTGCATATCAATATAATTTGTGTTTGGTGAAGCCCTCCATTTTCAATTGCTTGTTTTGTAGTTTGTTTCTTTCAGTAAAGTGTAGCATAGTAAGATTAGGGACCAGAATCCCCTTCTATTTCTATTACTGGTACCAGGCAAGGAGTAAGGCACTAATATTTGAGAATACATAAAAGAATGCTCATAGTGAGGAAGAGGTAAGTTACAGTGAAGAGAGAGATTTGAGAAGTGTGGTCCCTTCTTGTTGCCTGTTTGGTTTGCCTTCTGTTGCTTATTACCACATTTCATTTCTTTTCCCTTATCTCTGCAGGATCAATAAGCCAAGAGCTGAGGATTCAGGCGAATACCACTGTGTATATCATTTTGTCAGCGCTCCTAAAGCAAATGCCACCATTGAAGTGAAAGGTACAACCTATCAAAGACTTCAGTGTTAGCCGCTGGTTCCTTCTGAGATATTTCTTTACTCTGGATGTCTGGTTTTTAAAATTCTTATTTCCAATTTGAGAAGCAATGTAATTTATAGCTAAGATGACAGGGCGGACTTTTCAAGTTCCTGGCTTCTGTGCTTCCATTCCTTTATTTGTAAAATAAGGACATCAATAGCACTTACTTGATACATTTGATGGGAGCCTTAATTATAGTAGACTTACTATATAAAATTACTGTTTCACATGTCAGAATGTTAAGTAGTAGCATCTTATATGATCCAGCATTGTGTAAGTTCTTAAATCTTATAAGTGTGACTATGTAGGTCTTAGGTGGGTCTAGCCACATTTGTGAAAGTACATTGTGCAAGGTTAATATAAAGCTATTTGTTTTTAAGGAAATCTTGTGGTAGGCATCTTCAAGATGAGGCTATAGCAGAGAGTTTCACAGGCGAATAGACCTTTGCAAATTGTAGCTACCTAATAACACTAATCTTAGTTTTCATGCATTATTCATAAGGAGAAGCTGAGACCTTCAAAGGTAAAACCATTGTGTCCTGTAATGAATTTATGTCAGGGCTAACCTAGAGCCCAGGTCGTGACTCTCCAATAAAGTATTTTTTCCATTGTTATGTTGTCTAAGAAGCTGTTTAAGGTACTGGTTAGGAAACAAGGATTTTATTTTATTTTATTTTGTTGAGAAAGGACCATAGAAAGACAAACTTGTGCTAGAAGGACAGATTTGGGGGAAAAGAAAAGCCCAATTACTTTGCTCTTCCTTAAAATATTTGGAAGATCAAAAATGCAGATTGAAGAGTTAGTCATGTTCAGCGTCCTCTATGAATGAAGGGAAAGAAGTGTTGTGATACAGTCCTGATTAGGAGGTGATAAAGGCCCTGTCAGTGCCACCTCTGGCTGCTAGATTACATTCTGACTTGTGCAGTTCTAGTGGTTCCAGCAGATCACAGTAGGCCATGGTTTGTTGCTTAATTCCTTTCTGCTTTTAGAAAATGCGGCATTTGTTTAACTTGAGGATAGAAAGTGTTGGACATTTTCTCTATGCCAGTAGTGAGCCTTCCTGACTGTAAGTAAGCTGAGTTGGGTGAGGAGAAACAGTGCTATGGGACAGGATAAATAAGTTTGTTTGTTTGTTTGTTTACCTATTTAATTAAACACAATTGTAGGTGCTGAATAACTGCAATCTTAAGTTGTGATTTATAAGCAGCACTTCAAGAATGCAAAACAATTAGGTTTTTTTTTTTATTTGTTTGTTTAGCTGGCTTACAAGTAGGGTTCAGGGATGATGAGATGACTGAGTAGGTATAAGTGCTTGCTGTGCAAAGCTGGTAACCTGGTTAGAAAGTGCACCAGCTCTGATTATTCTCTGACCTCCACATGCCCTCCATGCTCCCAGTGCATGCACCAAACAAAGAATAGTAACTGAAGCTAAGGATGGGAGTCAACAGCCCCAGAGGTATACCTCTTCATATCTTTGTGGCAGATAGGAAGCAGTAGTGAGGAGGGGCAGAACAGAGAGGGCTGCTGGCTTAGTGTTTTGAGATAGAAGTTACAACTTGTATATTTTGGGGAGTGGCTCAGTAAAGTGTTTGCTTTTAAAAGCATGAGGATCTGAGTTTGACTCCCCAGAACTCATATGAAAAAAGGGCACTTTCCCCTGCAGTTTCAGCTCTACAGAGACAGGAGGATCCCTAGGCTTTGATCCTGTCTTTAAAAATTATGGGAAGAACAATTGGAGAAGACACCAAACATTGACTTAAAATCTCTGCTTGTATGCACACACTTGCACACTTGTAGCACACACGTTATTCATGTGCTATCATGTTCAAGTTGTTGATTGCATTGTTAACTTTTTACTGTATTCTAACTCTGTTATGAAAACAGGAACAAACAGTGGTATCCTGGTTTAAAAGACTGAGAAATTTCAGATGTGAAACCCTTATAGATTGCTGGGCGTTTGTATTGTGGAGGTTTCTAGTTTATCCCGGAGATGCATGTCAATTCTAGTTGTCTCTACCAGTACTTGTTTCAGCCGTCTTTCCTCCACCTGTTCCCTTTTCTACCTGTCCCCATCTACCCACAGCCCACCTGTAATATCAGATCTGTTTTCAAGCATCCTTCCCTTGAGCCCTCCCTGTTACTTAGCTTCTCTGAGCCTGTGGATTTGTAGCATAGTTATCTTTTATTTTACAGCAAATATCTACTTACAAGTAAGTGCATTCTTCGTCTAGGTTACCCCACTCAGGATGTTGGTTTTTGTTTTGTTTTGTTTTTTCTTCCTAATTCCATTCATTTGCCTGCAAGTTTCATGATTATAATTTTTTAATAGCTAAGTAATAATACTTTATTGTATAAATTTTCTTTATTCATCCTTCAGTTGAGGGACATCTAGGTTGGTAGGATGGAATATCCTTTGGATATATATATATATATATATATATATATATATATATATATATACGCATGCCTAGGAATGGTGTAGCTGGTCTTGAGGTAGATCAACTTTCAATTTTCTGAGACACTGCCATATTGATTTCCAAAGTGATTGTACAGTTTGCACTCTTACCCAGCAATGGAGGAGCATTCCCCTTGCCCCACATCCTCACCAGCATGAGCTGTCACTTGTGGTTTTGATCTTAGCCATTCTGACAGGTATATGATGGAATCTCAGACTTGTTTTGATTTGATTTCTCTGATGGCTAAGGATGTTGAATATTTCTTTAAGTTCTTCTTGGCCTTTTGAAATTCCTCTGTTGGGAATTCTCTGTTTAGATCTGTATCCATTTTTTAATTGTTTTATTTGGTTTGTTGATGTCTAGTTTCTTGATTCTTTATATATTTTGGAAATTAGTATGATCATCTTATTAGATGTTGAAAAAGCTTTTGACAAAATCTAACACCCTTTTATGTCTTGGAGAGATCAGGGATACAAGAGACATACCTAAACATAGTAAAGGCAATATATAGCAAGCCAATAGTCAACATCAGATTAAATGGAAAGAAACCTCAAAGCAATTTCACTAAAATCAGGAATAAGAGAATGTCTACTTTTTCCATATCTGTTCAATATAGTACTTGAAATATTAGCTAGAGTAATAAGACAATTGAAGGTGATCAAGGGGATACAAATCAGAAAGGAAGGGCTGGAGAAATGGTTCATCAATTAAAAGCACTGAGTTCAATTCCCAGCAACCACATGATGGCTCACATCTTTCTCTAATGAAATCCAATGCCCTCTTCTGGTATGTCTAAGGATAGTAACCTGTACTCACATACATAAAATAAATAAAATTCTTTTTAAAAATGTTGGAAAGGAAGAAGTCAAAGTAAAACTATTTGCAGATGATATATTATACGTAAGAGATCCCCAGAATTCTGCCAGGGAACTCCTACAGTTGATAAATACCTTCAGCAAAAGAGGCTGGGTACAAGATTAAGAAAATCAGTAGCCTTCCATATACAAAAGATAAATGCATCGGAGAAAGAAATCAGAGAAACAACACCCTTCACAACAGCTGCAAATAATGTAAAATATATTGATGTAACTTTAACCAAGAAGGTGAAAGTCCTGTATGAAAATAACTTCATGTCTTTGAAGAAACAAATTGGAAAGACATCAGAAGGTAGAAAGATCTCCTATGCTCATGGATTGGCAGGATTAACATAGTGAAAATGGTCATTTTACCAAAAGTAATCTACAGACTCAATGCAATTTCCTTGAAAATTCTAACACAATTCTCTATAGACCCTAAAAGAGTTAATTCTCAACTTCATATGGAAAAACAAAAAACCCAGGATAGCTAGAACAATCTTGTATAATAAAAGAATTTCCAAAAACAGCATGATATTTACATAAAAACAGGTTGATCAATTGAATAGAATCAAAGACCCAGACATAAATTCACATGCTTAATGGTCACCTGATTTTTGACAAAAAAGCCAAAATTATGAATATGGAAAAAGGAAAGTATCTTCAACAAATGGTGCTGGTCTAACTGGATGTCAGCATGTAGAAGAATGCAAATAAATCTGTATCTATCACCCTTAAGTCCATGTGGATCATAAGCCTCAACATAAGACCAGATAGAACCTAATAGAAGAGAAAGTGGGGAATAGCCTTGAACACAGTGACATGGACAGAACCACCAGTCTTGCAGGTACTAAGATTGACAATTATAAATGGGACCTCATGAAACTGAAAAGTGTTATAAAGCAAATGACAAATCAGTAGGACAAAATGGCAACCTACAGAATGGAAAAAGAAACTCAAAAGGTTTTTAAATGGCTGGTGCTAGGTTGTTCAGTTAATTGGTAAACAATAAGAGACTTGATAGCATCTAGGTATCTTTGATTTTCAAATTCAGAACTTGCTTTTTATATCCCTACTGCTGTGAGTCTCAGCTAAGGTTACTCCGTTGGTTCCTGGGAACATTCCCTAGCCTGTGGTTCTCTGTAGGGTTGAGGCCTTTTGGGCTTTTCCCTGTTCAGTTTGGCCTGTGTGTTGGTATCAGTATCCTTGTTCAGCTTAAGTTTGTGGAGTTATGTTGGTGAAACTTTATAGTTAAAGCTTTTGATGGCACAATCTAGAAGGTGCAATCTCGAGGCAAATTTTCTGACCCTCTGGCTCATTGAATCCCCTCTCCCCTCTTTTTCTACAATGTTCTCAGAGCCTCAGGTGTGGGGAGTGGTGTGTGTGTGTGTGTGTGTGTGTGTGTGTGTGTGTGTGTGTGTGTGTGTGTGTTGAGATTGGGCTCCACAACTCTGCATTTTGATTGGTTATGGTTTTCTTATCTATTGCAAAAAGAGGTGTCCTTTGTAATGGTGAAGACTACACTGATAAGGCTATACTCTTTAGGAGGATGTAGAAAGAAAGTCTGGGTGTGGAGTCGGGTGGTGGAGGTGGCACAATGAGTCCTGTAGGTGGATGCAGGTACCTAATATTTTTTGACTGAAGAAATCTCTGAGAAAAAGTGAACAGTAGATCAGAGTAATGGCATAGTAACTGTAGAAGAGTTGCTTTTATGGAAGCAGTAGAAGCAGCCTGATACTCCTTAGGTAGTAAAGAATTTTTCATGGAAAAACAAGAAGACATTTCCTTTGGTATTGAACCTAGAAAGCATTTCACAGAGTGGTACTAAAACAGACTTAGCCTTGGCAAGAATTGATGATAAATGCAGCTTGGAGCCTTACGTGTTCCATCCGTATCCTAAGTGCCCTTGGAAATGCATGCAAGTCCACTCTGCCTTGGAAGCAGTCTGTGGACTATAGGATTTTGGATTCTTTCTAAACCAAAGAAGCCAAGTAGTTCAAAGGTCCTATGTGGTATCAGACCATGATGTGATATGATTCTCCAGGATTTTACAGTTTCAGTGGATGTTTGGACATCTTACCTACCTATTTAAGAACCCTGGGAACTAGGCAGGTACAGGAATTATCTTCATTTGCTAAGTATAGATGAAAGCATGGAAGAAAAGCCAACTCAACTGGAATTTGAACCAATACCTTTTGATTGTCTTTCCCACCCTGGCCTACTTTGAGTTTGCTTTTAGATGTCTTGTTAAGCCTTAGTGGAAAATATCAGGATAAAAGAAGCTTAAATTCAAAGAATTAGCTCTACACCAGGCTTCTTAGTCCCTTAAAGCTGTGCTGAAGCAGGTACTATTTATTTCTTAGGTGAGTCCTAAAAGTGGAGAATAATAGTCACCAGCATATCTACATCTCGAATGTCCCCAAATATTGAGCTCAAGATTGCAATAAGTTGGCTAGACGTGGAAAGTCATTTTATTTTATTTTATTTTATTTTACTATTTTTTCTTCTTTTTCCTCAACATGGTCTCATGTAGTTGAGGCTGGCCTCAAATCTGTTATTTTTACCCTCTTCTTTCTCCTAAATGCTTAGATTGTAGGCATGATTCACCACACCCAGTAGGTTTCTGTTTTGTTGTTTTGTTTAGTTTCTTATTAAAAAATTTTATTTTTGAGATTATAATAGAATTTATTTCTCCCTTTCCTTCTTCCAAATACCCTTCCTTGCTTTATTTAAAATTCATGGCCTCTTTTTTCATTAATTGTTGTTATATGCATTCATGTGTGTATATATGTATGTGTATACACATACACATACATACATATAGATGCATATGTATATACCTAAATATTCCTCAGTCTGTAAAATGTTACTTGTGTGTGTGCGTTTTCAAGCCTGATTGTTTGGTATAGCCAGTTGCTGGTCCCGGGGGGTGGGGGGAGAATGCTGTTTCTTCCACTGTCAATGTGTTCTTTGTGTAGGTTTGAAGACTTGTGGTATTTCCCCATCTACTTTGGCATATCTGTTCGCCTTGTTCAGCTCATGTGTAGGCAGTCATGTTGGTGAGACTTCATGGGTGTAGCTTCTGGTATTACTAAGAGACACAGTCTCAGCAAACTCCCTGATTTTTTGGCTCTTAGAATCTTTCTACTTTCTCTTCTGCAATGATCCTGAGCCTTAAGTGCATGGGTGTTTTGTAGATGGATCCATTTGTTACTGGACTACACAGCTTTGCATTTTTATCAGTTGTAGTTTTCTATAATGGTCTCTATCTTTTGCAAAGAGAAGTTTCCTTCCTGAGGGGTGAGGACTACATTTTTTTTTTTTTTTTTTTTTGTAGTTATAAGGACAAGTATTTAGTTAGGACTTACGTTGGTTTAGTAAAATGGTGGTTGTAGATTCTCCTCCAAGACCACTTCACTAGCACTGTTTTGGGTGGCTGGGTTTCTAATTCCAAGCGTGCTGTGTGCTGTCTTTTGTTGAGCATTCTTAAATCTCATTAGAGAGCTGCTGGTTACCACTAAGTGGTATGCTATGTGCCACTACTGCACCATACAGTTATGCCATTTTGGTGGCTGATGTACTCATATTTGAAGATTTGGAGTGCTAGAAACTTCGAATGAGAGAACTCATGTGATGTTTGTATTTCTGGATCTGGGTTACCTCACTCAATATGATCTTTTCTAGTTCTAGCCACTTAGCGCAAAGTTCATGATTTCAATTTCCTTTGCACCTGAATAGTATTCTGTAGTGTTTATGTGCCACATTTTAGTATCCATTTGTCGGTAGAAGGACATTTACGTTGTTTAAATTTCCTAGCTATATTGCATAGCAATGCACATGGCTGAGCAAGTGTCTGTGGAGTAGGGTGTCAGGTCCTTTGGTCATATGCCAAGGAGTGTATAGCTGAGTCTTTAAGTTTTTTGTTTTGTTTTGTTTTGTTTTTTAATAATTCTCCACACCAATTTCCATAGTGGCTGCCCTATTTTGTAATCCCAACAGTGAGGGAGGGAGGGAGGGTTCCACTTTACCCGATCGTTGTCAACCTTCAGAATTTGTTGTAGGTTTGTTTTGTTGATCTTTGCCGTTCTGACTGGGTATCTCAATGTTGTTTTGATTTGAATTTCCCTACTTGCTAGAGATGATGGATTTTTTGTTTTAGTTATTTTTAGGTTGTTTTGTTGTTTTGAGAATTTTCTGTAAGACCCAGGCCCATTTTTTTTGAATGAGTCTTATTTTAAAATCGTTTTGAGTATATTTTGAATATTAATTCTGTCAGATGTATAGCTGGCAAAGATTATCTCCCATCCTTTGGACTCCCTTTCACAAGTTGATTGTTTCTTTAGCTGTGCAGAAGCTTTTTAGTTTTAGGAATGTCCTACTTATCAATTGTTGCCCTTAATTGTTAGGCAAATGGAGTCCGATTCATAGTCTTTTCATGTCCTCTATCATATAAGTACTGTGTCATATGAGGTATGCTTGTATTTTCTTCTAGCAGTTTCAGTGTTGCAAGTTTAAGTTTAGGTATTTGATCCATTTGGAGTTAGCTTTTGTTCGAGGTGAGAGCTACATGCCTAATTTATTTTTCTCCATCTATATCACAGCTTCACTTTTTGAAGATGCAGTCTTTTCTCCAGCTTATGTTTTTGGCATGTTTATCAATTATTAAGTGGCTGAAGTTATGTGTACTTGACCCTTCAGATTTTACATTGGTCTGATTGTCTGTTTTGTACCAGTACCAAATTGTTTTCATTACTGTGGTCTATAATATAGCTTAAGATCTAGAATGGTGGGGTTGGGGATTTAGCTCAGTGGTAGAGCACTTGCCTAGCAAGCGCAAGGCCCTGGGTTCGGTCCTCCACTCAGGGGGAGGGGGGGGGCACAGAAAAAAGAAAAAAAATCTGGAATGGTAATTCCTCTAGTGTTGTTCTTTTTGTTTTGGCCTTTCAAGTTCTTTTGTGCTTCCATATGAATGCTAGGACTTGTTTGTTTGTTTGTTAGAAGGGGTATAGGTTGGGGGACAAATGTGTGTGTTGTTCTTTTCTTTCATCATGTAGGTTGCAGAGATCTAAATCAGGCTGTCAAACATGGCAGCCTTGTTTATTTCCTTTTTGGAGAGAGGGTGTTGCTGTGTAGTCTTAGGCTGCCCTTCAAATCTCTATATACCAGCCTCTACTTCCCAGTAGATATGCCACCATACCTGTCTCAAGTCAGGTATTTTTGGAGGCAGGGTTTTTCTTTGTAGCCCTGGCTGTCCTAGTATTTAATCTGTAGACCAGACTGACCTAAAACTCGGAGATCCACCTGCCTCTGTCTCCTAATTGCTGGGATTAATGGTGTGCGCCACCACCGCCAGGCCTCAAGTCAGGTTTTTATTCTGTTTACAAACCCCTTGAGGATGTTAGTTGAGGTTCCTGATTATTCTTTTCCTTACTGGTTAAGCCCAGTGGGCTTGATGTTGGTTTTCCTGATTGAGTTCAGGTTGGTTTTCAGTAGCTCTTAAAGCATATATTGATTTTCACGTATCATTTAATAGGCTTGATTTTTACATATCTAGATTTAAAGGAACTTTCATTTTCTTAAGAAAATGCATGACATTTAACACAATGCATAGTTATTGTAGGCGTTTGAAGAAGAAAATGTGGCCTACATAAGTGACAGTGTTTCTGTTTACATGTTTCCTGAAGAACATGTTTGGGTAGTTAGGACAATTGAGCTTGTGTGTTTTTTCAGTAGGTTCTACATTGGTAGAAATTCTTACAGTATTAACTCTGGTATTTCCTTGATGCTTTGGTAAGTAAGGGTAGGGGGTGAAATTGATCTTCTTACCCTATTGTGACTCAAAAGGTTTTTTCAACACACCTTCATATTCAGCTTTGATAAAGACTGATAGCATTAGAAGCAAGACTCTTGAGTCAGTAGGAAAGGCCTTTGGTATCTTAGGTGGTAACGGTTTAATACTTTTTCACAGCTGCTCCTGACATCACTGGCCATAAACGCAGTGAAAACAAAAATGAAGGGCAGGATGCTATGATGTATTGCAAGTCTGTTGGCTACCCCCACCCGGAATGGATGTGGCGCAAGAAGGAGAATGGTGTGTTTGAGGTGAGTAGGAGGTAGCCCTTATATCTATACCTAGATTTATGTGGTATAGAGGACATCTGGGCTAGTTACAGCAGCATCTGTTTCTTTGATGTAGGCATGGCTTGGGGCATTGTGGAGTAAATTGCAGTTTATACTGAATATAGAGTTTAGTCTCTATCCAGTTTTGTGTGTACATGATTTGTACACAGCTTTTGTCTGGCAAGGGAATAGATTGCTTGCCTTCACAGTTGAATACAGAGCTAAAGCTAATCTAAATGTTTTGCTATGATTCTGTATTGGGTTGTTTTCATTTGTTCTTTGGAAGAAAAGAGACCAAAAGGTAGTATAAGTATGTTCCTAAAGGGCTGGAGAGATGGCTCAGCAGTTTAGAGCACCGACTGCTCTTCCAGAGGTCCTGAGTTCAATTTCCAGCATCTACATGGTGGCTCACAACCACCTGTAATGGGGTCTGATATCCTTTCTGGTGTGTCTGACGACAGAGACAGTGTACTCAAATATATAAAATAAATAATCCCCCCCCCCCCCCCCCGAGCTGGGGACCAAGCCCAGGGCCTTGCGCTTGCTAGGCAAGCACTCTACCACTGAGCTAAATCCCCAACCCCAATAATTCTTTTTAAAAAAGTATATTCCTAAGATTCAGAAAATACCAAATGAAAATTGGGTGCACTCTCTGGAGATAAAGAGCAGACATAGGCATTTGTAATCTGGCAATATTTGCTTCTCAAAAGGTCAAAGAACATTCTTTCCAGTCTGTGAAATAATTTTTTAAAAGATGTATTTTTTATTTATGTGTGTTTGTATGTGTTAGCTTGCACATTTGTGTGGGTGGTTACATAGGCCAGAAGAGGGTGTCAGATCTCTTGAAGCAGGAATACAGATAGTTGTGAGCTGCCTGTTGTGGGTACTAGGACCTGAATTCCAGTCCTCTGTAAGAGCAGCAAATACAGATAACTGCTCAGCCATCTCTGTGATCCTAAATAATTCTTAAGCTTCATTTTATTTGTGTGGGGATGGAGTCCACCCATCAGTGCATAATGTGGAAGTCAAAAAAGGTGTTAGGTATGTTCCTCATCAGTTTCCTCATGGTGAGGCAGAGGCTTCCTTGAACCCAGGGCTCATGTTTTCTTGGCTAGGGTGAAAACCAGCAAGCCCCAGAAATTCTTCTGTCTCCACCCCTTCTCTGAGCTGGGGTTAGAGGTGTGTTCGGGATGCCTAGCTTATTACATGTACACTGGCATCATAATTGCACAGCAAGTGCTCATAACTGCTGAGCCATCTTTGAGCTCCTGTGGAGTGACTCTTGATAGTGTTTAAATAGTGTATTGGTGCCTTTTATTCTCTGATTTCTAACCAGATCTCCTTTCTGATGGGATTTTCATACTTTTAGCATGTAGATTATACCTAATAGGCATCTTTTTTTTTATTACCAGTCCTCAGATGATTCTGAGGACCCTGTAAATCATCTAATCCAGTTTCTTTAGAAAAGTGACATATTAACCAACATATATTAGTGGCAAAATCAAGGATATTATGTAGTTTTATTTCAAGTTCTGTATATTTCTCACTTTATGACCTTTTGACAGAACAATGTCAAGTATGGATAAGGCCTGGATGACGAGCTGGGAGGTCAAGATGCTGACCTGAGTGTTTTCACAGACAGCCACTGTGTCTTCTAAGGTGCTAGGAAGGAGTATCTGTTTCTCTGCTGGACACTGGGTAGGGAGTCTCTGACTTTCATCAAAGCTGATAGAAATTACTCAGCACTTTCATCTTTTGAGGGATGGAAGTTGGAATTTCACTGTGAAGGCTTAAGGTCCCCATTTCAACTGTGCTATATGTGACAAATCCATATGTGCTATAACTGTGATAATGTGAAGGATAATCTTCCTCTGTCCTCTGCTGTTTTGTGTGTTGTTAATTCTTGCCAGTATAGGGTGGAGATGCTGAGTCTTCTATACACTCCTTTCTTACCCATGTCCTTTAAGAACAGTGCAAAGTTCTGTTCATGTGCTGTCTTGCTCCTGCCTTACAGACATGCACTGTCTAGAGTGCTCATAACCTGTTACAGCTACCCCTCCTCCATGACTGTGTGCTAAGATCAGCTCTTTGAATGTGCTAAGATAGCTCTTTGAAGCTTTCCTGCTCCTCAGTATCTCACAATTCTCCATCCGATACTGGTTTTTGCTTAAAAACAAAAAGAAACCAAAAACAAAAACCCTGAAATCATTCATCTGTTTTCTCATACCATCCCACATACAATGAAATCAGAGGACAGCTTTTAGGAGTCTGTTTTCTCTTGCCAACCTAGGTTCCAGATGTGTAACTCAGGCTTGGGCAATGAATGCATTTGCCTATGGCACTCTTTTTCCCTTCTTGGAAGCTAGATTTCTTCTATACTTTTCTGTCAGGATTTTCCATGTGCATATTTACTTCACTTTAGTAGGGGATATATAGGTACATACTAATTAGTAGATACTTGTTGACTGGTTGAATAGGGTTTTTCTTTAATCCTAGAGTCCTGGAATGGAAGTTAGGGTTTTATCTCTGCTCCCTCCTGAGAGCAAGTTTTTTAGCATTGCTTCTGAGAGAAGTTTAAAGACTTACCAAGTGAAAAAGTAAATGTGCCGGCTCTGAAGTTACCAGACAGGCCCGAGATTCTCAGACACGCCCAACAATGCATATCTTGCTTCTCAGCTTCTTACTGCTAGAGTGTGGTACACCCTGACCTTCTCTCCTCCCCTCCCCGCAACACACTTTTGAAGCAGCATTTGTTAAATTTCTTTGTGAGGCAAGCAATAGGCCTCCACTCAATCTGGAAGTTTGAAGAGTATGAATAATGGAAACTTGTATATTCTATTCTATAATAATTGTATTGGATGAACACTGAAGGAAGTCATCAGTTAAGTGCTCAAAATTCTTTGAACAAAGATAGTATCTCATTCCAGCCAGTATCCTGATAAGAATGGAGGACAGTGTCACCCTCCCTTGGGTAGCTTATCCACTCTGATCTGCCTTTTCCCCCCCAGGAGATTTCCAATAGCTCTGGTCGCTTCTTCATCATCAACAAGGAGAATTACACTGAATTGAATATTGTGAATCTCCAAATCACAGAAGATCCTGGAGAGTATGAATGTAATGCCACCAACTCCATTGGCTCTGCCTCCGTTTCCACAGTCCTCAGGGTACGGAGCCACCTTGCCCCACTTTGGCCTTTCTTGGGAATTCTGGCTGAAATCATCATCCTTGTGGTGATCATTGTTGTGTATGAGAAGAGGAAGAGGCCAGATGAGGTTCCTGATGGTAAGAGCATCCCAACAAAATAGTAAAGTTGGGGTTGGTTCCTTGGGTAGTTTCCAGTTGCTGAAAGAGGAATATAAGGACTCATGTTATGTACCAAAAGGAAAGAAAGAAAACTTTTTATACTGGTTATTAATCTATGCTCCCTACTTCCTACGATTTTTTTTTTATTAGCCACCTAGAGATATAATTAGCTCTCTCCCTGTTTAGGTGTTCTCCAAACCCTAGACCTTGTCCTTCAGGCCATGTGGTGATGGGCAGCTGTCAAACTCTTTGTTCAGCTCTGTCCTCCTTCAATACAGATCATCAGGCAGATTGAGCTTGAGGAGAATCCAAGTCAAGCCTAGAAGCCACCCCAAGATCACAGGCCACCTGTTCTTTCAGGCAGATTTAAGGTATCTGATTGGTTGTCACATGATTACCTGGCATAGTCCCTATAGCTAACTGCCCCAGTGCAGTTTAGACTGTGTTCAGAAAGGCATTGGAAGAAGCCAGATTATGGTTCCTTTGGTTGGTCCCTTTGAAAGGTTTTCAAGGGCCTCTTACCTTCTGGCTTTTCTGTCTGTGTCTCACAGACAAGAATGGTAGAGAGGATGTAGCTTACTTTCTAGGTTTAAAAGAATAAATACCAACTCCTCAACTGACACACTAGGACATGTCCCTCAGCTGGCCCAGAGTGACGGAAGATATAACAGGAGTAGAACCACCTTTGACTCATTATTAGAAAGCATAGTAAGACTTGAAGGAAGTCTTACTTGTGGGATATGCTTAAAATTAGGAAAGTTTTATGACAGTCTTGTGAATTTGGTTACAGAGAACCTACTTATGGAAGTTATATTATTAGTGTTCCAGATTCTTAAAAAGCCCCATCTTTATCCCTATGGGCTATAATATTAATTGTATCAGCAAATATAAATTGGTTGGCCAACCAGCCATGACTGCTCGTTGCCTGTCACTGACTAGACTGGAGGATGTGCTCCGAGCTCAGTGCAGAATGCCTGGGGCAGTGGTGGTGGTGCTAGCTGCTATCTGCTTGTGCTACAGTGTCTTCCCCAGAGTGGATGGCTCCATGTCACCGAGCAGTAGGACTACAGTGCGTTACCTCTCTCCACAACATACCACACTTCTCACTGGACAGCGTTAACTGAAGTTTTGTACTCTCTTGGAAAGAGAAATCCTCAAAGGCATAGCATGGCATTAGATTCTGAAAGGACATATTTGAGAGCAACAACCACTTTTCTTTCTTTTCCTTTCTTCTCAGCAGCTCTTAAATCTCTTGCCTGGAGTAAGTAGAGTCTTAGAGTGAGTACTGACACTGGTGAGGAGGTCTCCTGAACACTGATCTCTGCGGGAAGACTTGGTGGGCTCCTCTCCCGATGTACTTTTCATCAGTGAGCTGGATGGAAAGATGGGAGACTTGAGCTGGAAGCAGAGAGGCCTTTGTCCAGTTCCTTGCCACAAAGGATGTCCCCAGTTTTGCTTTCTCATTCTATGAAGTGAAAATTCATTCTTGGGGTTCTCATGTGTCCCTGATGCCTTTCCTCCACACTTTTCTTTTTTTCCTGTTAAATGTTAGGACTCCCAAGGTAGAGTAAAGGAGAGGAGAGTGCTGCCTCTCTTCCATGTGCTTACAGCTTGGATATTTGGGAACAGTTATAATTCAGGACTATTGTCCCCTCAGAATGTTTTAAACCTTGCTAGTTAAGAGCCTAGGGACTTAGATTTGGGTCAGTGTTAGAGCACAAGACCTTGAATTTGTTCCCAAAAAGGGAAAAAATACCCCAAAGACCAGTGAGACTGAGAAAGATACAACACTAACTGTGTCAAATACTATCTTCACCTCTTATAAAGCCACGGAGGCAAAAAGTCGGCTAAGAAGAAGCATAGATGGGTTTCCAAGCCTGGTTTTTAAGACAAAGATGATTTTTATTTTTACAATAGTTATACATTGGCTTAGCTTGTCCCCATCAGGGGTGCCAGCCTTGTAAAGCCACTTTTGTTAATATCCCAGCAGGCTTCAGGTTAGACTTTAGAAGTGGTTAGTGATAGTTCTGTCTGACAAACAGATGCCTGGTCATGGAGATAGCTACCCATTTAAAAGTTCTTTGGTGGTTAAACCGAAATGGGGGCAGGGGGCAGTTTTCTAACAGCTGCCTGGATGGAACAATAATAAAATAAATTCCTATATAGAGTAAATGAATTCTACACAAAACATATGACTACAGGGTAAGTGCAAAGTAAAACCTACTTGCAGGGTCTCTCAGGAGAATGTCATCATGCAAGCAGCTTTTACTTCTTTGTCGCTGGATTGGGTGAAAGGCTGGGATTCTGGAATGGTTGCAGTTTACTTTCTCTCCTTTCCTGACAGCCAGTGTTGTCCAGGGCCCATTTTCCATCTCCACATCCCTGCCCCACTTCAGCATTCTTAGATTCCTCTGTTTCCATCTCCCTCTTCTGTTTTTGGCTTTTCCTCTGGAAGAGGGGTGTGTGTTGATCTTCAGCGAATATTCTGTATGTTGTGGCCTTCCTTTTGTTAAATTTCTCCTCAACTCCCAACTCAGTTCATGAGGACGGCAAACTCACTTTCTTCCCATTTGCTTCTCTCTAAATTACAGATAGATAGATTCATAGATACATAGATATGTACATACATACATACATACATACATACATACATACATACATACACACATACACACACATACATACATTGATTTACAGTCTCTTGAGGTTGAATGAAGAGATGCACTCTGTCTGATACAAACTAAGAATGTTTCAGTGATGAAATTTTACCCATAATGTCTGTTAGCCCATTTATGCCACTATGGCATAGTGTTTGTAGGTCTGGTGTGCTTTTTGTTTACCAAATAAGTGGTTTATTATCAACTCTCATGGTTATTTGAGCCTCAGTGAACTCTCTAAGAACTCACACAGTTGTATTTTCAGTAGTCTGTGGTTATTGGTAACTTATCTCCATAAGTAGGAAAGCACTCAGTGATCAGTCCAACAGTATAAAAGAAGACAAGTAGAGTTTAATTAAAACACATGCATCTCTTTAGATTTGTTATAGGAGAATGTATATGGTTGAGGTTAACTGCTTCCTTCAAAAGCAGCTTTGGCCTTATCTCCTGAGTGCCCAGGCCACTTCACAGAAGAATCAGCACCACATACATTATCTCCTAGATAGATTATTTACACACTTACTTTTGCTTTTAGTGTTCTTAGTAACAAGTCAATAATAGAGTCAAATAAGAGCTTTGCTCTTTCATTGAATGTTCTCCTGAGAGTGTTAGGTAGTGTGCTCTTCCTTCTTTTATAACCGGACTCATACTTGGAGCCACATTTGTGTTCGTCCTTTTCAGACTCAGCTCAGAGTGCTGTTAGTGTGTCCCTCCCAGGATTCCTTCTGCACACTGGGAGATGGAGGCTGGGGTGCATTCTACTCAGTCTTGGGCCTTCAGAGGTCTTCAGACAGTCTAGTGCCTCATAGTCATTGAAAATGTTAGCATTAGAGAATCTTCAGTTTTCACACTGGTAATTTTGTAAGTTGGTCAAAGGATTCTTCCTTAATTTACTGGTGAACAAGGTTCTTGCAGGTTTGGAGGGCAGAAGTGGGAGAGCACTATTTAGTACCTGATCTGAGTTCTTTTAGACACACTGAACTGAAAATACATTCACTGTGCTTAACTAGGATCAGTCACAAGCACCTTATGAGGAAATGAAGCAAGAGGAAATGATTGAAAGAACTATCTAAACTATCTAAATAACTATCATTTCTCTTGGGTTTAGTGTTAACCCTTCTGAGATCAGGCAAAATGTAAGTGGAGTTTTTGGGAGGTTGAAGCAGGATTTTGAGTTTGATGCCTGCTTAGGAGGGGGTGGGGGGTGAGGAGGGGTAAGGCTGAGAGGATGTAGCTTACTCGGTAGCGGGGCTTGACTGGCAGGTGTGGTTCCTCACTTTGATCTTCAGCAACCTATGAACATCCGTGACAGTACATGCCTGGGATCCTAGCACCTAGGAGGTGGAGGCAGGACTGTAGGGAGTTAGGCCAGTCTGGGACGTAGATCCTATTACTCCATCCCACTGCCACAAAAGTCTGTCAGTGAGGAGATTGCAGTAGCATAGGGGCTTTGACTCTATGGCTCTTGGCTGCTTTGAATCTAAAGCCATCACTTTGTGTTGTATAGTGGGTGCAGTATGTTACTTACGATATATTAGTGCCCTCCCTATATAATGAGGTGTGCGTCAGGGTAGGGGTGTTGAGGGCAGCCGCACCTTCACTAAGGACAAAGCAGTCAGGCAAATCAGTGTGTGCACCACGCCATCAGGCACTTCACACTCATCAGATGGATTCCAGAAACATCTTGTTTCATTCTCCCCTCAGTCCTCTTCCTCTCATCTAGCCAGTGGCTGTGAGTAATCCCCAGGTGAAGAGAACAGTCTTTGTTTAAGGCGGCTTTGGCCTGAGGGTTTGGGGGTATGTTGATATTTGTCGGTTACTGTGACTTCTTTTTTTTCCCCCTTCAATTGCATCAAACCCTTAAAACATGGTGGTAAGTGAGCGATATGCATGCTTTTGGAGTTTGTTTAATCTCCGCTTCAGTCTATACAATGCACAGTTCATGATGTTAACACTTCAAGTTTACCTCATTCACTTTCACAACTAATTTGGATTTTAGTTTGCTGTTTAGTCCTCATTTACTTTATTTTGTGCCTTTCTCTGTACTTCTGTTCTTCTCTCCTGACCTTCCTGTGGAGGTCAAGTTGTTCTTTTGTCTGGCCTGTATGGGAGAGTAATGCTGCAGACAGTTGCTCAGTGCAGGAGAGGAGGGGGTGGGTGTCCTCTTCTTTGTGGTGTCCAAGTGGATTTGGGAATCAAAGGGGGTTCCTGGGATTTAGACGCAGTTGAGTCACAGCGGCTCCCACTTTCAGGCATGGCAGCTACACCAGAAACACTGTTGCTCACATACTCACATGCCAGCCTTTGCATGTGGCCAGCTTGTTAGGTTGGAAAGTGGTATTTCTAGACACCAGGGTACACCCCCATGCCAAGAGAAAGGCCTGTGGTGTGCAGTGCTCTTGGGTTAGTCTAGTGTCCTGCTAGGGAAAAACTGACTTGCATTTGTGATTACCCCCTCCTGTTTTGTAAAGTTGGGAGTCTTGCATTAGAATTTTGTATTTTGGGATGCACACTAAAATTAATCCTGTGTCTTTAAATTCCCAGGGTGCTTAGCTTCTAGCATGTTATCTGATTTGCCTGCCCTGGGTGCTGAGTAGGCTGTGCTGAGGGGAGGGTTCGGGCTGGGCTTGTGTGTCTTAGTACCTGATATGTCCTTGTATCTTTCCACTGCATACACAGCAAACAGTTGTCTTGGGTGTCCAGAGTCCTAGTTAGTCCTCTGTACCTGTTTTACTAGTACTGTTGTTAGTAGTGGACTCCTGTGGACACTGGTATGTTGCTAGTCTATTGTTTTGCTGATGAGTCATTGGTTCGTGGTTAGTTTTTTGTTTTTTTTTTTTAAATCCTGTTTTGCTCCAGTCACTGTGTGCTGGCGGTGGCTTTGCCTCTCCGTTGCCTGAAAGGAACAGGTGGAGCAATGTCTCCCTGACAGACATTACTCCTGACATGTGCTCCTGCAGATGCCTACACCAAGATTGTAATCTCCATAACTGCTTCATGTGCACCAAGCCCCCTTGTGGAATCCTGCTGAGAGTTTTTCTAGATGCCTTCAGTGAAATCAAACTGTTATAAAATATCTTAGTTCACCCAACTTTTTATACAGTAAAAACAAAGGGTGCTTTCTTGCTTCCTCCCCTTGTAGAGTTTTTAAATACCATTTTTTGATTTTAATGACATTTTCTCAATGTATGCATATCTACTAAGAGGAGACCAAGTTGTCAGAATTACAAAGTATTGACAATTAAACACAAATAACAAAAACGTTTTAATTAAACAACTATGTCATGGCTCCTGTTTTGGCCAGGGCACAATAGTGAACCCATCTTTTTGTGTGGAGTCCTTTTTACAGGGTTGTCACAATTCAGTTCTCCCTGTGATGTCACAGAACATCCTCAGCTTTTCATAGGTGTCTTGTTGGCCCAGTTGAGCATGGGTAGCCAAGGATTAGGTTGAACTATTATGGCTTCCTTTTCCTCACTCTCATTCTTCAGATTAATAACCTCATAAAGATTGTAAAACAGCAGAAAAACAGTGCCCTCTGGGGAAGTCAGGATGTGTAGTTAAATGTATAGAATGTACACATCCATTTACATTGAAGAACTGCATACATTCTCCACAAGAAAACGAACAGCAGGATTTTACAACTGAAATGTTGGTTTGTCTTCTCATCTATATAAGAGTGAACCACTGGAACTTGGGGACAAGATGAGTACAATGATACAGCCTATCTGTCCGCTACAGTTGCAGTTTTTCATGATGAGCATTCAAAGTGTTAACTAAAACCATTGAAACAGCATATCCGCCATTAAAACTGAATTTAGAAATAACTTCATGAGTGTTTTGCACCTCCAGATGGAATGGCCTTTAATAAATGCTATGAATAGCCATGTTTGCCACTTGCAGTTTACTGTCCTGCTCGTTGTTAGGTAGAGTCTAATGGTTTTCTCCTTTCTTCTTATGTCTCTTGGATTATTAAAAACTGAACATCTCATATAGATGATGAACCAGCCGGGCCAATGTGAGTACTTCATTGGATACAACTTTACAGTTTCTGATTGAATTTTGTTGTGTTTGCAGTTTCAGTCAAAAGGAATACTAAAGATTGTAAGAGAAGACAATTCTATTAAAGTTGCAATGTACACTTTTAAAGCCTGAAATAATTCTGACTGATGATCTTCTGATCCTTAGGCCAGGTCTTGTTTTTAGCCATAGAAGTAAATAGTATGCAAAAGAAATTTAAAGAAAGTTTATGCATTTGACATGTTTAAAATGATAGTATAAGTTAACTTCAAATTTGACTGTAGAATTAAATAATGGTCTAGTTCTATTAACAGTTGCTGACATCCAAGAGTGAAATGAGTCTAAGGTTGCCAGGGTTCCTAGAATTGGAGATTATAGGAAGCAAGAGGGATAGTTGGTAGCTGGCAGGTTAAAAGCCAGAGGGCTCAGCATGGCTTGTTGCTGGTCACCTTTTATCAGTTAAGAAATTAGTATTCAAAGGAATATAAGTCTCTCTCACTGTTGTAAGTAGTTTGTAGTTCAGAAATCTAAAGGAAAGTTACATGTGTGTTGTTTGCCTTGGGAGTCTGAAGGATCTATTCATTGAAAGTAGGAGGTAGAATATTATTATGCACTGTTAGTAGAGTTTGCTTCTACACCAGGGATGGAAGGAAGTGAGGAGTCTGTTTCCATGTGGTACCTTTTCAAATGATGTGACTAGTTGAACTCACACAGTCCAATTTTTCCTCCAAAGGAAAACCAACTCTACCAACAATCACAAAGATAAAAACTTGCGCCAGAGAAACACAAATTAAGTACTGCTTTTAATGTAAGTATGCCTTCTTTAAGAGACTTGAAAGTTCTATTTAAATGAACTGTGCTTCTGCTCACCTTGCTACAAATTCTCCAGTAGTTGGTGTTATGTGTTAAGACTTTATAGATAATTTCAGACTAGCTGATACTAATGGAACAAGTTCTTTCTGTTCCCTGCAGTGGATGGAAAGGAATGCCTTTCAGCTGTATTGACCCACATATTTATACTAGGTTCATTTCATGTTAAACACCTTGTATTGCAGTCTTCTTACATATTTTTTAAAAGGATTAAAAAGAAATAAATTGTTACATGCTTAGGCAGATTATACCCAAAAACCTGTCAGTACTTTGTGTGGTCTCTGCTGAAGGCATGACAGAGATGGTGACCAGAATGCTTAGGGGCACATGGAGATCAGAGTTTCATTACCACATCCCTGTGCATGCTGTTTGAACAACGCTGTATCTGATGTGGCACTGATGTTGTGATGGAGTGGCAGTGCATATTCTTTTAATTTCCAGATATCTTTCTTTTTTCAGCTCTTTAGGTTCCTGAAAAATGATGGCAACATGACCTGCTAAGTTTTCTGCTTGGACCTCTTTGGTCTCTCCCTTTCAAGTGAGCAACACCACAATGACCGTCTAAAGCATGCCTTATTTAGCCTCTCCTATAAGGGTGACCTAGCCAGGTACATTTTAAACAATGCTTCAGTGTAGAAGGTGTAAACTATTTTGGGCTTGATGTGCTGTGAATGTTGCTTTCCCTCCCTTTGTTAAAATATTTAAATAGAAGCGAAAGGTCCTTTGAGGATCAGATCATGCATGCGCCATTTTTTACTTATACAGCTGTTAAATTGGCAAAGCTCTAAATGCACTGCTGCCATCTAGTGATCATTTTGTAAAGTACAGCAAAACCTACAGATATATACAGTATATAAATATATATATATTTATATTTTTGGGGGTGGGAGAAATCCAAAATAAAGTCAAAGCTTGTTTCATTTTTAAGCTGCTGATACTCATTCCTTATTATTTGTTGTCAGATGAGGAAGCTGCAGTTCTGGTACAAAAAGATGAGAGTATAAACTTAAGTCTGTCATTCTAAGGGCTTACTTACCCTATAACTTTAAGAACCTGGAACAGTCCACTGAACGGCTAGAATGAATTGCAGTATATATGTATGATTGCTTTTTAAGTGACTATTTTTCCTTTTGTCAAATCATGTAAATTCTGAAATCTTTTGCACTGATGTGTCGAACCTTATTCTTGTATATTCAATCAAGGCAACTTTTATAATTTCCCATTTGTTTTCAATGACCCTGAAATGTTAATAGCATGGTGATATTCTATGCAACTCTAGTTATACCTTTTGGTTTGACACTGTATTTTCACATTGATTTCATGACTGATGATAGATTTTATAACCTGACTGGGTTCTCATGCGGTACTAACTGTAGATGCATGTACTTGTGTTCTGTGTAATTATTGAAGTGCAATGGTGTACAAAAAAAGTGAATTCACCTGTTTTTAACAATAAAACATTGATAAAAGGTGCTTGGAATAATACTCTTTATTCAAATACCTTCAGTTCCTTAATTGCATACATGTGCAGGGCTTTTAGTTTCTCAACCCTGTGATCTTTTTAAGTTCCTTCTCCACCTCTTCCACAAATGCTGGGAAGTTCTGATCCATGAGGCATAAACGTAGAAAAGGGCCCAATTCTTCTGCTCCCCATGAAGATCCTTCATAGGCTAGGGTCAGCTTCTCTGGCGCCAGGATAGACTGCAGGGGTGCCAAAAGACCAGACGGGTTGATTGTGTGATCCCAGATAATTTAACACAGAAAACATTGCCTTAAAATTTAGAACAACGGGGCTGGGGATTTAGCTCAGTGGTAGAGCGCTTACCTAGGAAGCGCAAGGCCCTGGGTTCGGTCCCCAGCTCCGAAAAAAAGAACCAAAAAAAAAAAAAAAAAATTTAGAACAACATAAAATGTTACTGGCTTTACAAAAATCCTTTTCTATACTTATGTTTCACATTTATAATTCTGTGTCTACATTTCTTTCCTTCCTCCATCCACTCTCGGGCACTATATTCTTCCCCTACTTCCTTCTCTCTCTCTCATTCTGTCTCTGCTCCAAACCCCAATTTAAAAAAGAAAACAAGCCAAAACAACAACAAAAGCCAAACCAAAAACACAGGCTGATCTCAAATCTGTGGCCCCTCTTGCTACTGTGTCCCAAATGTCTAGATTGTAGAGGGCTACTACTTACTGGGCCCACCTCTACATTTTCTGGACATACATAGACAATGAGATAAATTTGGATCTTTAAGGAAACACTGGTGTATCTAAAGTTGAGATCCAGTTAACAATACTAGGCTAGTAACCTTCTTCATTCGGAAGTTGGATTCTGAATGGAAGAAAGGGGTTGTCTACCTGGGGGTGTAGCTCAGTGGCAGTGTACTTGCACAGTGTGACTAAAGTGCAGTCTGATCCTCAGCATCACTAAAGAAACAGTTGGGCTGGCAGGAGGTGGTCTTTGTGATTGGCCACCCAAAGGACAAAAGTAATGCTTGTTTTCTGGTTGGTGGCCGTCAGTAATTTGGCGGAGACATCAGCCTCTCCCATAATCAAGACATAGGATGTCCTAAAACTCTAATGTTGTTGATTGTAGTCTTGTAGTCAAACTCTTAAGGCTGGACCGGGTAGCTATGAATCTACTCTTCAGTCTTTACCTTGCCATTTCAAAAATGTCATGTTCTATAATAGGTCATAGTGTACAGTCCTTTTTTAATGATTCAGTTCCTTGACTTCTCAACTTGACAGTGAAATAAAAATATGTATTCAGGAGAAATTGCACTTGAGTGTTTGGCTTCTCCTTGGGCAGTAACATGAGAGCTCTACTCTGGTGATGCTGGCTGCGTGGTGACCTCTGTCCTCCCATCACAGGCTCAAAGGTATAAAGCCTATACTCCACGGTTATGTTACTAAGCTATAATGTTCCAGAGTTAGGTGGTTTAAAACATTTTTAAATATATTTCATCTTAGAATTATTTGATACAGATTTAGCCACACTAAGCTGAGAAACACCTATACTCTTGGCATCTTTCACTTAATATGGGTTATTACTAAGTGTATCTATAATTCATTCCCTTTTTTCAAATTAAATATTCCATTGTGCAGATGTACTACAATTAATGCATTCTCCTTCAGTTGGCCTGGGTTATTTCGCTTTTTGTTATAAATGTTCAAGTTTGCTTATTTTGAAATGGGACTAGCCTAGACAGTTTTCTCTGACTTATAACTCTCCTATGTTCACCTCCTAAGTACTGGGGTTTCAGGCATGTATTACTGTGCCTCCTTAAATTTAAAGTTTCATCTTAAAATGAACCAGATACCTAGGAGTGGTTGGGTTATCTAGCTTATGACCAACTGCTAGGGCTAGGCCATCTGCACTCACTAGCACAGCTCTTGTACTGCCGTTGCTCTTGTTATGACTGCATGGGAATGCAGGAGCATGCAAACCACAGTGCACAGACAGAGGTCAGAGCGTGACTTTTAGCAGTCAGGTCTTTCCTGCCTCTTTCTTGAGACAGAATCTCATTGTTTCTGGCTATTGAATCAAGCAATGTTCTTTTATCTCTGCTTCCCATCTTGCTATAGGAGTGCTCGGATTTTAGGGGTCCCAGGACTGAACTTGGGTTATCAGGCTTGACTGGCAAGTACTTTTACCCACTGAGCCATCTTACTGGTCTTATGAATTTGTTTTTAATTTTAGCCATCCTAATAAACATGTATGGCTGTCTTGTTGTAGTTTTAGTTTACATTTCCCTAGTCAGAAATAATACTGAGCATCATTTTGTATGCTTATTGGCCATTCATAATTCATACAGCTTTTGGTAACCTGCAGCATCTTAAAACCAGTTAAGGAGCTGGGGAGATTAGCTCAGTTGGCAAAGTGCCTGATGGGTAAGCAAAGGACCCAAATTTGATCACTAGAACCCACGCAAAAAAGTAGTGCAGTGTATCTGCAGTCCTGGCACTGAGCCTGATTGTTGGTCCTTTGAGGGTCCCAAGTAGCAACAAGGTGGTTTCAAACCCCTTAGATTGCCAAGGATGACCTTGAACTCTTGGTCCTTCTAGAGTATTGGGATTACAAGCATATGGATAGAACCCAAGGAAGGGTTCATGTGTGTTTACACCACCAACCCTGAAAACCCAATTCATTAAGTTACCAGCCTTTAAATTTTAGTTTACACTGAATTCTGTTTGTGCTTGACATTTTGGAAGATGTGTCATTGACCAACATGAACAAAGAATCAGTGAGTTCCAGCTCTGTTGGGTCTATTTAGTTTTGGCATGTGTGTGGGTGTGTGGGTGGGTGCATGTGTGCGTGCGTGCGTGCGTGCGTGCGTGCGTGCGTGCGTGCATTGCCTCACATTAATGCTGCTAGAATAGAATTAATGCTGATACATGTATCAATAGCAGAAATTTACCTTTTTAAATTTAAATGGGCTTTTCAGATTCTGCCTAAAAGAAATAAAGATAATACAAAAACATATACAGTCATGTTCTCCATTGAAAGCCGCTGTTAAATTCTTTCAAATTTAGTATATTATAAAAGTGGAATAGTGCTGTGTCACAGCTTCAATAAATTTAATGCACTGTGATTATTTCTCCATGCCAATGATAGGGCTTGACATCAGTTTGATGTGCTTGTTGGGGGAGGTTGCCTTGTCACACATAGGGAGGTGAGAAGATAACTTGCTGGAGTCAGTTCCTTTCTTCCTCTTCATGGGTCCTAAGAATTAAACTCAGGTAGGTCACCAAGCTTGGCAACAAGCACCTTAGCCACTGGGCCACCTTGCTGCGCCTGGTCACAGTTCTAACCTGTCTGCAGTAATGTTGTACTTTAGCCACTTGGTATGGCATTTATCTCGAATCCCTCTCCCCCCTTTTTTTTAAAGAATTATTTATTTTATGTATGGGTACACTGTCGCTATCTTCAGACACACCAGAAGAGGGATGGTTGTGAGCCACCATGTGGTTGCTGGGAACTGAACTCAGGACCTCTGGAAGAGCAGTCGGTGCTCTTAACCACTGAGCCATCTCTTCAGCCCTTGGTTCCATTCTTAATTGTAAATATTACAATAAACATCCTTCTATGTACACTTATGTACAGCTGTAGTCCAGTTTAAGAGACTAAGCTTGTGGGGCTGGAGAGATGGCTCGGTGGTTAAGAGCACCGACTGTTCTTCCTGAGGTCCTGAGTTCAAATCCCAGCAACCACATGGTGGCTCACAACCATCTGTAATGAGACCTGATGCCTTCTTCTGGTGTGTCTGAAGGCAGTTACAGTGTACTCATATACAATAAAATAAAAAATCTTTAAAAAAAAAAAAAAGAGACTAAGCTTGTTTTAGATCAGTTGTCTCTCAGGAAGTTACTCAGTTTGCATTCACAGATGATCTGCCCCAAAGATCAGAGCAACCTTTTACTGTTTCTGGTCTCATCGATGTGTGTGATCAGGTAGGTAAAGTGTGGAAGTCTGCCTCCTGCTGGACAGACACAGTTTTGCCTTTTATAGTTGTCAGGCATTAAGAGGTAAGCATTCTTTGTCTTTTCCATGAGTGCAGGCTGGGGAACTGAATCCAGAGTCTTGTACATGATCAGCATTTGCTCTCCTGCTGCCTTCTCTCAAGTTTTTATCCGTAATTGTCTTATTTATCTTTAGTAAGCCAGATACACCCGCAGCCCCTGTTTTCTTTATGTACCACTATTTACAGTTTAGTAGATGCCATTTGAATAAAAAGGACCCCTCATCCTTTCACATTGATGAACATACAGGTTCTGTGGAAAGCATGTGTTACTGCTATAAGGCCTTGCCTGGTACCGCCAGGATGTCGTGAACCAAGGATTCCTCAGTGAATTCCAGCAGAGGGAACTACTTTAAGTGTGAATGGAGCTACAAGTGGGCAGGAGTTGGGTACAAGGTGGTCTGAGTGGCAAGGTATTGAGAAAGTCAGCAAGCAAAAGATTCTGAAGCTCCCTGGGCTCAGGCAGACGTCACTGCATAGCCTGTAACATTTGTTTATGGGCTGTGGCATACAGCTGATGGTCGGTGGACTCAAAGAACTGGTAGAAGATAAGAGTCCGTAGGCATGGCAGCTTATATACCAGCTTTTATCCTCCTGTGTCTTTGGACTGAGCTGTTCATGTTAAGTGTTCAGGAGTTGGTTCCAGGGCCATCCTTACCAGAGCCTGTGTTCAGAAGAACAGCCATAGGGACTTATTATGCCTTCCTCCCACTTTCCACGTTCCTTAGTTGAGACTGTAGCACTAAAAGATGGCTGGCCCTGAAGGAATTAGAATCCAGATCTGGCTTTGGTATTTGTTTTAGAATAGTTTATACAAGTTAATTCCAAAATTAAATTGAATTCTCTGATTCTTTTGGGGAAGTGGTTCCTCATAGCACAGGAAGCCAGTTTCTTGTTTACTTCCTCAGATAGTCTACATATGCTATCCTGTGTGATCTAAGGGCAGGGGACAGGGCTGATGGCAGTAACCTGTCCTTGGCTGACTTCATCTTCTGTTTAATAATACTTTAGGTTTCTTTTCTAGGACAAGAGAAAGAATTGAGGAATACAAATTCCCTTTTTAGGAACAAAACCCAGCACAGAAATACCTGAGCTAGATGTGTCACTGAAGTCCTTTCCTCTAGCAGACCTGTGCCAGCTGCCATACACACATGCTGCTCCAGAATCAGGGAGGACTGCAGAGAAACATGCAGTTAGAGGGGGAGGAGGAAGAGGAAGAGGAGGAGGGTGGGGTGTGGGTGGGGATGGGGTGGGATGGGACTGTGTGGTCAGGAGCCCTTAGATAAGCCTGGCTCATGTGTTCAATTCCTTTAGTTTATCATACATTACAGAAGTCAAACTCTGGTGCCTAGTGTCCCTCTATCTCTGCTGTCAGTGCTTTTGATGGTACTGTAGTGAGAAAGATGGCAGCTAAAATACCAACCCCCTAACACTACAGCAGCTGAGGGTGGCCCCACCTCTGAGTCTGGTGGGCTCTTGCACTAGGTGATTCAACTTAGCAGTGAAGGGAAGCGTTGTGCACACACTAAGACTTTATTCTTGCTGCTACTGCTTCTGAACCTCTGCTCACAAGAGAGGTCCTAAGAACTACCACCCTTCTTCCTGTCCCACCCCCTCTCCTGATCCCCACTCCTGCCCAGTCCTCTCTTATGGTGGTGTGGGTTGCCTCAAGAGCCCTCTGGTTAAGAAACACCTGGTGAGGCCACAATTAACAAAATTACTAGGCTGGGGAAAAGTAAAACCTAAAACATAAGCCAAGAAATGACTCAAGAACTTTAATTATTCCTATCTGCAAAGAAGGGAACAACTACTTTTGACTAAAAAGACATGGTATAGGTAAATGATACACCTGAATGTTGCATGGTGACTTAAACTTGGCCACTCCACAACTTTTAAGGTAAACTTAAAGCATGCATCCTGCTCTGTGTCCCAGAAGTCATGGGTCAGCTTGGGAAATGTCTGGTCTAAGGCTTGCTGTAGGCTGTGCTTGTGCTCAATGGCTTGGCCTTCTGCTCTGCCAATTCACTGAGTCTCCTGTTCCTCCTGGGCTCTGGAGGTTCTGACCTTTGCTCAGTGGCAGAAGGGCAGAGCTGAGAAGGCTGCTGGTAGCAGTAGTTGTGACTACAGCGTGCTTTCTGTTCAGTTTTCCAGACACTGTCCAGTACTTCTCATTTACTGTTTCACAGGGGAGGGTCATTCATGGCTTGCATGAGATCACACAGCTACCACAAAAACAGCCTAGGATTCTAATGACCTAGATCTGTTCAAATACCAGAGCTTATGGCCTTTGCATAATATCAGGCTGTCTCACCTATCCAGAACATAAAATTACAGATGAGAAGAGTCTATGAAACCAGTACTTTTAGGATGCTCCTACATAGACAGTCTGGTACCAGCCTTTAGAGTCAGCACACCGGACGGAGCCTTCATCTGCTGTTGTAACGCACAGGCCCACTCTGCATGTGTTCCCACATGGTGCAACCAGACTTGCCTTATTTGTTAGTATGCACACGGGCAGGCAACATAAGACCGAACCATAGCCACTGGCCTATTCTGCACTTAGATAGTTCTCTCTCAGCCATTTGGAATCTTGGCACCATGCATTGGTCAGTGTGTATGTGTTGTTCAGTGAACTATACCTAACTTCCAGGTGTTAACACATTCCATCACTTGTTCATAAAGGAAAATCCCATTTACCTGGGGGGGGGGCTCAGAAAAGTCTTGGGTCAGAAAGGCCTGGCACCTGTGTGGCAGACACAAGTTTTCCAAGATTCTAACTTCAGCTTACATTTTAGGCCCAGCTAGCACACTGGTACAGACCTGAAGGCTGGGACAGGAGGATCACAGGTTAACAGGGCAGATCCTGTCTAAAACCAAAACACACTTTCTGTATCAGGAAGTAGTGTCCATTGTTGTCTGAGATGAAAGGCCTGAGTTCCCTTTGAAGTGCTCACTGAGAGGCACTGCCCTGAGCTGCCCAAGGATCTGTGAAGCACTATCCCTCAGAGCTGTGATAATTAAGCTACCAGGGTCAAGTGTCTTGCTCAGGTGCTTTCCAGAAACAACCAGCACTCGTCCAGTGTGGGCCCCTTTTACTCCGCATGCCTTGAGAAGCAAGGATGGTCCACTGCTTGGCTTATAGTGTCAGGAGCCTGACCCATAAGTGTTTTGGTCCCACTAAAGCAGACAGTGAAAGTGGCAGATAGTGTTTTACTGTGATGAAATGGTCTTGACCTTAAGTGTCCCAGGGATCTCACTTGGAGAACCCCTGTTCTCTAATGAATTGGAATACAGATGAGGCTCCCTGTCTTTATTTCTTGGTCTTTTGGCAGCTAGTCTGAAAGGATGAACCTTGAATTTAAAAGATCACTCTTACATCCTTTTAAAAATTTTTTTTTGACTGGTGTGTGCGTGTACCCACATGTGAGTGAGGGGGCCAGAAGAGCATATTAGGTCACGTGCCACTGGTGTTACAGGAGGCTGTGAGCAGCCAGGTGGACCTGGAGCTTCCACCAGGGTCCTCTCAGTGCCTCACACTGTCAGGTGTCTCAGGTAGCCAGCATATCAGCACTCACCCCCTGCTGCAGTGGATCCTTCCCTTGGCTTTCACCTGCCTCCCGTGGGCCTGGGCTCTGCTGAAGCTCCTGGGTGATACGGTCAGGTTCCTGGACGGTGACATACTGGGCCAGGGTCTGCACGCAGCCACAGCAGTGTTCCAGTGCCTCTTCCTGGGACTCCCCACTGAACTGGACGCGGAACATTCGGCTCTTGTCCTGTGTGAAAATGAAATGTCATCACTGAGTACCGTCCACCATGAGGTCTTCTGGGGAATGATCTGCTGCTTGGGGCAGGTACACTGAAGCCAGGGACTTGTGCCTTTTTAGAAGCCTTTCCTCATGTTTGGAATTCATTTCCCTCAGGCAATGACACGAGCAAACTGGATGGTCACTCCACTGATGGATGGTCAGCATTTTATCTTGCTTGCTTTTAATACAGACTTAACAGCTGATAGGCTAGCATAAACAATAGTAAGTTTTGAGAGCAGTATCAGATAGTCCTGGCTCACTGAAATGGTTCTGAATAGGATTAAGGGAAGAGCAGGCTGGGCTGGGGAGAAGGCTCTGTGGGGAAAATACTGCAAACATGAGGGCCTGCATGGGTCTCCAGCACTCACATAAAAGCCAGGCATGCACTTCTGCCAGGGTCTCCGTGGCCAAACAGCCTCGCTGAAATAGCAACTTCTGAGTTCAATGAGAGAACTTGCCTCAAAAAATAAGGTGGAAAGTGACTGAGGAAGGCAGCTCTGATCTCAGCGCATGTCCTGTGTACATGGATGCTTATACAGGAGGGAAGGAAAGGTCACTGGCTGCCATGTTAGATGAGGTGGTGAACGCAAACATCTGGGGAGGAGGGCACAGGCAGATGCTTGAAGCATTTGCACTCTGAACCTCTAGTACTCTGTATCCTTAGGACACTGACTGCTGCACAGTCCAGTTAGGGAGATCCGTTCAGTCTCCTGTATGAGGTATGTCCTTGGGCAAATTGGCAAATGTGGGGCAGGTGCATCTAAAATAAACAAAAAAACTACAAGTAACAATCAGTTACTTGATTCTAAACTTAAAACCAGACCCAGGTCTGGTAACATAACACCATTACTTTAGTACCAGTTCCTTTTTTCCAATCTGATGTTCTGTCTGGGTGCGTCAACCCACATTAAAGCCTCCCAAACAGCACTGAATGCATCTGCTCAGCTTTTTCCCATAAAGAAAGTCGGTGCAGAGATTAGCATGTAGACTGCCCTCTCTATGTGAATCACATGTTAGTGTGAAAACATTCCTGACCTCAGCGAAATTCTAAAAGTTCCTATAAACAAGGTGCTTTTTCTCATTCAGTTCACTCTTTTTGTAGAAAACTCACCAAGCAGAGCCAAAGACTGGGGCTCTAGAGAGCATGTAAGACCCCCTCCCCATATTTCCATTCACTGGCTTTCTGAGGATGTTGTCATCACTCCCTTGAAGAGTACCTGGATCTGTTAGAAGTCATCTTCGAGCTCTCCCATATAATACATAATATATAGGTTGTATTTTATGCATATTTGAAGCCACAGTGCTGTAGCCCAATTTTCTATTCAATGGGTGTATAAAAATAGAAGTACAGCTCATTACTCCCAAAAGCTGAAGCATATCTCTTTATTTAACTGGCCTCCTACTGACAAGTGTTCAGGTTGCCCAGCCATTCCCCTTTTCTAACTCCTGAATGCAGACTTGCCCGTGTGCCCGTTCCCTGTACATTCAGAACCAAGGTATTTCTCATGGTCATTTTTGTCACATAAGAGATAAGCAAACTTTCAAACTTGCATTTCTCTGGTTATAATTGAGCTTGAAGATTTTCCTAAGCTTCCTAGTTCGTTTGTATTTTTCTCTTGTGTGTGCTTATTTCTGTCTTTAGCACTTGAGTCTTCTGGATAAATAATTCCCAAATTTATCAAGTCTATAAAAGCAACCTGTGACCTTCTGAGAGGAAAAGGATCACAGAGGCCAGAAGAAGGTGGCAGAGTTCCTGGAGCTGCAGTTACAAGCAGTTGTGAGTGAGTAGCCTGCTGGGGGTGCTGGGAACAGAACTTGGGCCTCTCCAGGAGCCTTAAGTACTCCTATTTGCTAAGCCATCTCTAGCTCCAAGAACAACATTGTCAAGTTCACAAACTGTCCAGACAGTTTGGGTCACCTAAGCTGTTAGTCACCGAAGAATTACAGTACTTTAAGAGGTGATTCTGATCTTAGGTAGATTCTTAATTTCAAGTTCAGTAATTGACAGGAAACTCCATGGACCTTTTGAGAACTGAGGAAGTAAGGCTGAGTGCTGGCCTCTGCACTGTCTCCACACTGCACAGCAGAGGCTTTCCTTCCCAGGACAGAGTAGGCTCACCAAGTGCTTAAGCCACTCTACAGCAGAAGTTGCCATTCTGCTCTGGAAGATATGATCTTCCAGTGCCACACAGAGCCAGGGAGACATCAGAGACCTCAAGTACCCATTGTGTTTTCCTGTTAGCTTCAGATTACTGAGGTTTAAACTGCATCCCAGTCTTGAGGCACAAGAGGCCAGACACTAACCTAGGGGTGTTGAGAGGCCAGGCCCTGAGGAGGTCATTAGGATTACAGAAGGTTACTGAGCAGAGCCCCAGTGACTGTATCTTGAGTGCTTTAAAAGACAAGGGGATGAGTCTAGACACATGCTTGCTCCCTGGTTCTTGCCATGAGATGTCTTGTACCACTTTGAGACTATGTCAGCAAGAAGGCCCTCACCAGATGCCAGTCCCTTGAGCCTCCAAGACTGCAGGCTATGTAAACCTTTTTTCTTATAAAATGACCTCACCTGTTATTTCATTATAGCAGTGGAAAATTGACTTAATACATTCAGAGAACAAATTTCAGTGTATTTGCTTTGAGTAATCCTCAAAGCCCAGGATGAACAAAATCAACAAATTTCTCAAGTGAGTTGCTAGGATGAGAAACAAAGATTTACTCCTTTCATCCAAAATGTTTTTCAGATAGGAATAAAATGTCTGCTGTTAGCCCACTGGCCAGTGTTCTCATTAGTGATCAGTACTGTTTAAAGGAAGGAGACCTGCCTTATAAGCCTATTTAGTCTGTGCATTCTGCTTACAGAGAGAAAAATACGTTTACTATCTGCAGAATCCATTTGAGTAAGAGCATGTGTGCTACAGAGGTTGAAAGGTCTGTTAATATGCGGCATCAAGACAGCGGAGCCAGAGCGGAGGAAAAGAAACAGATGTTGCTAAGTGTCAAAAGTATTGGATGGGGCCTGCAGACGGCTCGGGGTAAAGACACTCACTGCTAATTCTAATGACCTGGTTTCTGTCCCTGGGACCCTCATGTTGGAAGGAGAAACCTAACTCCCCCAAGTTGTCCTCTGATCTGTTTCTCCCATGCGTCCTACCACCCAAAAAGTAGTGGTAAAAAGCATTTGATAGAATGCATTGTGCAAATCCTGGCAAACATCTCAATAAATAAACTGTAACTGAAGCAGAACCTCCTTGGTGTAGTAAAGACCTAAGCAGCAGCTAGAGGTGCCTTTACCACTTGAACACTATAAGCCCTGCAGTCAGGGAGAGGCCGGCATGCTGGCACGGCCACAGGGTGCCCGTCAGGTCCTGCTGCTAGGACAGTACTTGACTGAGAGCAACTAGAGCAAAGGAGGGGTTCTTCTGGCTCAGGGGTTATGGGGTTCTGCTCACTGTGGAACAGAAGCCGTGGGAGGCTCAGGTCTCATGCCATCTGCAGAGAGAGATCAGTGCTGGTGTTACTAGACTTTCCTGCTCCTCCACTTTATTCAGTCCAGGCACCCAACCCACAACCACAGTGAGTCCTGTCTCCTTACTGAAACCTCTCTAGAGACGCCAGCACAGACATGCCTAGAAGTGTCTTCCCTGGGTGATTCTAAAAACAAGTCAAGTAATTTTTATTTCACTTCACAATGAAGAGTAACCATCACAGGTGGGGAACGTACTACAAAATGTGAACCACAGGAAATAAATAATCATTACTTGTGGATGATAAAAATCACTTTGCTAGAAACCTAAATATTAACATGTTAATAGCAGTTCAATAAGGAGGTTAAATTTAAATTGACTCAAAAAATTCACTATTAAGTAGCTGGAAGTAAGTTGTGCATAAAGAATATCATTTATATAGTGGCAAGCAAAATACTTATAGTTTTAATTTTTAAAAGAGTCTCAGGGCTGAAGAGATGGCTCAGCAGTTAAGAGCACTGACTGTTCTTACAGAGGACCTGAGTTCAATTCCTAGCACCCACATTGGCCAGCTCACAATCACCTGTAACCCCAAGGGTACCCAGGAGATCAGTAGCCTCTGATCACCAGGGTCATGTGCATATACATTTAAATAATAAAAAACCCTTACAAAGTCTTAATTATGAAATATATATTGATACTTGTATAAGTTATTATACATACGTATACAGTGTCTAAATGCTTTGAAGCAAAATTAATGTAACTGAAGTGTAGGTGTGATTTACAGAAGAACACAGGTGTTTGCCAACATTAACATGTTCCAGTATTGTTTCTGCAGCTACTTCCTAGGGAAGACTGATTCATGGCAGACATCCTGGGATTCTTTCTGCCTCCTTTTCTCTAGTGTTCCCTGAGCCAAAGATGGACGTTACCTTGGAGCTGGGTTGGACCTGTTGATGATCTCTGCATTGTGTCACTTGTGCTCCAGGAAGCCAATTCTTACCGTTTCCTTCATAGTTGTTACATTTCTTTCTGGTTGTTACATTGTTAACCACTACCAGTGACCTGCTGAAGTAGGCTTCTTACTAACGGGGTGAGCATCGAGAATGTAGCCACCTTAGAGACAATGAGCAGGAATGGCTTCTGAGATCCACAAAGGTAGGGTGGCAGGAGCACCTGTGTGTCCACTGTGAGACATTCCATACTACGGCAGTTTGTCACCCACATATCCATAGCAGAAAGGACTGCACATTCAAGTTAGAGGTCACTGGAAACCCCTGCAGGTTGTTCATAGACCCCCGAACTCTGTGATGCTCTCTGGGGTTTATGCTCCTGGCTAAGAGCCATTTGCTAGATGCGTGAGCTCTCCTTGATTTCCTACGGTCTGACTTAAAATTAGTATCTGTCCCCTAAATTTCATTATTATCTGCTTGGCCAAACGTTAACATAACAGATTGCTGCTCCCCCTTACTCTCCACTCTCTCCCTTCCCTACCTCCTCCTCCCCCTCCCCCCACCTTGGGTTTCTGAGACAGAGTTTCTCTGTGTAGTCCTGGCTGTCCTGGAACTTGCTCTATAGACCATGCTGGCCTTGAACTCACAATAGAGATCCACTTGCTTCTGTCTCCCTAGTGCTGGGATTAAAGGAATCCACCACCACCTCCACCAGCTTCATGTTTGTTTTGTTTTGTTTTGTTTTGTTTTTAAAAGGGACATCATCTAGGTGATTAGTTTGCATGTATCTGATATTTAACATAGCTAGCATACAAATAAAAGGGAATTTTAATTTTTTAAGATTTACTTGCATTGTGTGTGTGTGTGTGTGTGTGTGTGTGTGTGTTGTGGGGGGTACCCACAGAGGTTAGAATTGAGAATAAGACTCCCTAGAACAGGAGTTACAGGTGGTTGTGATCTATCCAAGGTGCCAGCCCATGAGGATCAAAGTACAGCTTATAGAAGTGAGTTCTCTTTGTTTTATGGTCTCGGAGATTGAACACAGCAAGCACCTTTACTCACTAAGCCATTTACTGGCCACAGATTTGTTTGTTTTTTGTTTTTTGAGGCAGGATCTCTGCCCTTGCTGACTAGGAACTGTGTAGATCAGGCTAGCTTTGAAGTCTCAGAGACCTGCCTGTCTCTGCCTCTAGAGTGCTGGGGTTAAAGGCATGTGCCATCCTGCCCAGTTCCTATTTTAAATCTTACAGTGGGAAGAAATGACTATATATTCAGCAGAACCTTCAAAAACACCTTTTTAAACACCTAACTAACCAGACACACCGTGCCAGCTCCTCTGCTCCCAGTGCTCAGAGCAGAGAAGCCGCAGGGCACAGCCCTGTACTGGCCGCCGGTCCGCATGCCAGGCGGAGCTCCTGCTTGCTTGAGGTTTTTGCTTACTGTTCAAACCTTTCTTCAACATGTTCTTCCAGCACTGGTCACCCCCACCCCAGGGGCTCCCTGTACCCCTACCTTGCCACACACACAGCAACGGGAAAAGTAGGGCATTAGTGCAAACATGACTGGCCATGCAGCTCAGTGTCATCTTGCCTTTATTGTTGTTCCGAACAGAAGACAGTCCATGCGCCTTACAATCTTCAACCAGTTCTTGCTGCCAATGAGCGAAAACCCTTCCTGAAACAGCAATTAGGTGGGGTTAGTGCCAAGAACAGAAAGGGACAGGTACCTATTCGTAATTCACACATGGAATGCTGCCACCAAATGCCAAGGTGTGTACCTCACCAGTGCCAAGTCCCAGCACTCAAAGGCCGTCTCTCAACCTCTTTGCATTAAAATAAAGAAAAATACCAAAGTAGTAAAAATCATTGATACTTGTTGTAAAATGCATTTCTCTACTTCCAGATTTGCCCAAACGACCTCTTACTCTTGAGAGACAGGTTTCATGTTCTCGGGAGCTTATCAAACCCACTGCTAGTAACTGTATGGTGAGATTCCTTGTCATTAAGAACCCTGTTTTCTCAATAATGGCAACTGTGAGGCCATTTGGTCTTGTGAGTACAGTTCTTTGTTTACCTCTGGCAGAGAAAAGGGAAACCCAGCAGAGAGCAGAGCATCGAGCACAGGCCTCTAAGAAGTGCTCAGAGGTAGTGCACACCTCTTCATGGCAATCACATCAGAAATACTCAGGAATGCTGACTGCTACAAGTTTGAGGCCTGCACAAGTTTTATAATGGAACTTGGTCTCAAAAAGGACAAAAGCCCTCCCAGATTAGTAAGAACTGTGTCATTACGACACCCCCAAATAAGCTGTTATTTTGGCTGGCAGGCTGTCGGGAGAGCGCAGAGTACACATTAGTGTGGTACTTACGGGGCAAACTTTGTAATATTGGTAATGCAAATGTACTTATCCTTGGATCTGACAGGCCAGGTGCTTAGGGATACATTTGCAGATCGGCCTGCACCCATGCTGACGCGATGCACAGACATTACTGCAGTAAATCTTAATGCATTCATTTGCTTATTTGGCAAGAGGGAGGAGGCAGAGAGGTGCCATCATGCAAGTGTGGAGGTCAGAGGACAACTTGCAGGAGTATTTTCTCTCCTCCCACCTTCTAGGGGTTAAATCCAGGTCAGGTCTGTGCAGCCGGCCCTTTTACCTGCTTGCTGAGCTAGCTACCTCTCAGCCCCAGAACATGGTATGTTTTTGCTAGTTAATATGAAACACTGTCCTTAAAAAAAGTGGTTTAAGATAAAATGTTATATGACTTCCGCTTTTTAAAATTAAACAATATTTGGAATTCAGGTTTTTTGGAATTTGTGTTGTGTGTGTGTTTTGCACTTCAGCCAATCTCTGGCCTATGCCTGACTCTCCCTTTCTTTCAGACTTTGGCCATCTTTACCCTGCTGGGTTTGGGCAGAGTCCCTGGAGCTCCCAGGGAGCCCAGAGCACATGTGTCTGGGAGGACACATGACTCTCCTGCACCATGCGGCTCAGCTCAGCTCCAGAGTCTCCTCACCATGTGGCCTTGACTCTACCCCTCAGTCACACTAACAGCTCACCATGGTGGCTCAGACCTGCAATCCCAGGACTGTCATAAGGTCAAGGCCAGCCTGGGCTACATAGTGAGGTCCACAGTGAGACCCAGTCTCAAAATTAACAATAACCGTCTCCATAAACCAAGAGGAAGACATCAGGAAGGGATGCAAAGGACACAAAGGACCCAAGTGCCGAGGTCCACTGTGAATAAGCATGGCCAAGAAGAATCTTCAAGTCTCTTTCCCTCACTGAACCGGTTTCTTTAGTAATTTAGATGCACTTTCCCGGTCCTTTTCCAGAAACGTTTCCTTGCTATACATCTCATGCTGGCCTCTAACTTGGCGCCTCCTGCCTTAGCCTCTCCAGTGCTGAGATCACAGGTCTCCATCTCCACACTTGGCTTCTGATGCCTCCTGGTTCCAACTCTGGGGCCAGTGTAAGCTAGCCACTACCCAGGAGGATGTCACGGCAGGTGGGGTCACTGGTACTGAACAAGGTAAATCAGATTTAAACCCATGTCAAGTGTGACTTCATAAGCTTTGATGTGAACAGGGTACTTCACGTTCATGAAATGACAAAGTCCACCTGCTACAAAGACCCTGAATCTGAGAGAAGCACAGGAGACGATGGCTCCAAAAGCAGCTGCATGACCCTCTCAGTCCCAAGCTCTGGGTGCCAAAGGCTTCCTGATAAAGGGGAGCAGGCACTGGGGTGCCCATGGCAATATATTTAAAAATGGGACCCTGTCTGAAGCTTCAAGGCTGTTTCTACTTCTGTAGTCCTGAGTTTATGAGGTTCAAATTATACTGAAAAGAGGAATAATATCCTCAATAGTAGAGTCTTCTCAGGACACAACAACATGAGGGAAGAAAGAAGCAGCAAAGGGAATTGGGGTCCTTAGTGTGTGCTTTCAACAGTGACAGCCAGTGGTTATCACGGTAGTAAAAAGGAATGAATGATGAGACAGGCAGATGGGTCAGGATTAGATTGTAGCCTAGGACTCCAATGTGGGTATTTCTACTTCGTTAAAACATCCACCATGTTGTGATGGAGAAGAAATATTGGTCTAATTTCAAAGGGGTCACCTCCCATCTGATGATCATGGCCCACAGCCCAAGAATGAACTCTGTGGCTGGGTCTGCAGTGCTGTACCTTCTTGGTATTTGCCAGCAACACAACCAGGTGGTGTAGTGCTGAACCACAGGCCATTTAACAGTGAGGCAGATACATTGTAACCAGCAACCATGAGTAAGGCCACAGCATGACGCTGATTACACCAGTCATTCCTGCCAATTACTGCAACAGAGTCCAGAGGCTGGGTCACAAATGCTGGCTGCAGTGTCTGCCTCACACGCTCACCCTAACAGAGCCACCTGCTAGGACTCTGACTGGCCTCACAGGGTAACCGAAGGCCAAACCAATCAGCTGTCTCTCAGGGCTCTCCACATGGCTCTGTGGCCGTGGGCTTCCTTTCAAAGTACCTTACAAAGCTTTTATTCCTCCTAATAAAACCTTCAGACTCGCCACAGGTCTGCTGGACTGGGAGTTTCCCAGACTACTTATTCCTCCTTCATTCCCAAAGGAAACCTTTTTGCTTGGAGATCTATTTTCTGTTGTAATTTTTTGAGACAACAGACTCCTCATATGGTACACACCGGCCTAAAACTCTCAACCTTTCTTCCCCCAGCACAGATTCTTTTTTTTTTCATCCTGTAATGTAAATTTTGAAACATATACACAGGAGTAGAGAAAAATAGCACAATGAAGTGATCTGGTTACAACTCTCACAGCTCCTTACTTCATTACACCCACTCGACCGCCACCCACTCCCTCGATCATTCTGAAGCTAAGACAGGTATCTGTAAATATCTCGGGATGTATCCCTTCAAAGCTAAGGTCTCTAGAAACACAGCCACAAGCTGCTGTGCGGGGTTGGGGGTGGGACTGGGTGGGCTGCAGAGAGTAGGCACATGGATGACAGCCCATATGTGCAGGGGCTCTAGGCATCATGGAGCAGATAACCAGGCTCCGAGGATATCGTGGTAGGATGGGGTGGCTTCATGAAGTCAGATATAGTATCAACTACTTGCTCATTGAGATAAAGTACACCAAGCATGGCAGCTTGAAATATCGGACAGACTTCTTCCTAACATTGGCTGCTTTAGGATCCCCTTGTATGAAGAGCTGGCCCTGTACGCTGCCTATGCGGTGCTGCAAAGCTGGCTGTGGTGGTGTGAATGTGGGAGGGAGAGCTGGCCCTAGGGCAGGGGGTGCTGGAGAGCTGGTGGGCTGATCAACCCAGGCTCAAATCCAGGGGTGTGATATCTACCGCATCTATGGACTGCTAGAGTAACCAAAGCTCTAGGAGCTCATCTCTATGACAAAGGGCAACAGGTTATCCGAGCAGAGTCACACAGAGTCCAGTGCTGACGCGTTGCAGAAGCCAGAGGCCTCGACCAGAACAATGACTCTTTGCAGTGAATATTTACAAGTAAAGCTGTGTGGGGCAGAGAGAGCCTGTGTGACACACTGCAGCTTCCACGGTGAGATTTTTTTTTTTAATTTATCTTTGGTTTTTGCTTTTTTTGGGGGGGAGGGAGGGGAAATGAGTGGGATCAGGGTGCATGATGTGAAATTCACAAAAATCAATAAAAAGTAAAAAAAAAAACCATAACCACAAAACCAAATCTTTAAAAATTAACAACTCCTTGTTATCAAATGTCTTTGACAATATCGTATTTCCCTGTCTTCTGGTTTTTTTCTACAGTTCTTCATTTTGCGACCAAGTATCCAAATGCTGTCCATACACTGGCATGGCTACGATACCGTCCTTACTCTGTGACATGGGGCTGCTGCGTCCCTTGTCAGACTCTTGTAGACTTTTCCCTGTCTTTTCTCATCCTCCCTTACGATCTTTGTTGAGACATTAAGTCACTGAGTCTCTAGATCAAAAATCAACAGATTTCTCTCTGTAAAGGGCTCATGAGTAAATATTTTAGGAGTGGGGGCTGTGCAGTCTCCAGGCCCCAGATGAGCTTAGGCCTGTGCTGTGGGAAAGCAGCCACAGGCAAACAAGTGTGGCTGCTGTCCAGCAAGGCTTCACCATGGACACTGGAATCAGAATTGTGTACAGTTTTTCACATCTCACATTATTCCTTTCTCAATGCTTCTTAACCATTCAAAAATCTATAAATTAGGGGCTAACAATTCGATCCTTAGAAGTGACATAAAAAGCTGGCACAAGGATACTTTATAGTCCTAGTGCGACAAGTATAGGCAAGAGGACTCCTGGGCTGGCTGGCCAGTAGTCCAGCCTACAGCAAAGCCAGGTCCCAGTCAGATACCCTGCCTCAAAGTAAAGTGGATGGTTCCTAAGGAATAGCCAGGCTGACCTCTGACTCCTAACTGCAAACCCGCACCCACGCATTGGTGCACATCCACACACCAATACATGTATGCTGCATGCAAACAGGAAGAGCACATAACCCCCAGAGTCACCCTCACTAAACTCTGTTCTTGTGCCTGCAGGCATGTGTTTCATATGTATTCTGTCTCTTGTATTCCTTATAGAGCAAGAACTTTGATTAAATCATCTTCCCTTGGATTTTGCTAGACCGCAGATCCAAGATTTCACCATAGGCAGATCGTGTCTCTGCCCTATGAGTGTGAACTTAGCAGTCACTATAAGCACTGCCTACACTCACTAATTCACTAGAAGTTGCACAAAAAGCCCTAGTATTTTTGTTCCTTGTTTAGTTATGAACTTGAGTGTCTATGAAGGACTTCCAGGCTAGCATGGTGGCACACGTCCATCATTCCCAGAGGCCTTTCAATTTGCAGTTTGACTTACTTGGTTTAAAAGGGAAAACTAGGAGAAAAGTCATCGTGTCATTTCTGCCTAAGACAATTAAGAGGGTCACAACTTCTACTCCTGTTATAAACAACTTAAGACTGAATGACTCAGGGAAGCAATGTGTACACACAGAGAAGAAAATGTGCAGGAGGATTGAGGGAGCTGGTGAAAGGGAAACGGGCTGGGAGAGCCTCTGATCACGGAGGCTTTGTGCTTGGAATCAATCTCCAGACTGAAGCCAGGCATGCTGGCACACATCTGTAATCCTGGCACATGGAGGGAAGGAAGATCAGAGTTCACGGTCATTCTTGGCTACTTAGCCCCTTCAGTGCTAGCCTAGGTCACATAAGATTCTATCTAAACCTTAAAAAAGATTTGTAGATTTTTATGTGTATGTGGGTTTTGCCTGCATGTATGTATGTGTATCATGAGTCATGCCTGGTGCTTAGAGGCCAAAAGGGGGTGTCAGGCCCTCTGGAACTGGAGTTATAGACGATTGATTGTGAGCCACCATATATATGGGTGCTGGAATCAAACCAAGATTCTCTTCGAGAGAAACAAGTGCCCTAAACTCCTGAACCATCTCTCTATGCCCCTATCTAAAAAGCCTTTAAAAATTAATAAAATAATCCAGGCTGACAAAGGGAAGGGGCAGCCTACTGAGATGGTAGTCTTAATGAGGAGAGAGAGATGGGGAAAGGCAGACTCGGCTGCTGCAGGAGCTGTTACAGGATTGCTGGAAGCAGACTGCTCTCTGGCACAGCCTCAGAAACCTGTCTCGGGGGTCCTGAAGCCTCTGGCTGACCTGCAGTCTGGACACTGAAGACAGGACGCCAACCCTGATGGAGAGTAACCTCTGGAATGAACAACAGCTCGGGGGGGTGGGGGGGGGCACAGCCCAGCAGTCCCAGGATGCCACGGGCGAGAACAGTTTCTGCAGCTAGAGTTGAGAGCCTTTCCTAGATGCAGAGGCTGCTGAGGACACAACATACCTCAGAATGCTGTAAAATCAGCTGCAGGGTAAATACCGCTCTACCCCACCCTAGCGAGAGCCAAAACAAGTTCCCAAAGGGTCAAACTGATGGTAAGTACTTTACTTGCTTAAAATCCCCAAAACGCTTTTAAGGGGCACAAAAAGTACTAGTGCTTTCCAATGTAGGAGTCATGTCTGATCAGAAATCACCAATATATGATGAGATGTTAGTTCAACAACAGTTATTCAGCCTCAAGAAAAATGAGTCAACGAAAACCTGGAATCGCAGTGCCACCAGACAGGGAAGGATGGATCAAAAGCTACATGTGCCCAAGCTTTAAAAAAACAAAAGACAAACAAACAAAATCTAAAAACCAAAAAAACCCGATCACGGTAAAGAGGGCCACAAACTATGAGAAGACCTCACTGATACTCTTCTGGCCCCCGACTTGGGAAGGGCTACCTCTGAGGATAAAAGAGAAGTTCTTTATACTGATGGTGGGGGCGGAGGGCATGACTTTCAGACTTCACTAAAGAGAAGCTGCCAATATCTTCACCAAATTGTACGCTGTCACTTAAAGGACAAGTGTGAGGTCCTGGGTAGGAAGAGAAGCAGGCAGTACGGTGTGGGTGAAGGCAGAGAGACAAGATGTGATTGAGGAAATGCAGGGCACCCTACACACGGCTGTAGGATCGTGGGCAGGCTCAACAGAGACACGGTTTCCCAAAAAGGCCTTCCTGCTATGCTAAAAGGTTTTAGCTATCAAAATAATATCATGTCCTACGTTCTGACAATGTGATACGATAGAGTTTTAAATACTAAGCTCGCTGGCCCAAATCTGTCCTCAAGATTAGTTGTTATTTAGCTCTATAAAGAAAAGTGGAAAGCTCGGCAAGGGTTAAGTACAACCCTTCCCAAGGATAAGAGCCGGACAGTGCTCCTCAGAGCCACCCCAGCACAGAGAACCATGTTTCCTCTGTGCCAAAGGAGAGTGTGCAGAGCCTATGCTCAAACACACTGGACCAAAGGCTTCTTGTCACAACAAAGTGAGCATCTGGTAGCTTTGTCCGGGTAGCAGCCACTCTTCCTTATAGGAACATCCTTATTTTCCTTTGGGAAACTAGCTGACCCCATTCACAGGATCCAGACGAGGCTAGTTTCTCACCTGCCCTTGCTCCAGAAGTGGACAGGTGACTGTCAGCATATGTACCTGCTTCTGACCTCTGCGTTTATGGGTGTGCATATAAGCTAGTGATATCCGTGTACATGCTGCGACCTTTGGTAAACTGTGGAGGAGCTCTTTCCATTAGTGTTGTTTGTTTGAAAGATAAGTAAGTTGCTGGGACCCTCTGGAGCACAGAAACCAGAGCTGGGAGACAGAGGGAGCTAGTGATGGTGTGTGAGTCCCTGGGTTCAATGCATTGACCCCCCCAGCCCCATTTCTGTGCAATTCTGTGAGGCGGTAGGTCTTACTCATTTACAAGAACATGAGATGGGCTCAAATTTCTTGCAACCCGGTTTATAGCTTAAGAAGTACAATAGCTAAGCTATATTCACTTTCACTGTTCAAATATCTATCCAAATTCCCATGCCCGGTTGCTATAGCATTTCCAAAATTCCACATCTCCTCGTTTAATAATCTAGCAGTTGATGTTTAATGACTGTACTCAACACCGTGGCAGCAGCACAGCTGACCACGTGCCCCTTCTCTTTCCCAGCACATCCGTCTCGGCTCCCTGACTTCTTTGCTACCTTACTCAGGGCTGACTCACCAACGCCTCAGGCTTGGGTCTCCAGCACGGGGCCTTCTACGACCTTCAAAGAAGCCAAGGGCTATCAGCCAAGAGACGGGCTGATGGGATAGACATCTGGCTTGAGTGGCCCAAAGATACTCCCAGTTCCAGTTAGCACAGCCAAAGCCATGCTCGCCACACACACCTACTCCCAGCACTGGCTCTGTCCTGAATCCCTAACTGCAGAGGGTAAGGAAGGCGGGCCACCTTCAGAGCAGAGCAGAATTCTTCACGTCTTCTCCACCTCAGACATCTCTGACGTGCTTTTCCCTTGCACACAGCAGTCGTTAAGTGCTTCCACCCTTGCTGGCTTTTCCATCTATTTCCTAGTTTACTAAAGCAGCCTTAGCTGTCTTCCCCCCGCTCACTCCTCCTATTCCCACACAACTGCAAGAGAAAGTGCAACAGGCTGTCACTCGCTGGCTTAGAATCTGTCGATAGTTTCCTATTTTTTTTTTTTTTGGTAAAAATAAAATCTCTTATATGACCTGCAGGGGAATACGCAGGAAGAATAAAATAGATGAACCGCACATCTACTGACACACGGGAGATTGGAGATCATAAACTTCCACGAAGTCCTAGGGGCCTTCGAACCCTGAAGCTCCTTCAGACAAGGAAGGGCCAAGGTTACAGAACAACATGTCTACTGCTGTTCTGAGCTCTCAGAAGGAAAGGGAATCTAAGGGGTAGTCCCATAAAACACCAGGCGTTGTTGATATCTTCCAGCACATTCTGAGTAAGACTTTCCTGGTATTGAGCTCCCCATCCGCACATTTGTTTGTGTTCTGTGTGCTGATCTTAGCTTACTCTGTCTCAGCCTGGGAGCATTCTCACCTCCTTGGGAGACCTTTGCATATCTTGGCTTTGATTTTTATGGTTTAGCACTCCCAGAGATATCCAGTTTTGCTCCAGACTTCTAAGATGATAAAAGTTCACACTGGCTTGTTTTTAGGCTATTTGTGGGTGTCTCTCTAAGGCCCTCAGATACTCAGAACACTAATAATCAGAGTGCCAATTCTGTTGGCAGCTTTTCTATAGAGAGCAGTCTTTATGTTCAATTTCTTCTTAATAAAATGGACTGTGGGAGCTGGGAAGACACCCCCGTCAGTAAGTTCTTGCTGGGCAAACAAGAAGATCTGAGCTTAGGTACCAAGCACCCATATTTTTTTTTAAAGAAGTTAAGCACAGCATCACGCACCCGTAAGCCTAGCACTGGGAAATAAAGACAGGCTGGCTGCATAGACTATCACCAGGCTTAGAGAGAGACCCTCCGTCAAAAAGGCTCCCCAAAGCATCTGTCCAGAATGTGCCTTCAAAAACTGGGTCATAAATTCACATTAAAAGACAACCAGGGGCTGGGGATTTAGCTCAGTGGTAGAGCGCTTACCTAGGAAGCGCAAGGCCCTGGGTTCGGTCCCCAGCTCCAAAAAAAAAAAAAAAAAAAAAAAAAAGACAACCAATATTCTAACTGCAGATGTCCAAGTCTTGTAGCAAAAATACAAACAGTAAGACAAAACAAGATAAAACATTCCCTGCCAAAACCACTAATCCCACAGTCATGGTGCTCAAGGAGAACAACTCAGACAAAACTCAAGACACAAAGCTCAGAGGAGCAGTTGTAAACACGCGGAGTTTGTTCAACACCTCAAGACGGCAAAGACACCGGAATTAACTATAAGATCAGGAACAAACAGCTGCATGAGGGATAAAGACAACCAGAAATTATAAATCAAATTCAATAAAGACATAGACTAAATATAGTTGGGAAAATTTCCCAAATTTCCAGAAAGATGTACCCATGTACCCATTTAGGTGTGTGTGTGTGTGTGTGTGTGTGTGTGTGTGTCCCTGCATATCACCAAATTGACAGGACCAGAAAAGAAATCTCCTACAATATATTATAGTTGAAATACTAAAACCACAGACTAAAGAGAGGGCCCTGAGAGCTGCAAGGGAGAAGGGACAAATTACACAGAAAGACTGGTCAGAATAACAGTTTAATGGAAACTTTTAAAGCTAGCAAGTATTTCCAGTTCTCAAAGATCATGGTCAGGAGCCATTTAGGAGACCCTAAGGCTATCAGGTGGCCTTCGTGAACGTGGCCCATCGTTTTTGCATGAATTGATGCTGTTTAGATGAATTAATGATTTTATAGAGTTCCTGATTTGATTCAAATAATCTTAGGAAGAAAGTTTTAAGAGGTGGTTTTAGTTGTTTTATTAGAAAGATGTAATAAAGCTAGAATCAAGAATAGAATGTGCCCACTTCTCACAATAGTGAGTAAATAAAGGCTGCACAATATGGATACAGTGCTGAAGAAAAATAGGCTTAGGACAGATGTGTGTTCAAGGAAAAGCATTCAGGGCCAAGAATAAAGCCACAGGTGTTGATTTGAACGTATACTAAGCATCCAGAATGATGCACTGCTTTGAACTTAGTATCAACATCCTTCTGTAACTCCCACTTTGTGTAACATTTTATCTATGAGGTAATTTTCTAAGAACTTTTGTCTATAAAAAGGCCAGGAAAAAAAATAAAGATGATATGTTGGCTTGGGGGCTCTCCCCAATCCATCCATCCACCTGCATATATCTGCTTCTATGTATGGGTATGCATGAATACTTGTGGAATGGATGAAACAGGCATTTGGGCTTGGCCAGAATGTGTACGAGTGAATGTATATGTGTCTATGGACGTTTGCCTGTGTAAAGGATTGTAATGCTTTTTCTTTCCTTCTTCTCTGGTTCACAGTTAACACGCCTAGCCAGGGAGAGGCTTCTGGCTGCCTGGCCAGAGAAGGGAGTGTTAGCAATAAACCCTTTACCTAATCCCCTGCTGCTAAACAGCATGTGCTAATCACCAGATAGTAGAGCGTATATAAGCACAAATAATAAAGAGTTAAGTTTTTAGCACAGAATAGTAATAAAGTGTAATAAAGAGTTGTTTGCCTATCATTTAATGAAGGACAGAACAGTAATAGAGAGTTATAAGATACAGTGTTTAATAAAGCACAGAGATTTATAAAGTAAAAATAAAGCACAGAGAGATAAAGACAAAAAGAAGCCAGTGATATTCAGTCACAGAATAAGTAAGAGAATGTTAAGTCTCCAGGAGCCATCAGCTTATGGCATCCAGCACAATTAGAGAAAGTTACAAGATTAGAGATCATCAGTCTTTTGGCCATCGTCCAACACTGCTGTGTCCCACCTCAGCTCCAAACCCACACAGGTCAGGCAGGCCCAGGCAGATCACAAGTACCAACCTAGACTATTACACCCAGCGAAACTATCCACTAAAATTGAGGCAGAAATAATGCCAGGTGTGTTGGACAACCCACCTCTAAGGCTAGTGACAGCAGGATACATCATCACTAGCCACCAAGATGTGACACATTTCTACTGTCAACAAGAAGGCATGGGTATTCAAATGCCTGACAAAACTGACTTCAGAATAAAACCAATCAGAAGAGATTAAAAAGGTCACTCAAATTCATTAAATAAACAGCCCATCAAGAGGGTATCACAATTCTTAATATTTATGAACCAAATACGGGCACACCCAATTTCATAAAGCAAATATTACTAGATATAAAGTCACAGAGTAATCCCAACAGAGTAAATACTAGGAGATTTTTTTAAAAGATTTATTTATTTTATGTATCTGAGTACACTGTAGCTGTCAGATACAGCAGAAGGGGACATAGAATCCCAGATGTTTGTGAACCACCATGTGGTTGTTGGGAATTGAACTCAGGACCTCTGGAAGAGCAGTCAGTGCTCTTAACCACTGAGCCATCTCTCCAACCCCATAGTAGGAGATTTCAATACTCCACTTTTACCAATACACAGGTCATCTGGACCAATAGACAAAACAAACAGAAAAACATTACAGTTGAATGAAATTATAAAGCAAACGAGCCTAACAATGACCTATGGAAAATTCTACCTGGATATTGAGGAATGCACATGGTTTCCAGCAGGTGTCTATATGGATCCTGTGCTAGCACACAAAAAGCAAGCATCAGAATATGGGAAAATCAAAACAACATCCATCCAACAGTCTGAGTACAACTGAATAAAACTAGACACTAAACCCAGAGAAACTACAGAAAATCTACCTCTTAGGCTCCAGAACTACCTTTTTGACTGTGAACTAAAGGCTGACAGAGAGGCTCGAGTTCAAGTAGATGATGATGGAAATGAGCACCGGCTATCATGAAGAACGGTCAGCGTGGGGCAGGGGCAAAAGACAAATTATACGTCGCAGAGGCAGAAGCATGAGTGCCGTCCAGTTAGTCACACTGGCAACTGTGAAAATGTCTGTACGCCCAACAGTTTCCCTCGGGGGCTCTGGGATCACAACACATGTGGTCTTAAGGTTAGAGCGTGGTGCAGGGCCGGCGGACAGCTCCTAGGAGCTGTACAGGGAGATGCAGTCAGAAGATGAAGAAGATGAAGAGGATGTGAACCTCCTGGGTGTGTCTGGAAAGTGATCTGCCCTGGAGGTGGTAACAAGGTTCCACAGAGAAAAGTAAAACTTGACAAAGATGAGAAGAGAGGTGATGATGATGATGATGATGTTGATGAGGAAAACTGAAGAAAAAGTCCCAGTGAGGAAATCCTTATGAGATACCCCAGCCAAAAATGCACCAAAATGAAGCTGAAATGGAAAGTACTTAAAACCATCAAGAGCAAGGTCAAAGGGTCAAGAGTCCTTCAGAAAAACAGGAAAAGACTCCCAAACACCAAAAGGACCTAGCTCTGTAGAAGACATTAAGGCAAAAGTGCAAGCAATATAAAAAAGGAGGGTCTCTCCCCAAAGTGGAGGCCAAGGTCATTACTCACAGAGGAATTGCTTCTGGAGCCTAGGAGCCTACTCAAGATCTCTGGCAGTGGGGGAAGTCTCTTTAAGACTTTGAAATATTATTGTTTTTCATTTCTATAACAGCTGATATCTGGGCGTTCTTTTCATAATGTAACGTGGGAAGTTCTCCTACTGTGTCTGGTAAATGCTGTCAGGGTTCAGTTGCCAAGAATGTGTTGTCTAAGATGCTTGTTTAGTTTTCAAAGATGGGACTCCACCCTTTACTTGGTTTTATGTATGGAACGTTATGATAGAACAAAGTAATAGTGGTGGTCAGATGTGGAAATGGCAGGGAGACAAAAACATACATGTGAAATACTCAGTATTTGTCTTAGTCAGGCTTTCTTTTCCTGCACAAGCATCATGACCAGGAAGCAGGTTGGGGAGGAAAGGGTTTATTCAGCTTACACTTCCACACTGCTGTTCATCAGCAAAGGAAGTCAGGACTGGAACTCACACAGGGCAGGAAGCAGCAGCTGATGCAGAGGCCATGGAGGGATGTTTCTTCCTGGCTTGCTTCCCTCGGCTTGCTTAGCTTGCTTTCTTATAGAAGCCAAGACTGACCAGCCCAGGGACGGCATCACCCACAATGAGCTGGGTCTTCCCCCTTGATCACTAATTGAGAAAATGCCTTACAGCTGGGTGTCATGGAGGCATTTCCTCAACTGAGGCTCCTTTCTCTGTGGTAACTCCAGCTTGTGTCAAGTTGACACACAAAACCAGCCAGCACAGGATTTTAATAAAAAACAATTGGAAGATTTTTTTTAACTTTTTAAAAACACAAAACGAATCTGAAAGAGTGAGTGCTCTGGTAGGCTGGTAGCTCCAATGCAAGTCACCCACCACAAGTTATCTCTTGTTAGGTGGCCCAGGCTGGCCTGAAGTCGGCAGTTTCCCGGGTGCACCACTTTGCTGTGCTTGAGACACAGAGACAGAGGAAGAGGGGAAGAGGAGAAGGAAGGAAGGGAGAGAGGAAAACAGGTGAACTGCAGTCTCTGGTCCTCGGATTTAGTCTGACTACAGGAAATGGGCATCCCTCGTTTTCCTATTCTAAAGCATTTCCTCCCGGTTCTCCTATATTTTACCGTCATATTTAAACTGTGCTTATATTCTAAACTTTGCTGCGTTCACTGGAATCACAGCAGCAGGGCATGTTCCATGGTGCTATGCATGTGTAAGGACTGTCATTTTTACGTCCCACCATATGGACCCCACCATCTTTGAGAAACCTTCACCTCACAGAGGGAACAACTGCAGGCACTTCCATTTCCTCCCCACTATGAAGAACACTATGGACATTTTTTAGGCGCCCCATCCCCTTTTTGGCACTACTGGGAATTAAACTTAGGGGAAGTACATTACCAATATGCTCTAGTCTTAGCCCATTTTTTTTTTTTTTTGGTTCTTTTTTTCGGAGCTGGGGACCGAACCCAGGGCCTTGCGCTTCCTAGGCAAGCGCTCTACCACTGAGCTAAATCCCCAGCCCCTTAGCCCATTTTTTTAAAAAAATATTTTAAAACATTTTCATGTCATTCAAAGAAGCAGAATTGGGTCAAAGGTTAACTGTATACTAGTGGGGACATCTTGATAAATACTGGCAAGAGATGAAAATATTCGGGGGAAATGACACACTATGTCACCAGAACAAGGTGACAGTGACATCAGCACTCTCAATGCTGTATGCTAAAACTCAATATCTCCTTATTAATGAATATAGACATTTATTGTATTCATTCATTCATTCAATCAATAAGCTTCCATATCAGATGTAGTAACAACTTAGAAAACCTAGCAGAAGGCCCAATCTCTGACCCCAAGGAGATTGTAGTTTTGATTCGGAGGCAGAAAACAAAGTCACTTCCTGAGGAAGTGAGGCCTAAACTCCGCGCTGATTACCGCGCCTCAGGCCGTGTCTGCTTTTGGCTCTGTGTTCTCCGGCCTTTGCTTTTTACACAAGTCTTACAGCTTGCTGTTAATTCACATGAACTCTGTCATCCCCTACGCTCTGACTGTCATAGATTCAAGGCTGCAGAGATAAACTGTGTGGGGCGCACATGCGAGACCGTAGCTATGTAATATTTGTTTCTATGAATGGAGAGAGAACCATGTTGCCTTGAAGAGAAAGCCTTCTTCTCAGTACTGCCTGGGTCACCCAGATGCTCCTCCTGGAGTGACCCTCAAGTCAAACTCTGTAAGTCCCGATCTGTGACTACTGCACACTCAGGTGGCTATGTGCCTGCGAGGTACTTTAAGCTACACACATTGTAGCCGTCGCCGCAGGCAGGGGCTTCCTTGCTCATTTTATTGGGTTGAGCTTTATTAACTGGGTTTTAGGTATTTATACACACAGGGAACGAATGCTTCATTTTGAACTAGTGTTCTGACAACAGCTTTTTTCTTTCAAATCTTGTTTATATCATTTTCTCCATGTAAAAGTCTGGATGGCCTCGTGAAGCAAATTGTATCAATATTTTAATCTACATAACATAGGGTTTGGCTTGGTTTCAGAAGGAATCTGACCTTGTAGCCCAGGTTGGCCTAGAACTGAGAGACTGCCTGTCCCTGCCTCCTCAGTGTTGGGATTAAAGGCACCTAACTTTAAATGTGGTTTTCATTTCTAGTTTAAAAAGGCTCTCCCTTCCTTCCTTCCTTTTCTTCCTTCCTTCCTTCCTTTCTCTCTTTCTTTATTATTATTATTTTTTAAGACAGGGTTTCTCTGCATAGCCTTGGCTGTCTTGGAACTTATGCTGTAGGCCAAGCTGGCCTTGAACTCAGAAACCTGAGTGTTGGGATGAAAGGTATAACCCACCTCTGCCCACTAGAAAGGCTTTCTTTCTCTAATACTCTTTTGTTTTAATTTGGTTATAGAGCATTTGATATCCAAAGGCTGCCATTTTTATACATTCAGCATGTTAATCTTTTCCTTGTTAATTTAGAAAGCTTTCCTATGGAACAGGTACATGAACCTCCCAGACCTGTGTTGCTCTTCGTGTTCCAAAGGGACTCCGTTCCTGGCACCGTCACTGGCCTCTCTGGAATGTAACAGGCACTCATGAATCTACTTCTGTTCCCTCGCTATAACTGTAATAATGAATCTGCAAATAACTGAATGTTTTGATAAGAACACATATGTCTGAATTAAATTCTCATTCTTATGAAACCAGTTACTCTGTTTTGCTCCCATTTCTTGTTGGCTTCCCGTGGAATTCCTGAACTATTAAAGCACAGCACTGCCACCTGCTCTCGTTCCCAGGACATCAGGAGTCGCTCCAGCCGCCCCATCTCAGCACCAGTGGCATCTTTATAAGGTTTCCTACATAGTAGTAAGTCTGACAGCACAGCAATTGCGCTGGCTTAGGTACAAATGCCACCACTGCTGCTTCAGTACTGCACACACAGAAAGGAGTCATAGCAACAGCAGAGCAGAAGGTCACAGCACAGGTTTTAAGAAGAGAAGGGCCACAGCCAACACTGCTTCTCAGTCCCTGCTCCCTTCCACTGTAAGGAAATGGAGGAAAGAAAGGACCAGATTCAAATCAGCTCCTAAGAAACAGGAAACCCTCCTTCTTGTCAGTATGGAGAGGACTAAGTATGGAAACAGTGGAGCCATTCTCTGTGGAGGCATTCCTTACCAAGTGACTACAGAACAGACGGGATCACAGACAGGGCAAAGCGCACGGTGAACAAGAGCATCCTAACTAGCTACGTCAGAGATGGGTACAAAGTGGCCCCACACAGCAAACGGGACCAAAAACTATTTCCATTGGAACCTTAGTGGAGTCAACAACGAAGGCAAGCAGGGCCTCATAGTAATACTACACATACATACATTTAATTTGAAAACATATGCTGACAGCTGAAATAATTTATAAAAAGTTAAACAACTGTTTCCATGAAGACTAACACAAACATGGCAGATATATCATTCACAAACAGACACAGGCCACTTGCTTGTTTTAATAGCAGCTCTAAGCACGCCCGACGTTAAAACTGTGCCACTCTCTGTCCAAACATCCACCAGCTGTGCTCCTGAGGAAAGCCTGAAGTAACTCATTTCAGGACGGAAGCAGGCAAAGCCGTGTTTGTGACTGCACTGAAGCAGCCAAGAAGAAGGAAAGCTTGAGGAGCTTGAGGGGTTGGGGATTTGGCTCAGTGGTAGAGCGCTTGTCTAGCAAGCCAAGGCCCTGGGTTCGGTCCCCAGCTCCGGAAAAAAAAAGAAAAGAAAAAAAAAAAAAGAAGAAGGAAAGCTTGATGGTGTGGGCAAGAAGGCAGGGCTGGGGTTCTTCTTGCCAAACAGTTCAGAAAGGGAACCTTAGCGCATGCTCCCAATGGCAGAGGCAGGTGGGTCTCTGTGAGTTTGAGGCCAGCCTGGTCTACAGTGTGAGTTCCAGGATAGCCTGGACTCCACACTCTGTCTCAAAAAACAAACAAAACAGCTACAATAGAAGGCACGAGAGGCCTCGAGAAACGGTTCAGCAGCTTAGAGGGCTTGCTGCTCTTACAGAGGATCGAGGTTGGCTTCCCAGATTCACAGCAGCTCACAATCATCCATCACTCCAGTTCTAGGGGATCAATCAGATGCCCTCTTCTGGCCCCTGTGAGCATCTCACACACACACACACACACACACACACGGTACACATAAATAAATGCAGGCAAAACACTCATACACATATAAAATAAAAACAAAACAAAAAACCATGAAGTACAAAGACATGAATCAACAAATTCAACTACATATAAAGTTAAAACTTATATAATGTGAAAGCTGCCATAAATAGTTGAAAAGCCAACTGCAGGCTGGGAAAAGGTTCCTGAGCTAGGCAGACACTAGCAGAATGGGAGCAGAGCCAAAGCAGAACAAAACACAATCCAGAGGTGAGGAAATTTGGACTGCAATACAAAAAGATCTAAAGGCGATTATAATCTGAAAGACAAAGTGGAGAAGCATGGCATTCCATTTAACGCCCACTGTACACCAGAGCAGGGCCATTCGTGCTCTTAGGAAAGCACACCCATGCACTTGTGGTCCCGCCCAGGACTCCCAGAGGACCTCATCCATCTCTGCAGGGCAATTCTAAATAAAGCCAGA